>NC_140165.1:126096980-126184480 GCF_963971535.1 Notolepis coatsorum | reverse complement strand
TGAGTATTATGTAAACAATGGAGTGGGAGCACTCTGCTGGACAAACTGTGATGACATCATTTCTAAATGACCCCAAGCTTTTTTTTCTCTGCATCACGTTAAGTACCTTTTAAAAGAATATATTTTCTATTAAATCAGCCGACCAATTATTATATATATACAGTATATACACACAGTATACACACAGACAGATTAGATTTACAACATGTATTTGCATGGGGTTAGTAGACGACTCGTTCCAAACGTCCAGGGCTTTGTTTATTCTGCATTCACTTGTTGTGCAGAATCCATAATTCACCGGTCAGATGAACTCTCTTCAATAGAGAACCCAATAGAGGTACACGCACGCACGCACACACACACACACACACACACACACACACACGCACGCACGCACGCACGCACGCACGCACGCACGCACGCACGCACGCACGCACGCACGCACGCACACACACACACACACACACACACACACACAAAGTAGAACCTTGTTAGTGGGGAACTCTGAGGTTTGGATAAATTAGTTTCTAATCCAGTGGTTCTCAAACTTTTTACACCAAGTACCACCTGAGAACGTAGCTGGCTCTCCAAGTACCACCATATGACCGACGTTAAAATACAGTCTATTCAGCTATGCACAGTTCACGCAGGAGGCAAATGTATTCCTAATACCATTATTTATTGTTAACTTTTGTCAGACACAGCCACAATGTACAAAGGGGTAGCACTAGAACTAGCAAACTCTTCCACACAACTCATACAATGCAAGGGGCATTGAGAACATAATAACTAACATTCTCACATAGCAAGTGAGAAAATTAAGAACAACTGTATTTCAGCAAATGTACTTAATTCTCTCTCTCTCTCTCTCTCTCTCTCTCTCTCTCTCTCTCTCTCTCTCTCTCTCTCTCTCTCTCTCTCTCTCTCTCTCACAGCAAGCAATTGTCCTTCATTCTCTCTCTCTCTCACACACACACACACACAGCATGTTGTTGTCCATTGACAACTCACATAAGCAGGGCCGGACTGGGGAAATAATTCAGGCTGGGAAATATAGTGTGAAATATAGCCCCAGTCATGCCACTTTCTAAGTGGGGGTCCCCCACCAGGAATTATTTTGTTACAAAGACTTAAATTTCCTGCATTCTGGTGCAGGAATTTTTGAAATTTGACCCTTTAAATTCCAGTGTTTGTGATGGGCATCACAAATTATTGTGAAAAAAAAGAAAACACATATTCAATACATTGTATTGAATTGTAACCCTTTAAATGCCAGTTTGTGTAATGGCATCACAAATTATTGTTAAAATATTTTCAATATATCAAATGCAAAGTAAATAGTTCTGGGGGGGATTATTACAGGCTAGGCATGTGTCAATGATTAGCAACAACACAGATTTTGATGGATTTAAAAAAAAGATTGTAATGTCAGATTTAACAACAACTCTTTTCAGAAAAGTGGGAGTATTTCATTTTTTATCTGACATTACAAAAAATCTAAAAATAAAAATGGTTATGATCAGGGCTGAAGTTGAATAAAATATTTATGACTGTTTAGACTGCATTACTCTCTGTCACAGTGATCTCCTGGTTGTTCCCCACTTAGGTTATCTAACTATCGCGTCACCGCATCTAGAAACACTGGCCTGGCCGCGTGTAGTCTTTTACCAACAGAGTTGCAGTTTTCCGCGATCTGATTGGCCACTGACGTTTCTCTCAGCGTCAATCGTGTGACGCCTAGTTCTATCACTGGTTAAGCTTGGCGACTCTTTCGAAGTTGGTTAAGGTTAGAGTTTGTCTTAGAGCAGGGAGATAGACCACCAGCCCTGATTCCAAACTCTAACCTTAACCAACTTCGAAAGAGTCGCCAAGCTTAACCAGTGATAGACTAGACAGGATCATCATAAGGGCATCCAAAATCTCATCACCTCTTCCAACACCTCCCCTCTGGTAGGAGGTTCAGGTCACTGGGCAGTCGCACGGTTAGGTTCAACAACAGTTTCTTCCCCAAGGCCATACAACTACTTAACTCCAACTCCTCCTAATTTTACCCCCTGCTGTTATGTTATGTTATGTTTATGTTATGTTATGTTCCATGTGTCTTCTTATGTCTTTGTGGACTGTGGTGTATTGTCGCAGCTACCACCTGCACCATGCTCGAATTCCACCGGCCTGGCCGTGTGGCAATAAAAGGAACTTGAACTTGAACGTGATAGAACAAAGGGTTATGTATATAACCCAGTTCTGTGAGTTATGGTGCGCTCAGCACCTGTCTGCATATATCTCGCTTCAGCGTATATACACTGAATAAAAACTTCCACCATGTACCTTTACATGCCAGCATTCATCTGACCACACCCCCATCCGCTTACCTTCATAAGCAGGGGTGGGGCCACACACTCATCTCCTTCCCAACAAATTTCACCACAATGAAAAATCAAGGGCCGCAGCGGCGTCCAGGTGCTGAGCGCACCATAACTCACAGAACTGGGTTATATACATAACCCTTCGTTCTGTGTCGTTATGGCTTGCTCAGCACCTGTCTGCATAACAGGGGCTGAGCGGAGCCATAGCCCGACAAATGTACCCCGCTGAGGCCCCCCACAACCATCAGACCGGGGAGGACCGAGCCCCGCCGACCCTCCCTAATGGAGGATACCCCCCCTATTGGAGGTTCACGGGAGGGCGACGGATCCGACTGTGCGAAGAGGCACTCAAGCAACTCACCGCACAGGGTGAGCAGGCCGTGGCTTGACCCCACAACTACACACACGCACAACCCGCATGCCACCCGGGAACGAACGGAAGGAAGACCCAAACACATCAATGGATAGTCTAGCAAGACACCAAACATTGTTCCTCCAAGTCGCCTGGGTCGGGAGAACGACACGGAGCCGTCGTGCTTCATGTACATTCTTCTTTTTATTCAAAAAAGAAAGAAACACAGACTGACATGAATCCCACGTGACGCAGCTGAGGGTAAAAATTGTTTACATTTTTACATCCCACCATCCTCGCCATAGGGAGGAGACGGAAATCCCCAGAGAGACTTCCCACGCGAGCTGTATAGATTGAAAAGAATATATTGCAACATTGAGCTATGTAATATTTGGGTTAGGGCTCTCCGAGGAGGAGGCACTGAACCAATACACACTCAATAATCGAATTGAATCGAATACACACACAATAGAGCAGAACTCCTTTCTGAAGTTCTACTCACCATGACAATCTGAGGAGGAGGCTCTGAACTCTGAGGAGGCTCCCTCACAGGGAAGGAGAGTCCTAACTCACAGAAGGCCCAAGGAGGAGCTTCGTGAGGAGGAGCTCTGACAACTCCCTGAAACAGATCCATCACATGGACCTGAACAACTCACGGAAGTCTTACCAACAGAGACGCGCACAGTGACGTACTCTATGGCGGGGGAATTTCTGCTGTGCACACGCCCAATCTTCCAGGGTGTGGGACCAGGAAACTCCCCCCCCCCCCCCCCCCTCTTACCCTGTAACGTGCCGAACAGCAACGTGACAGGAACCTTGAAGGACAGGAGGTTTTAACCCCTGACCAATCAAAAAGGGGAGGAAATGATTACCAGTTCACCCCTTTACGACCCCACACCCATGATACGATGTAATGACAAAAAAGAGCATGACACAGTCATAGTCAGCTACATGAAGTGTCTAACAGCTTCACACAGCTCATGTGCTAACCTGCTATCTGATTTTTACTAAGGAAAAAACACAGAATAGAGAGGGCCCCTTTAAGAGCCCTGGTACCAGACTTACACATGTGCTTCTGTGGCCAAACCTAACCCAGTTGTAGATCACAAGACACACACAACCCTTTATCACAACAAAAAATGGCAAAGTACACTTTTGCTACAGAGGAACGCCGTTTTTCATAACGAGAGAATACAGAATCCTCGATTATGTATCGGCCACAGGCCTTGCTAAGCACACACGATAAGCGACCAAACAATCTTTTCTTTAGGAAAATATAGTTTCTCAAGCGGTTAACACAACCCCAGCAATTAAGCTAAGGGTTACATCGTATCCCCACAAACACAGTGACACAATATATTGTAAACAACATGTCTGAGAGGAGGGTGGGGAAGCCCCAGGGAAACCGGGGGGATCACCCCTCCTACCTTACCCTTGATACGGCCAAGTTGAACAGGTAACCCTGTTAATATGTGAACACACTGTTCATTGTCATTACAGGCTGAGAAAAGAATTCATTCTTCACTCATATGTCACTAAGCATAGCTTTATAGGTTAATTAACCCCCTTAGTTGTGAGTTCACGGTACAGGAACACACATGTTCTCAACACAACTAACCAGATCATTTTTACACATGTAAAACAACAACCCGATTTCTATGGAGAGAGAAGCTATACCAGTGACAAGACAATTCACACACAACACGCGTCGTATCCTCAATGTATTGCAGCAACACCCGTTTTGGAAAACATCGTTATTACAAAACATTTAGAAGGGAAGGAAAGAAGAAGTGTTTAAGGTCCGGTCGGGACCTTCCTACCCTGAGTGCAGGCCAAGCGAACTGCAATCTGGCTAACGGGGCACCGACGTTGAACACAGCATTCCTGTGTTGACGACGAGGGCAGCGTCGCTGCGCCACCCAGCCGCTACGGTTCTCCATGTTGACGCAGTCCTCGCTGGCAGGGCTCCCGGTAGGTTCGACTAACATCCTCTGTCAAAGATGACGTCGTAGTCAGAGTGTTTAAGGCATGTTATAGTCACAGAAAACGTTCAACAGTGTAGCATTAAGCTAACAGCCGTTCGGCTGATAGCAACAAGCTAACGATTACTAGCCTGGTAAACACAGCGAGCTAACGCCGCAGCTAACAACTGCGCAGCTAACAGCTGACTGGCTAACACAGTAGTCCACAAACTAGCATGCAAGCTAAGCAGCTATCACCTGAACTGTACACAATGACATAACAAGCCACACTTCAGACAGGCCGCTGTCCCAGTCCCTCCCCTAACAGGGAAAAGAAAAAGAATGTCAGAACACAGTTGTCAATGGTGATCCAGACATACAGCGGGGCCCTTTGAGCATGGAACTCCCGATAAAGAAGATCCTATGCCCACATTTCCTCGTTAGGGTATACTTTAATTTGTATATGAAAGATGGGGCCTGCACGGGACAGAGAAGCATCCGCTCGAGAATCCTGGGATCACCAGGATCTAGTCGCGGCCCACTAGATCAACCATCATGGGCGTCAGACCAAGATCCTCCGACCGCCGTTTAAGCCGAGCAGAGGACCCTAGCCTGGAGTCGGCGTTTCGTAAATTGTTAGCTAACCCCCACAGCATCAACAACAACCAGAGCTTGCAAGCAAAACAGTACGTACCCAACCTGGAAACAACCGCTTCTCACAACAGTCGGTGCGTCCTACAGTCCAGCTGTGTTGCCGGAGGGTAACCCCATCCAGCCGCAGCAAGGAGAACTGTAGCTGGGAAGCATGTCAGCGGCGTGAGCTCCTAATACGAAAAAGCCGTTGAAGGTCGGAATGATCCAGACACTCCAGTAACGAAGACAATATTGCCGTATTTTCTCGAAAATAGTGAGAGAGAAAATAAAGATGTGATGTCAACGTATCTCCTTGTTCTTCTGTTTTCCTTTCCTCAGACTAAATATTTTTCTCCACGTCAAGTGAGCATATAGCAGGCACTCGCTTGTGGATGAAATTTGAGAAGGAGATGAGTGTGTGGCCCCACCCCTGCTTATGAAGGTAAGCAGATGGGGGTGTGGTCAGATGAATGCTGGCATGTAAAGGTACATGGTGGAAGTTTTTATTCAGTGTATATATACGCTGAAGCGAGATATATGCAGACAGGTGCTGAGCAAGCCATAACGACACAGAACTAGGCGTTAGCTAGCTAGCAGGCTGTTAGAGGCAGAAATAGGGGTAACGCGATTGGTGCAGAGAGAAACGTCAGTGGCCAATCAGATAGTGGAACCCGAATGCGGAACTGCAACTCCGTTGGTAAAAGAATACACACGGCCTGGCCTGCTTCTAAGTTCAGTGGCCTGACTGCACAAATCTTTTATTTTTTTTAATTTAATTTTTTAAGTACCACCAGCAGTACCACCAGTGGTACGCATACCACAGTTTGAGAACCACTGTTCTAATGTATCTACGGCCCTCATGTGTGAACAGTTACCCATCTATTCACCAGTAATCCCAGATACCATCATATTCCTGACTGCTTTACTCTCAGGACCTGGCAGAGCACCTTGTGACCCACGGTCACCGACTGAGCTCCAGGGATCATAGGGAGCTGAGCAGCCTCTTCAACCTGGGCCAGGAGAGCTCTCACTGGGCTATGGACCGCCACGTGGCCCTGGCCATGGCCAACCTCGATATACCCCACAACTGGAACGTCCTGGGCAGTCCCTGCGGAGAGGGTGAGAGCAGCTTTCATCACATTCTCCTGAATGAGGATCACTAGCTTGTTGTGTTTGGTGTTTTCTAACTCTGGAAAGATCCTTATGGATAACGTATAGTATCTTACATGCACACACAGTCGTGCATTTTCTTTGTCCGGCGGGATAGATAGACGTGCTTTTTGTTAGGGGGAGATTCTGACTTATCATGGGAGCGCTGCTGCGTCAGGAGCAAAGAGGCTTAAGAAAATTGGATGATGCAAACAGTAGAGCTTGAGGGGAATGTGTGGTAAGATACGTTAGTCAGGCTTTGTCCTAATCTTCTCCCCCAGTGTCGGCACCACTGGAAACTTGGGCCCAGTGGTTTCCAAGGACGGTGAACTCTTCAACCCCCCCTACTGTTTTCTTTCCACCTCCTTTTCTCTCTATTTTCTCCTGTCGTTCCCATTTTGCTCGCTCGCTGGGCTGAGATCGGAAGTGACCATGGTCGCATGTGTGTCTCTGTTGAATTCATCAATGCCAATTAACCAGTGTGTAATATGATTAGTACAGCTTCTCAACGGCCAGTAGCCCCAGGTTATAGGCAGAGTTAAATAAATCTGTGCATGTGAGCCCATATGTATGTATGTATGTGTGTGTGTGTGTGTGTGTGTGTGTGTGTGTGTGTGTGTGTGTGTGTGTGTGTGTGTGTGTGTGTGTGTGTGTGTGTGTGTGTGTGTGTGTGTGTGTGTGTGTGGAGAGGATGACAGTGTTAGTTTGTGTGTGTGTGTGTGTGCGTATGTGCGTGCGTGTCTTTGCACATGTATTTGTCTGTACATGTACATGTATGTGCAGGTGTGTGTGTGTGTGTGTGTGTGTATGTGCATGCGTATGTGCGTGCGTGTCTTTGCACATGTATTTGTCTGTATATGTACATGTATGTGCAGGTGTGTGTGTGTCTGTGTGTGCATGCTTGTTTAGTCTTGTACTGTATTTGTCTGTACATATGTGTGCAGGGTGTGTGTGCGTGTGCGTATCTTTGCATGTGTACTGTATTTGTCTATACATATGTGTGCAGGGTGTGTGTGCGTGTGCGTATCTTTGCATGTGTACTGTATTTGTCTATACATATGTGTGCAGGTGTGTGTGTGTGTGTGTGGTTGTATGACCAGCATGATTGTGAGATGCCACAGAAACTGCTGCTGACTGAGTGGTGGGTGTGTAGGCCACTAACGTAAATAACAAATCACATTTGGCGTTAATGTGATTATGGCAGTCTGTTTCATCGCAGAGGAGGACACAAATGTCTTCCCATGAATGTCTGCAGTTAAGTGATCTAATTGTATAACAGAGCCTGTGACATCAGTCTACTGCTGTGTACTAGTGAATTATCAAAACCCCACTTTCCAGGCAGTGTTTACTGTAGAAGCTCTGTATGAATAAATAAGTCGTTGTTTCCTTATATTGACAAGGACCAGAGTATTCCTTTTTACTCCATTGTGCATTGCATAGATCGGAGCAAGAAATATGTACGGTGTGGAGTAGAGGCGCACCGATCGATTGTGGCCGGCGTGCTTGTTTAGCAATGACCGGCCAAGCAGTCTCAGTATATCCTATTCTGTGCCGTTCAAATTTACACAACATGTCGTCTGTGTGGAAGTTCTTCACCGTGAGTGAAGAATACACGAAGCTCGCAATCTGCGAAGCCAGAAAATGTATTGAAGTTTTAGTGACAAGTCAGTCCTGCTTCCCTTCCCACTCCTGCGCCTGCTCACATCTGCTGTGTCTCGCCCATATAATTATATAGAAGACTGGGGGTCTCTCCATGCGCTTGCGTTGCTAACAACATTAGCTTGTAAAATAGACCTACCATTGTGGCTCTTCGACTAAAACCTCTCCAGGAGCTACTAAGATCAATTTAGCCTGGATTAGTCCAGTAAACAGTGCACACAGAATGGGTCATCACACTAGGATGTCAATTCAAAGTCACTGGGACGGGACTCTCTTCAACTGGTCAGGCCTGAGGCACCACAGATGCCATAAACCTGGTTACACAATAAGTATTGGCTGTTTTGTTTATGTATGTATCGAAAATGAATGAAACATCGTAATGTTTTGATACAATAACCTGGAGCACTTTTTCTTTTGAGATTTGTCTGAGTAAAATTGAGGAGAATTGTTTTAATTTAATTTAATAGTCAATGTTTTATTATGAACATACAATTGAATTTTCCATGGAGGACATAATATGGAAGCAAATGAGTGACAGAAGTATTTGAATTTGATCAGACACCGAATTTATAGCATTGAAAATAATTACTTTGAAAACATGTATCTGAATTTTTTCAGACACCGAATTTATAGCATTGAAAATAATTACTTTGAAAATCATGTATCTGAATTTTTTTTACAGTCTCCTCCCCACCGTATGTATATATTCTCTCCCCACCATATGTATATTTCTCTCCCACCCACCCCCTCCTAATGTACAGTCTCCTCCCCACCGTATGTATATATTCTCTCCCCACCATATGTATATTTCTCTCCCACCCACCCCCTCCTAATGTACAGTCTCCTCCCCACCGTATGTATATATTCTCTCCCCACCATATGTATATTTCTCTCCCACCCACCCACCCCCTCCTAATGTACAGTCTCCTCCCCACCGTATGTATATATTCTCTCCCCACCATATGTATATTTCTCTCCCACCCACCTCCTCCTAATGTACAGTCTCCTCCCCACCGCATGTATATATTTTCTCCCCACCGTATGTATATATACTACCATCTTTCTCCCGGGTTGGTGTGATCACATGACTGACAAAGCCGTGCAGTGATAGGCCAGAAGTCAGTTCGATTGCATCCAGGCGCGATTGCTTATCCTGTCTAGGTAGCCCGGATGATGGTTTTTTACATCGAATTCTATACACCGCAATTATGCATCGAATTTTTTACATTGAATTTTATACACCGCAATTATGCATCAAATTTTTTACATCGAATTTTATTATGCATTCGAATTTTTTACATTGAATTTTAAACACTGAATTTTTATTTCACATAGGTAAATTCGGAGCAAAAAATTCAGATACATGATTTTCAAAGTAATTATTTTCAATGCTATAAATTCAGTGTCTGAAAAAATTCAGATACATGTTTTCAAAGTAATTATTTTCAATGCTATAAATTCGGTGTCTGATCAAATTCAAATACTTCTGTCACTCATTTGCTTCCATAGACATATGCCTACTAAGTAGTTTCAGCCACTTGATGTCACTAGAGTAGCACCAAAACAATCTGGTGTTTATATAGGAAACCTGACGTTGAGATCAAACTGTCAAACTAGGCATTGCAGGGCCCCGTTCCCCGTACCTGGCTAACTGAGTTAGCCGGATAATTTCCAGCATAGCCTGACTTAAGCCAGACCTTCCATTCCCCGACGCTCGATTGTCTAAATCACCATGACAACAGATCAAAAAGTTTGAGCCTGGTCGGGAGCAGGGTTTAGTTCAGTTAGCTGGATGAACCATGGCCACGCCCCCGCAAAGAAATGCCAGCTCGCTCCCTGAAATATTTCTCACAGTCTAGATCCCATTATACCATTCTGAATTATGTTTTTGTGCTTCGTTTTCCTAGAGGGGGCTTTTGAAATGTATAATAATAGAACTAAATGCTGATAATAAATCATATTGAGCCTATAGATTTACTTTGTCCTAAATAAAATAATGCACGTCATATACGGCGCTCGGAGTCCATACACGCTGCACGCTGGCTCCCCATTGCTGCACGTATCCGCTTCAAGGCCCTCGACCTAGCATACCGTGCGGCAAAGGGAACCGCTCCCGCCTACCTCCGGTCAATGGTCTCTAACTACACACCCTCAAGACCCCTACGCTCTGCATCTTCTGGCCGCCTCAGATCTACTCCTATCCAAGCTCCCGGAGGGTCATCAAAGAGAAGCCGCCTATTCTCAGTCCTTGCCCCACAATGGTGGAATGAACTACCCATCCCAGTTAGGACAGCCGAATCCCGTCCAATCTTTCGCCGTCGACTAAAGACTCACTTCTTCAACCATTATCTGAAATGATGATAAAAAAAAAAAAAAAAAAGATCTAACCCCGACTAACCTTACTGTCATGCACTTGTCCTAATAAACTAACCTACACTGTAACACGCAACACTTTGATGAACATTGTTACTCAGCTGATAGAGTTATACCCTTCTTGCTGTCTTGTCGCACAGAACTTGTAAGTCGCTTTGGATAAAAGCGTCAGCTAAATGACTAAATGTAAATGTAAATGTAATGTGGTTATTTTAATAACGGCGCATTGCAAATGTGAATCCCGCTGGGATATTTTTAATGAATGAAACCTATCGGCCGTTTGGCTCTGATTAGTTTCATATATTCTCCGCTGTAGATTTGCTTAACGGAGCGCCCGGATTGTGTTTCATTCAAGCATAAAATTGAAGTGTCTATGCGTGGATTGTGGTTTTTGTGTGATATTGTAACTGGGATTAAAATGTCTGATGAGATGCGCTGTTTGACGGATTTGAGAAATTGAATGAGCCGTTGACGTCACATTAATGCATTTGAGAATAAAGAGATAAAACTTAATTCAAAAGAAAAATATTCGAAACACGGGTTTATTGTCCATTGATGGATACACAATGAATATATCCCGTCTAGCACAGTGGTGCAACGGCTAGTGCTCTCGCCTGTCAACCGGGCGACCCGAGTTCAAAACCCCGCGTTTCCAATATAGTTTTTTTGGAATATAATATTAATGATTATACGCAAAAGTAGCCTAGTTTTAAGTTAAAATATTATAAATCTACATGCATTGAGGATGTCATTCTTTATATAGCTCTCAACGTGCACCAAATTGATGTATTTACATTGCAAAAAGAAGAAAAAGACTAGAAGTAGGGGGATTCGAACGCGGGTCGTCTGCGTGAAAGGCAAAAGGACAAACTGTCACACCACAGTGCAGATAAGTAAAACATCCACCATACATCAATCAATGGATAAGAGAGCCGTATCCTTATTCTGAAACAGTTGAACTAATTATTTTCGCTAGCAAGATCTCATTTGATTATTCAATCCATAAACCTACTGCCAGCAGGAACGTTTAAAGAAATATAATCTGATTGATTGGGGTAATGAGGGATTTAAAATTAGCCTATAGATTATGCATTTAACTTGTCGGCGAGGCTATTGAGCCGCCTGCAATCTGTTAATAAAGTTTTAAAACAATCAATCAATCAATGCCGTTAGAAGATCAGGATTTCTGCTATCGACACCTGCTGTCTTTTCAACTGAAGCGGCCGCGCGCAATTATCCAGAGTCTCAAGTCTGGTTCGAGGTAACGAGACTGAATCAGCGTTCGAGGAACAGGAAAATCCCGGCTTCAAACATCGGGTTAATTGAATCTGGATAATGGGACTCTTGATCGACTTAGTTGAACCAGGTACGGGGAATAGGGCCCAGGTCAAATATGACTCACTAGCAATATTATTATTATTATTATTATTATTATTATTATTATTATTATTATTATTATTATTATTATTATTATTATTATTATTATTATTATTATTATTATCAAACTTACCACTAAAAATGTTGTCAGAAACATATTTTAGGTTAAACCTTAGGAAGAATTATTATTCACAAACAAAGCTGACAGAATTGCTAAAACCTACAATTTGCTGACCAGCCTTTCTGATCATAATTAATCATTTTTCACCAGGAAATTAAATAAAAAACGGTTCCTTAACACATTGGGCGCCAATAACGTCGTACAACGTGTTTCAAGGTCATGCTAATTCTGCCAAACCACGGCGTACGACGTTATTGATATCATATTTAATTTTTTCGCCATGGTATTCATAATTCCCTCACCCAGCCTCGGCTGATACAGTGGGAGCCTGCACAACTCTGCAACTCTTCAATACTGCCGCCTGGTGGATGATCGGTGAGTTACAACCGGAAATGGATCTCTGGTGATCTCTGTGCATCTGGGAAATGCGTCCGGCACGCGTCTATGCCTTCTACAGCGCTGTTCGGTTTCCGGGTTCCTCTGATTGGCCGCTGAAGCACGGCCCCCCGAGTGACGCGCGAACAGCCAGCCTTCACCGAGCTGAGCTCTAGTTCTAACCAACTCGATGGAGATCAACCCCGAGGTTGGAAAATCACTTAGATTTTGTAAATATTTACCCGTTTCTCATATGGTTAACGATTCAGAAACAATCACTGCTCATCTCCGTGTGTTTATGTCGTTGCAGATGCTCAACAAGGTGGGTTTGATACGCAGTCATGGCAGCGAAAGTGTCCAGATGTGGTGGCCGCTAACGTTACATGTGTTCCTAATGTGTGCTCAGTGCTCATCAGTATGTATGTGATGACGACACGACACACAAGAGTAATAATTATTTGTGTCGTGTCATCATCACTGAGCACACATTAGGAACACATGTAACGTTAGCGCCCACCACATCTACACGAACGTCTACACAACATATAAGAGTTGTTTGTAGGTCGGAAATGATGGAATAGATTTACCAACAAAAAAAGGTGTTTAACCTGCTCATACCTTATTAAAAGCGTGGGGCAGGAGCAGCACGGATAACTTGGTTCTGCTAATAGGCATGTTCGAGATGGGATAGGCAGACGCAGATCTGCGCAGGTTTTACTACGGCCTCGCCAAACGCGTTGCATGACGGTTAGAATGTTGTCCGACTTGCTCTGAAAATCTGATGAGACGAGGCGCGGAAATATCGCGGGACCGAGCCACGCACAGCCTTCAGAGCGAGGCGCCACATTACCTCTCACCCGGCTGCTCCACGCAAATCCATGATGGGAAACGACTTGCTGTCGTTGCGCAAAGCGCCTATTGGCTCAGAAAAGTTGTCACCTGGTTGTCACCACTAGCCACGCCCACAAGAGGAAGTTATGAGACGTTTGATTGATTGATTGATTGATTGATTGAAGACTTTATTACAGTACGGGTCCCGTCTACCCGTCTATCAGATATATTTATTATTATTATTATTGGATACAGGAGTTTGGGTACCAAGAGCTTCTTCAAATAAAGTTTTCATTCATTCATTCATCATATCATCATGATAAACTTCAAGTTGCGTGTTGTGTGTGCGCCCACTGCAGTGGCCAGGAGCGCGCAACAAGATGGTATACATTATGGTATATGATTTATGAATAGTATATTCCACTATCAGTATATGGTGTGCTGTACATTTGAATCTAATCTAATTTTGCACATGGCCATCGCATTATAATGAGCTGGACAGTATGTGTAATGTGTGTGTGGTGACGTGAAAGCGTATCTGCCATGCGAGACTAGACGAGAGGCTCTCGTGAAATCTGAAGTGTCCGACGTTCTGACTCCTCCCCCGGCTGCACTCGGCTACTCTCGTCTACTTTCGAGGCGAACCGAAATCCATCTCGAACACGCCTATGTATCGTGCTTCCATTCAAACAGACGGCAACACACGTGACGTCAAGTCTCGCTCGCGTGAGACTTCCTCTCTAGATACTATTCAATACCTGGCCAGGGTACTCCTGGGTCCTAGTGCCCCCCCAGTTACACTATATGTCATGCACATGTATTTTATATGTTAATAAAATTGCATTTATCTTTAGTCCTAATTCTGTCACTGTTTGATGTCACAAAGAAGGGTGTATCCGAAAGCTGCCTACAACATTTGTAACATGTGATGAAAAAGTAAACAAATAATTAACTGTATTAGACACTTGTTAATGATGAATAGGCTTCACTTTAGATTGGCCCCCACGATAGCATCTGCAAATGATTTATAGATGTTTTATGAATGTCTTAACAAATCATTTGTTTAACATGAAAAATAAATGGATACAGTATAGTAGTTTTTTCATATCCATTTTTCAAAGCATCTACAAATGTGTTACTACACATTAAACAACATTATTTAATGATGAACAAATCAAGTACAAACAATGTTGATAATGAGTTATAAATAATGTAGAACTAATCTGTAAATGTTATACAAATATAGTTATAAATGATTTAATAATCATTTATGAATGTATATAAATGGTTTGTTCATGGGGCGGCTACGTGGCGTAGTGGGCAAGGCGCTCACCACGAATGCAGAGACGCTGGGCTTGCCTGTTCGAGCCCAGCGCTCCACATTGCTTTCAGTTTAGCTGGTCGTTCATACTAATACACATTGGCCGTATTAGGGGGTGGGAAACTGATGGGTGGGGATCGGGCGTTGTGGACAGCGACTCCTACAGGTCGGTTGGTGCGCCTGCGCAGTAGAATCAGGAAGTGTCGGGGGCAGCGTGAGCCTCCCACGCGTTACTCCTCGCCACTGAGAGATCGAGCTGCGCAGGTGAAAAGATGCGACTGCTGTTACCTCAAGTACCGGAGGGGACTTGTGCTATGTATGACTTAGTCCACATTGCAGCCGGCTTGTGGGAGGCAAGAAACAGCGTTCGTGACAGGGGAGGGTTGAATTGGATGATACGAAATTGGGATGGGAGAAAATGTAGAAAATGGGAGAAAAAGTGGATCAAAAAAATAAATAAAAATAAATGGTTTGTTCATGATTAGTTCATTATCCACTAATGCGTTATAAATACTTTGTAAATGGTATACAAATATAGTTATAAATTATTTAATAATCATTTATGAATGTATATAAATGGTTTGTTCATGATTAGTTCATTGTCTACAAATACCTTATAAATGTATTATAACAGGGTGTTATTATAAAGTGCTACTGTACATGGTAGTCTTGACAAAGATCAGAGTAAGAGATGTGTATGGTGTAGACTTGACATAGATCATCAGAGTAAGAGATGTGTACGGTGTACCTTTACCTTGATTTATTCTTGATAGAGACCATGTCAGACAATATATAAAATTCATATTGATACTGCAATATGAAAGTATGTCATATCACGAAAACTGCAATATGGGAATTTTTTTATAATTACAGTATACACCTAATTATTGAGAGAGCGTGAGATTGAGTCTGGCGGACTGCTTCACTGAAGTCCGGAAACACTAGATCTTTATAATCCATTGAGATTTGTCATCACATCTAGAAACACTATTTTATTAAGGATACTGCAAATTATATCATTATTGCAATATCTCAATAATCACAGAATAATCACAATGTGATATTTCATTCCATGTCGTTATTCATACGGTGAGTGAAGGAATGAGAACCTGTCTTTGTTTATTTATTATTATTTTATTTTACAGCCTGTCGTGCAGTAAAGTGGGTTGGTGGAACAGAGGTATCCGATCACTAAGCCAGAGTCGGAGATGAAATGGGGACAGGAGTAGAGGAATTGGGACTTATCTGTCTGTTTTATTGAGGTTAATATCAAGGGAGGTTAATTATCAAGATCAGATTCACTCGAGATTAGTCTCCTTGGCCTCTCTTTCCTTTATACAACGGCAGGCAAATTTCTCGATTCTGATTGGCTGAAACAGTCAACTTACACGTGGGTATTTGTAATAACCCCACGCTCTTGGTAATAACCCCCCGCCCACAACCGCATTACTATCACTCCGCCATGCGAGTTTTTAGAAGTGAAAGCAAGATGGCGGACAAGACGGACAGTAAACATTACGAAAGGATATGGTGATAGGGTCATAAAGACTAAATGAAAAACGATTCTGTCACGGCGAATGTGTTAGTTTCTTAAACAATGTTGGATGATGTAATTGATGGGTCCTGAGTCATTGTGGAACAAAATAAAAATTGCGCAAATTGATTGATTGATTGATTAATTGCAAATGTATTACTGTCCGCCTTGTTTTCAACTGGTTAAGTTTAGGCACTCTTTCGAAGTCGCTCTCTTTCGAAGTTGGTTAATGTTACAAAGGATCAGATTAAACCGAATATATATATTTATTTATTGATATATATTGCATAGTATTTGTATATCGTTTGATATCCCCTGTATATTCCTTGTACATATACACGGAATATCCCTTTAGCCCAGACCATAATATTTCATTCTCCTATTGGACAGCGGTCCACCGGCGCCAGGGACCGGCCTCCGGAGTCAGGTTCAAAGTCACCGTCAAGACGTGTCTGGACATGCCCGGCCTTGCCCAGGGATACGCGACAGAAATGAGATTGGAACTAGTTTGTTCACCGTGCGTATAAATACGGCGCAGGTGAATACAGAAGCCCCTTAGCCCTTTAGTGAGTTACCAATAAGTTGAAGCCTCACCCACGATACAACGTGCGGTGAAGTATGGCCTGTTTGGCCCCAGAATAGAGCATTGAGACCGTGTGCGAATTAATAACTGAATTGTCAGAGTTTGGCGCTATACCGTCGAGTGCGACATATTTCTATTAAGTCAATAATAGTCTATTTGTGTATAGTGTATCGTGCGGTTAAAGTTCTACAGTGACCAGCATCTCCAACGCTTCCTCGTATTAGCTAGAGTTCTTATCCAGGCTGGGCTGACCACATGGCGCTTTCACCCGAGGAGACCTAGACGAGAACCGTATGGACATGTACACTGGATTAATCTACCCGACGACTACATAGCCCTTTGCGGCTGGAATATATTTGCTTTGGTCCTGTGATTTATGGAGCGGATAATCGCCGACGCCTGCACGTGTTGGATTTACCCCGCGAGGAGTCAAGTCGAGTCGGCGCCTCAGAGAGCCTGAGGCCGACTAGCTTTCTTCACTGTGGAGCTACAGTCTACGGAGAACAGCTGTATTCGTCTGTGGATCAAGAGGCTACTGCACCGGCTCCTGTACCTGGAGTCTCCTTAGTCATCGTTGACCAGACGTTCTACTACCGACAGATCTTCTACCCCTGCTGGCTTACAACCAGGGGGAACCCCTTCCAGTATCTCCCGCTATATTACTAGTGTACCATAGATATAATTCCCTAAGATTCAGGTTGTATAATTACCTCCTGCGTAACCAGAGAATGGACATTCATTGTTGATTTGCCTACGCACATTCCTTTGCCTTACAAGTGCATTCAAAGAATAATGTAAAGTATATTATGTACCCTTTGCTCCATTAAATACTTGATTATACCTTTGTGTGGAACCGATTTCATTGTGGGAAGTGTTCATCATATTCATATATCGTGTACTGTATGGCCAGTAATTAAAGTACATAAAGCGGTAGTGGTTTAATGATACCATACTTATCAATACAGTCAGGGAATTGTACCCCTCAGTTACAATTGGTCCTTCGAGCCGGATGGGTAACTAGTGTAATATTAATATAGTGGTATTAATATTGACATGGCCTATGATGAACACTCCACAAAACGGTTCTCCTAAAGTAGATCGCCCGCAGCGTAGACGGCAGACACCTCAGTACTTAGAGGATTACGTTGCCAATATACTACCTAGCCTTCTACAGACGGTAAACGCGGAAAAAGTAGATAGTAAAATTATGTCCGACCCTATCGCCCAGGCTACCCCGCCAATAGAGGCCCTAGTGGGTTCTAACGTAACTGACCAAGCTCACGGTAGGGACCAGGAGGGACCTGACACGACTTTACCCCCCGCCAAGACCGAAGAAGTAGTCCCCGGAGAGCTCCAGGATAAAGACAGCTCGCCAGGGATGGAACTCTACCCGCTACAAGAAGAGGAGAGCACCCCGGAGATGGATCTCCAGGACTCGCCACAGGAGAACAGATCTCCAACGAGTACTGCCAGGAGCGGATCACCTCAACCAGCGTCTTCCCCCAGCGAGGCGGACAAGATGCTGGCACAGGCATTCCTCGCCAGCCTAGCAGCCTCAACAGAGCGCGATCGACTCCAAGCACAGACGCTTAGTGAGCGCGAACATTCTTCCATGGAAAGAGAACGCCTTCAAGCGCAGCAACGGAGCGACGAAGATCGTATACGTCTAGAGATTAGACGCCTTCAGGCGGAAGAGAATATGGTAAGAGACCGGGCCGAGGCAGAGCGCGCCGCCACCGAAGCCCAGCGCGCCGCTGCCGGTGCCCAAAGAGAAGCAGAGCGCGCCGCCGCCGAAGCCCAGCGCGCCGCTGCCGGTGCCCAAAGAGAAGCGGAGCGCGACCTCGCTCTCACCAAGCGCGAAGCCGAGCGCGACCGATTACAAGCGCAGATAATGGAGCAGCTGATCGCCAGGGCAACACCCCCTCCCTCCGCACGGGGTTCCAGGGCCTCGTCAAGACACGGGTCAAGGGCACCCTCCCCTACCCGATCAAGCGACCCTGAGCCCGACCACCAGAGAGAGCCTATACCCCCCTCCGAACTCCTTCCCCGACCGGTCCACGCGAGGACCAGCTACAAGGAAGAAACGGTCTACACCGCGGAGAGGCTAAATAGACGACTACAGGATCTAGAGGACCTGCCAGAGGAAGAAGAAGAGGGAGAGGAGGAGAGTCAAGCCCGACAGCAGCACAGTACTCCACAGGACCAGGAGGTCCAGTACAGCCCAGGCTCTACCCCCGCGGCTCTGCGCTACAGACCCCCGACTCAATTCACGGGTGAGCTTGACGCACGACCAGCCCCGAGGAATAGCACCTGGATACGCGGGCCATGGTACCCAGCAGGTACCAGCCCACCAAGAGGCGTAAGAGGAGACTCGCCTAGGAGGCCTCTCTTCCAACGCTCACCGATGTGCCAGCCATCCATGGCATCATACATTGGCACACCGACGTTTCCGGACTTCACCCACGAGAACAGAGCACAGTACACGGAGCTACGAATGTGCTTAGAGACAATGATGTCCGATGTAGCTGACGAACCGTACAAGTATGCTATCCTACTGAAGCACCTCAAGGTGCCCCGAGCGCACAATATAGCGCTGGCCTATGCCACCTCTACTACCCCATACACAGCGGCTCTAGCAGCACTCAACCAAAGATATGGACGCATATGGGACTACGTAATACAAGAGATAAGGCATATTGACCGCCTACCCCCAGCCACAGACAATCGCTCACTAGATGACCTGTCTATCAGGGTACAATCCCTGGTAGGGATGCTGGGGGCGCAAAGAGAAAAGGGTATGCACGAACTGTACGCGAACTCTAATGTCGAGAGGATTTTAGAGAAGCTTCCGCCCGCCCGACAAGAGCGCTTCAGGCGGCAAAGAGACCACCGTGATCCTAACGGTCCCGAGCCATCCCTCCTAGCCCTAGCCGACTTCCTGGCGAGAGAAGTCAACAGCCTACGGTTGGATACGTTCATGCGGAGCACCCCAAGCTCCAGAGAGGCACCTAGGAGAGCAAACGATGGCCGAAGATTGGTGACCGTCATGCACCAATCAGAATCAGTACCGAGCAGCAAGAACCACAGTACCCCCTCGATGAAAGAGAAGTGGAAGATGGTGTGCCCGTACTGCGAAAAGGAACACTGGTTGTCACAATGTGACACGTTCAAGAAGATGACCGCCGACGAGGTGAGTCAATGGATAAAGTCCAACCGACGCTGTTACCGATGTGCGCGCAGTCACATGGCAGCCGAGTGCCGCTTAAAGAAGAGGTGTAGTCGGTGTGACGGAGCCCACCTAGATGTCCTACACGACAGTAACAGAAGAAAGCCTGCACCCTCAAGCAGCACAAAGGCAAGTGTTATGTACATTGACCCCGCCAGCAGCGGGGGCGCCCGGGTGCTCTTAAAGGTGGTCCGCGTAACACTGAGTTACCAAGACAAGGTCATGGACACTTACGCCGTCCTTGACGACGGGTCAGAGAAGACCCTTCTCCTCGCGTCCGCTGCGGCCCAGCTGGGGCTGCGGGGGAGTGAAAACCAGATGACGATTCGGACAATAAGAAGAGATCTAAAGACGATAAAGGGCGAGAATGTCTCCTTCACTATCGCAGCAAGCGGGCAGCCAGAGAGACGGTATAGGATTACTAATGCTTTCACCAGCCCCAATAGGCCTGTCGCAGTACACCTACCCCATCGCCAAGCTGATGGATAAATATGTGCACCTGCGTCAACTACCTATCCCGCTCATAGACGGTGCCACCCCGACCCTGCTGATAGGCTCCGACCATGCAGACCTCATAGTCCCGATAGACCGGGTCCACACAGGGCCCAGAGGTTGTCCTGCAGCAGTCGAGACCCACCTAGGATGGACATTACAAGGCCCCCTCGCTAAGTCTCTTAACCGAACAGCAGCCACTAGCTGCCTCCACTCCAGAGTGACAGAAGAAGACACCAACCTCCTACAGCATGTCGAGAGGCTATGGACACTAGAGA
Source organism: Notolepis coatsorum (assembly GCF_963971535.1). Classification (NCBI taxonomy): domain Eukaryota; kingdom Metazoa; phylum Chordata; class Actinopteri; order Aulopiformes; family Paralepididae; genus Notolepis; species Notolepis coatsorum. The sequence goes on along the minus strand of NC_140165.1, from coordinate 126,163,849 downwards.
CAATGCCCTTTAAGAACGAAAAGAAAGACATTCGTTCCAAGGAAGACATTTACGCTATAGCCCTCCTCGAGCAAGGGACAAAGAGAGTCAAAGTCAACGGAGTGATGAGATACGCAACTCCACTCCTGAGGCGAGAGGGTATGCCTACCTTCCACGCCCCAAAAGAAGCGACGGAGCGGTATCTATTGAACACAGAGCGGCGCCTAGCCAGAGACCCCGCTCAAGAGACTGTGTACCGCGCTGAGATTAACAAGCTAATCACAGCGGGACGCGTGAATATTAAAGGCAACCAACTTGTGTTCAGCTTTTCGTTCAGCGTTTCTCTGATTGGCCACACGGCCAATCAATCAATCCACTAGCACACGCCCTCGCGCAAAGAGAGACGCGGCAGAACGCTGGTCGAACCAGCGGTGTTCTGTTGTGTGACTGTACTACAGCCGGTGTTCTGTTGTGTGACTGTACTAAACTCTTCCACCATATGACCGACATTTGACATACAGTACACCTCCTATCTATGTTGGGATTATGTTTGGTCATGACAAAACAATAAAAATCGCTACTGTTAGTAATGCTGCCACCACCCACTTCAATGACAGAGCTCTCATATTTGCGAATGCATAAACTATATCTTAAATTATGGCGATGTGTCTTATATGGCTGTCGCGAAGTCATTGATAAGCGACAGCCATATTAGACACATAGCCATAATTTAAGATATAGTTTATGCATTCGCAAAATATGAGAGCGCGCCGCTGTCATTGAAGGGCTTCCTACAACAGAGCACCGCCGCTGCTGCTGCTGCTGAAGCTGTATCAAGCCGGCGGCGGCGCACGGACGCCGGGGAAAAACCACCGCAGTGAGTGTCTGATATGGCTGTCGCGAAGTCATGCCTCTCCCTCTGAAAGCCCATCCACGCAGTGTATCATAGACTACCAGATTCACTCGTGTATAAACAAAGCCCATACAGTTATGAAATGCGCTGAACTAGTAAGCGTAACGTTATTATGTTTCGCGTTCCATTGATTAACGTCATTACCTGCTGTGCTGTAGGAAGCAGAGGTACAGTAAGTTACAGTAGGTGTAGGTTACATGTTTAATCAAAGCCCATACAATTTTTCATAATATTTCAAATATCATAATGATGTGTTTTCTATATTATATCCACAATCATTCATCTAAAAAATGGTATGGGCTTTGATTAAACATGTAACCTACACCTACTGTAACTTACTGTACCTCTGCTTCCTACAGCACAGCAGGTAATGACGTTAATCAATGGAACGCGAAACATAATAACGTTATGCTTTCTAGTTCAGCGCATTTCATAACTGTATGGGCTTTGTTTATACACGAGTGAATCTGGTAGTCTATGATACACTGCGTGGATGGGCTTTCAGAGGGAGAGGCATGACTTCGCGACAGCCATATTAGACACTCACTGCGGTGGTTTTTCCCCGGCGTCCGTGCGCCGCCGCCGGCTTGATACAGCTTCAGCAGCAGCAGCAGCGGCGGTGCTCTGTTGTAGGAAGCCCTTCAATGACAGCGGCGCGCTCTCATATTTTGCGAATGCATAAACTATATCTTAAATTATGGCTATGTGTCTAATATGGCTGTCGCTTATCAATGACTTCGCGACAGCCATATTAGACACATCGCCATAATTTAAGATATAGTTTATGCATTCGCAAATATGAGAGCTCTGTCATTGAAGTGGGTGGTGGCAGCATTACTAACAGTAGCGATTTTTATTGTTTTGTCATGACCAAACATAATCCCAACATAGATAGGAGGTGTACCCCAACAAGTACACAAGTTGGTTGCCGCGCTGCCGCTCGCTTGCTCCTTGGATTTCATTTGGGACGTGCGCTTGCCTGCGCGTGGGGGCGGGGGGGCGCGGCCAATCAGAGAAAAGCCGAACACAAGTTGGTTGCCTTTAATATTCACGCCAGCGGGACACATAAAGAAAATTGACATTAAAGAGGCCGATCAGACGACCGAATCATGGTACGTGCCGCACCACAAAGTCCACCACAACGGCAAGGATCGTATTGTGTTCAACTGCAGCTACCAGATCGGATCACAAAATCTGAATAAAGAGCTCTTGCCCGGCCCAACACTCGGCCCCTCCCTACTAGGCGTGTTACTACGTTTCCGCCAGGACAAGGTGGCCATCAGCGGCGACATCAAAGGGATGTTCCTGCAGGTGAGACTAGTGGAGGAGGACAAGCCCCTGCTGCGGTTCCTATGGAGAGAGAGGATTGGGGATGAGCAACCAGCCATCTATCAATGGGAAGTCCTCCCTTTCGGAACCACATGCAGCCCATGCTGTGCTACGTTTGCACTGCAAAAACACGTCGCAGAGGACCCAGCAGCTGATGAAGAGGTCCGAAAAAGTGTAGGAAATAGTTTCTACGTGGACAACTGTCTGCAAAGCGTCTCGACGCCAGAAGAAGCCGAGGCCCTTCTACTCAAGCTCCGCGCCTCCCTGATCAAAGGCGGCTTTGATCTCAGGCAGTGGGCCAGCAGCGACCCGCAAGTATTGCGCAGCCTCTCCCCCGAGGACAAGGCAGCAAGCAGCGAGACCTGGATGGCGACCATCCCAGGAGAAGCCCAAGAAATGACATTAGGACTAGTCTGGCGCTTCAAAACAGACTCGCTCCATTATAAACACACACCCCTGACCAAGGAGCAGGGAAGGTCGACTGCACTACCGACCACCAGACGGAGTGTATACAGAACACTCGCCAGACAATATGACCCGTTGGGATGTATTCTACCTTACACCACCAGGGCAAAGATGATTGTAAGAGCGTTATGGGACAAGGACCAGGGCTGGGACGACCCCATACCCGAACACCTTGCATCCACATGGAGAGAGTGGGAGACGGAACTCAGCTCACTCCCAGGTGTCAACATACGCCGCAGCTACTTCCCACCCACAGTGAGGCCGGAGACGTGCCAGATGGACCTGCACGTCTTCAGCGACGCCTCCGAAGTAGCCTACGGTTCGGTGGCCTACTTGCGTGCCCGAGAGGAGGGAGGAGAAATACATACTGCCTTCATCCTGGCCCGCTCAAGAATAGCCCCACGAAAGCAACAATCTATCCCGCGTCTAGAGCTCTGCGCAGCCCTAGCAGGAGCGCAACTCGCCACGTTAATCCAACGTGAACTCACCATTCCGGTGCAAAGAACAATCTTGTGGTCAGACTCCACGACAGTACTCACATGGATCCGGTCTGATTCGTGCAGATACAAGGTCTTCGTGGGAGTCAGAGTCACAGAGATTCAAGATTTAACAGAAGTAGCAAGCTGGAGGTATGTGGACACAAAACACAACCCAGCTGACGTCATCACCCGGGGAATGTCCCTGGATGACCTCACCCGTCACAACCTATACAGTGACGGGCCAGAGTTCCTCAAGCTCCCGGAAGAAGAGTGGCCTACACCCACCCCACGGGAAGCGAGTAAAGAGGAGGCAGAAAACAAGAAATCTATGTTCTGTGGATTGAACACACTCGTCTCCACAGACCCCGGCATAGACGATTGCCTCACCCTAGAGAGTGCGCAGCTAAAGACATTCCTGTGGCACCACCCAGAGGTTCAGCTCACTACTGACATTACAGCAGCTGACTACGAAGAAGCAGAACTTCTTCTACTACAACGAGCCCAGAGAGACTCGTTCCCCGATGAGCTAGACTGTCTACAGGGAGCAAAGCCCGTCCCATCAGACAGCAGACTGCTCCACCTAGCCCCCGAGAGCGACGCCCATGGTCTCATCAGAGTGGGTGGTCGTCTGCGGAGAGCTCCAGACTTACCGGATGACGTCAAGTACCCGATAGTCTTAAACAGCCGACACAAGGTCACAGAGCTGATCATAAAGAAATACGACGAGGATGTGCATCACGCCGGGGCAGAGAGAGTCTTCGCGGAGATCAGACGTCGTTATTGGATACTGCAAGGGAGAGAAGCAGTGCGGCGCTTCCAGCGAACCTGTCTAGACTGTCGTAAGTGGCGAGCGCAGCCCAGCATACCCCGGATGGCTGACCTACCTCCCTGTCGCCTCCGACTCGGCGACAAGCCCTTTCACTCCACCGGCCCGCTGTATATAAAGAAAGGAAGAGGAACCGAGAAGCGGTGGAGTATTGTATTCAAATGCATGACCACCCGAGCGATGCATATAGAACTCCTTCCAACCATGAGCACAGACTCATTCCTTATGGCCTTCCGAAGATTCACATCGCGGAAAGGTAAACCGTCTATATTATTGTCTGATCACGGGACAAACTTCAAAGGCGGAGAAAGAGAGCTGAGAGAGAGCTTCCAAGCTATGGGCCCAGAACTTAAGACCCACCTCGCTCCATCCCAGATTGACTTCCAGTTTAATCCCCCGAACGCACCTCACTTCGGTGGAACTTGGGAACGAGAAGTACGTTCAATAAAGACAGCCCTGTACGCCGTGCTTGGGGCCCAGACCGTGGCGGAAGAAGTCCTAATGACAGTCCTCACGGAGATCGAGGGAGTATTGAACTCAAAGCCCCTCGGTTACGTCTCAAGTGATGTAGCAGATGTCGACCCAGTCACCCCCAACACACTCTTGATGGGGCGGCTGGACCCCGCGCTACCACAGACAATGTACAGGCCTGAAGAAGCGAACGGCCGAAGAATGTGGAGGTACAGTCAAGTATTGGCTGACAAGTTTTGGAACAGCTTCCTACTCCACTATCTACCGTCTCTACAGACCCGCCAGAAATGGGTGAAAGAGAGAGACAATTTGACAGAAGGAACAGTCGTCATGATTATCGATCAGTCACTACCCCGAGCTATGTGGCCGGCTGGCCGCGTAAGCAAAGTGATCACCGGTGCCGACGGAAAGGTCCGAGCAGCCGAAGTGCTCGTCCAAGGGCGGATCTACACCCGACCCGTGGCGAGGCTAATAGAACTGCCAAGGCTCCCCGATACTATCGATGACGACCATGACCCCATGACTTTGTGAACTGACCGACCCCTCACAACAGACATTGAGTAGTGGACAGTGCGGTTAATCTGTCTCTGCTTAGCTAATTAGGTGGGACTAATTAGGGGGCGGCTGTTACAAAGGATCAGATTAAACCGAATATATATATTTATTTATTGATATATATTGCATAGTATTTGTATATCGTTTGATATCCCCTGTATATTCCTTGTACATATACACGGAATATCCCTTTAGCCCAGACCATAATATTTCATTCTCCTATTGGACAGCGGTCCACCGGCGCCAGGGACCGGCCTCCGGAGTCAGGTTCAAAGTCACCGTCAAGACGTGTCTGGACATGCCCGGCCTTGCCCAGGGATACGCGACAGAAATGAGATTGGAACTAGTTTGTTCACCGTGCGTATAAATACGGCGCAGGTGAATACAGAAGCCCCTTAGCCCTTTAGTGAGTTACCAATAAGTTGAAGCCTCACCCATGATACAACGTGCGGTGAAGTATGGCCTGTTTGGCCCCAGAATAGAGCATTGAGACCGCGTGCGAATTAATAACTGAATTGTCAGAGTTTGGCGCTATACCGTCGAGTGCGACATATTTCTATTAAGTCAATAATAGTCTATTTGTGTATAGTGTATCGTGCGGTTAAAGTTCTACAGTGACCAGCATCTCCAACGCTTCCTCGTATTAGCTAGAGTTCTTATCCAGGCTGGGCTGACCACATGACGCTTTCACCCGAGGAGACCTAGACGAGAACCGTATGGACATGTACACTGGATTAATCTACCCGACGACTACATAGCCCTTTGCGGCTGGAATATATTTGCTTTGGTCCTGTGATTTATGGAGCGGATAATCGCCGACGCCTGCACGTGTTGGATTTACCCCGCGAGGAGTCAAGTCGAGTCGGCGCCTCAGAGAGCCTGAGGCCGACTAGCTTTCTTCACTGTGGAGCTACAGTCTACGGAGAACAGCTGTATTCGTCTGTGGATCAAGAGGCTACTGCACCGGCTCCTGTACCTGGAGTCTCCTTAGTCATCGTTGACCAGACGTTCTACTACCGACAGATCTTCTACCCCTGCTGGCTTACAACCAGGGGGAACCCCTTCCAGTATCTCCCGCTATATTACTAGTGTACCATAGATATAATTCCCTAAGATTCAGGTTGTATAATTACCTCCTGCGTAACCAGAGAATGGACATTCATTGTTGATTTGCCTACGCACATTCCTTTGCCTTACAAGTGCATTCAAAGAATAATGTAAAGTATATTATGTACCCTTTGCTCCATTAAATACTTGATTATACCTTTGTGTGGAACCGATTTCATTGTGGGAAGTGTTCATCATATTCATATATCGTGTACTGTATGGCCAGTAATTAAAGTACATAAAGCGGTAGTGGTTTAATGATACCATACTTATCAATACAGTCAGGGAATTGTACCCCTCAGTTACAGTTAAGGTTAGAGTTTGTCTTTAGAGCAGGGCGATAGACCACCAGCCCTGATTCCAAACTCTAACCTTAACCAACTTCGAAAGAGAGCGACTTCGAAAGAGTGCCTAAACTTAACCAGTTGGAAACAAGGCAGACAGTAATAAAATTAGCAATCAATCAATCAATCCAATAATCCACGCTCACTTAAAACAGCGCACCTCCCAGCTGCTTCTATAGAAAGTAGGTTTAAAAAAAATAAAAAATAAAAACCTCTTATAGGGCAAAGAAAACTCCCCCCCCCCCCCTTTTTTTTATTTGTTTTACCTACTTTATATAGAAGCATCTAAGAATGAAGTTCTATAGAAAGTAGGTTCAAAACAAAAGAAAAGTTGGATGTGTTAGTTTGTTGGATGTCTAGTTGAAAGACAGTTGGATGTCTTAGTTTGTTGGATGTCTAGTTGAAAGACAGTTGGATGTGTTAGTTTGTTGGATGTCTTAGTTGAGAGACAGTTGGATGTGTTAGTTTGTTGGATGTCTTAGTGAGAACAGTTGGATGCACTTCCGAGCTGCTTCCACACAGAGGCAACTTCTCTTTTTCTTTTCTTTTTGGGAACAACTTTTTCTGCAGATGGTTTTTTCAATAAATCTTCAATTAATGTGTGTTTATTTTATAGCAATAAGGTTGGATGAATGCGCCAGTTGTATAAAAGCCATTACACCACGTGCAGTCGTGGGTTGTGATAATTATACCATGCCTAGGGGGGTCTAACGACCACCCCTAGGCATGGTCTAATTCTCACAACCCACTCCTGCGCGTGATGTAATGCTTTAATACCTTCCTCTCCCTCCATGTCTTCCTGTCTTCCATTCTCATCCTCCTCTTCCTTTTGATGTTGTTCTTTGACCCTTCACCCCCCCCCAGAGTACAGTCCCAGAGAGTCTCCCCTCCACCTGGCAGTGCGCTGGGGTCTGTGTCGCCTGGCAGAGCTGCTGCTGTGTCAGCCTGGTGGCCTGATGGCCGTGACACTGCACAACGAGGAGGGGGTCACTCCACTACAGCTGGCACAGAGAGCTGGCAACGCAGAGCTACTGGAGCTACTCACACAGTAATAATAATACACTTTATTTGTATAGCACCTTTCATACAAGAATTGCAGGGTCTAACATTCCAATAGGCCTTGTTGTTTATGGTTTGATCATCATAATATAGACAATTTTTAAATAGACAGTAATAAAAGAGCAACATAGAGTAGACAGCAAAATAGTTCAGTGCAATAAAATAGTTAGTAAAATAGAATAGACGGAGTAAAATAATGCAATAGTGCAGTTCTGAATGACTGTTTATACAGTTTAAAACCTGACAGTCTTCCCTGTTTGATACCCACACAGTTTAAAACCAGTAATACTACTACTACTACTACTACTACTACTACTACTACTACTACTACTACTGCTACTACTACTACTACTACTACTACTACTACTACTACTACTACTGCTGCTGCTGCTGCTGCTGCTGCTGCTGCTGCTGCTGCTGCTACTACTACTACTACTACTACTACTACTACTACTACTACTACTGCTGCTGCTGCTGCTGCTGCTGCTGCTACTACTACTACTACTACTACTACTACTACTACTACTACTGCTGCTGCTGCTGCTGCTGCTGCTGCTGCTGCTGCTGCTACTGCTGCTGCTGCTGCTGCTGCTGCTGCTGCTGCTGCTGCTGCTGCTGCTACTACTACTGCTGCTGCTGCTGCTGCTGCTGCTGCTACTACTACTACTACTACTGCTGCTGCTGCTGCTGCTGCTGCTGCTGCTGCTACTACTACTACTACTACTACTACTACTACTGCTGCTGCTGCTGCTACTACTACTACTACTGCTGCTACTACTGCTGCTGCTACTACTACTGCTGCTGCTACTACTGCTGCTGCTGCTACTACTGCTGCTACTACTACTACTACTACTACTACTACTGCTGCGACTACTACTACTACTACTACTACTGATGCTGCTGCTGCTACTACTACTATTACTACTATTACTACTACTACTACTGCTGCTTTTGCTGCTGCTACCACTACTACTATAAATACATATACACAGATATTAGAACTGTATCTTCATTTTTTTTTTTTTTTTTTTTTTTTTTTTTATAATAATGTGATCTATGTGATTTCCAACCAACAAACTGTTATAAACGGGCCTTGCAATAACCTAAACATATCTCAGTTTGACCAGCGTGGGGTCTGCATTGCAAAACTCTATTATAGCATGGCAATTCAGAAAGAGACTTGGACAACACACACAGAGACCTACTGTAACCTACAACATTGTTCACACTGAGTATAGTTTGGAGGTTTTCCTTTTTATGTGAAGGGGGGAAACAAGACTGCTTTACTGTATTGACTCAGATAATTACCATTCTTCAGTGTTGTAAATATACTTTAATGATCATAGTTCACATCATAAAATGTTTAACGCCTGTTCGTTTTGTCTGTTATTTATCGACCTGAAGAAAAGATCCATATGCCTCCATATCAGGAAAACACTGTAAATCCATACATTGTAAGAATATTAGCCTTGAATTTAATTGTCTTTTTATTTCGTTTTTTATTTTTTTTTAAGCGCCTCTATGACCGGCAATGTCACTAACTCACTCATTCACTCATTCATTCAGTCACTGATTCGGTCATTCAGTCATTCATTCAATCACTGATTCACTCATTCACTCATTTACATTTAGTCATTTAGCTGACGTTTTTATCCAAAGTGACGTACAAGTTCTGTATGACAAGTCAGCAGGAAGGGTACAACTCTTTCAGCTGAGTAACAATGTTCATCAAACAGTGCTGAAACTTGGGTGCTGCAGTGTTGAGTGCATAGTAGTAAAGACATATTAGTATAGGAAGAGTGCATGATAGTATAAGACGGTAAGAAGGTTAGTTTTTCTTAAAACCAGCGAGCAGTGCATTGCAGTAGTCGAGGCGAGACATGACTGTTGATTGGACAAGGAGTTGAGTGGCTTCTTTGGTCAGGAAGGGATGGATGCTTCTGACATTGCTCAGGAGGAATCTGCTGGTTCTGGTCGTTGCAGCGATGTGAGTGGAGAGGTTCAGCCGATCGCCAAGGACTACACCAAGGTTCTTGGCGGTCGGGGACGAGGCCACAGCTACATTTTCCACTGTGATGGAAAGGTCGGTCAGCAGGGAGGATTTGGCCGGCAGGTGAAGCAATTCTGTTTGCTTAGGTTCAGTTTGAGGTTGTTGGTCGTCATCCAGGTGGAGATGTCGGACAGACAGGCTGAGATTCGCTCAGAGACATGGATAGGAGAGGAAAGGAGAGGAAGAGTTGAGTATTATAGACATTAGCAATGATAGGAGAAGGCAGGAGACGTGATAATGTTACCCAGAGATTTGGTGTATAGGGAGAAGAGGAGGGGTCCAAGGACCGAGCCCTGGGGCACACCGATCTGAAGGGGGTAGGGGGCCGACAGGGTCCCTCCATGATACTTGGTAGGAGCGGTCGTTGAGGTAGGATGTCAGCCATGTCAGCGCAGAGCCTGCCACTCCCATTCCTGCGAGGGATGCGAGGAGAATCTGATGGTTGACTGTGTCGAAGGCTGCCGACAGGTCCAGGAGAATCAGGACAGAGGAGAGGCCCTTTGCTTTTGCTAAGTGAAGAGCCTCTGTGACTGCTATGAGGGCTGGCGTGACCAGTCCTGAAGCCTGATTAGGTTATTCTGCAAGAGATAATCAGTAAGTTGGTTGGATATAGCACGTTAATTCATTCAGTCACTGATTCGGTCATTCAGTCATTCATTCAATCACTGATTCACTCATTCATTCAGTCACTGATTCGGCTATTCAGTCATTCATTCAGTCAGTCACTGATTAACTCATTCACTCATTCATTCAGTCAGTGATTCACTCATTCGCTCATTCATTCAGTCACTGACTCAGTCACTGACTCAAAGACACTCTCCGCCAGATTGCTTTGCATCTATGACACTGTGTGTTTCCTTGTTTTCCTATGTGATGTAAACTAAAATAATGTCACCTGGTCTGCTGCAGTCCGCCCAACCCCCTGGCCACGCCTCCAGCGGGTTTGTCTCAGGTGTGGGCAGACCGCTCCCGTTTGCTGAGGTTCTGTCACGACACAGACAATCTCAGCCTGACAGTCAGACAGAACCTGCGCTGGGGATCACAGCAGAGCCGACACACTGACATCCTGCTGCTCCGAGAAAGACTCAGAGATGATGACTTCCTGAGAGAGGTCAGTGGTGGCGATGATGATGATGATAGTGATGGTGGTGGTGATGATGATGGTGGTGGTGATGATGATGATGATGATGGTGGTGGTGATCATGATGATGGTGGTGGTGATGATGATGGTGGTGGTGGTGGTGATGATGATGATGGTGATGGTGGTGGTGATGATGATTATGATGGTGGTGATGATGATGATGGTGGTGATGATGATGATGATGATGATGATGGTGGTGGTGATGATGATGATGATGGTGGTGATGATGATGATGATGATGGTGGTGGTGGTGGTGATGATAATGATTATGGTGGTGATGGTGATGATGGTGCTGATGATCATTGTGATGATGATGGTGGTGATAATGATGATGATGATCCGGAGGTTATTAGGAGTGCACCAATACCACTTTTCCACTGCTGATACTTATTTCGGGTCCTACATTTTAAAGTATCGGCTGATAATGACTCTTGAGTATTGATCTGGTATCTGTATTAGTAATATTTTTGGGTTGTGCATACCTAGTGGTTATTACTGTATGGTTGTAAAGTACTGTACTGTTGCTCTACCTAAGTTAAACAATCAATAATTTACCAGGCCTATTTGATTGGATTTTTGCCCTATCCTTTCTCCCTCAGATCAAAGCACTCAGGAGAGAACGCTCCAAGACCATCGCAGAGCGAGAAGAGCTAGTGGATGATCCCGGAGAGAATGGTATCATGCTATCCCAACATCTTTCTACTTTGCTTTATCAACAGATCCAACCTGGACTATTCTCTCTCATGTAGTAGTCAGTTTGGCTGTGTCAGTTTGAATAAACGCCACAGACAGACTTGCCTGATCATTCAGACTGAATCTAATAAACCAACAGACAGCTAGCACCACAAACAGAAAACAAACAGGGTTTCATCCATTATTGATATGTTAGATACTGTAGTTTGTGTGAGAGTAACATTCACTGAACATGACTGCCCCCTACTGGGGTGTATGGGTAGTGCAGGTCTGGGATACCCTCACAGAGCTTATTGTACCCTGTAAAAGACCTAAGTCTGAGAGCACGTACACAGTGTCAACTTTAATTTAACCACGAATAATGGACTGATTTCAGTATCACTCTTGTACAGTAGCTAGGCGTATTAGCTCACTAGTTAAAACTCTAAAGTGAGACCACCCTCCTTCAGGGAGACCATACATTGAGAGTTCACTCTTTCACTCTCCCATCCATCCCTCTCTCTCTCTCTGTCTCTCACAGTGGGTGAGGCAGAATGTTAAAGGTTGTTTCCTCTCTCCCTTACTGGGGGTGCTACATCAGAGCCAGCTGGCACTGGTCTTCTGGGCCCACTGAATGGGCATGTTTTATGGTGTCACAGTGAGACACAGAAAGACCATTGTCAGATATGGCCCTCTGTGTTCGCCCTTAACGCATTCCCGCCCAAGCACGGAGATCTCTGTGTTTCGATTCCATGCTTAATGGACAGAAGCACGGATATATCCGTGGCAAGTTGTTATTGCTTTTATTGCTTTTATATAATAACCTATTCAAGGTCGCCGAGCGGCACTGCAGATTTACCCTACTCTTTGAATTTGCCAACATGCAATACCGGCCAGATCCTCTTAGGGGCGCTATCGCGATAATAGAGTGTTCCCTATGGCAGAAGTTGTCTTTCTTTTTTTGGATCTCTAATGTAGTTTTCTACTCATCTGAAGCGATAGCTATTGTCTGTTGCACGGGATACGTTTTGAATTGCGGATTTCACTATGCAATAAGGGGATTTATCATCAGCCAATGGACATATCGATCTACCAGATGGCGATCGATAACGGGGAAATGCTCGGGGGGATCCAACCGACTCATGGTAAGATCTTTTTCACGTAAATTACAGCCCGATCGGGCATTGTTTTGATAGCCATCCAGGCGATCGGCCTATGTGGCTAGTTAGACGAACACTGTTATTGGTAATCAATAATAATAAACGACGTCCCCCGCCCCCCCCCCCCCCCCCCTTTCATGCATACATGCTTTGGGAGCGTGCCGATCATATGCAGTTTGAGTTATTTCTGTAGCATCTGTAAAACGGAAATGCCATTGGATATAATGTTAGCAGCTATTAGCTCTATATCTAGCCTTCCAGAAAATATACTAGTCCCAAATCCCGTATAATGCTTATAAAATGAGAACCTATTGATGATTTTTTTTTCTTTAAGCCATTTTGAAGGGACGGTTTATGGACTCAATTGACAATGAGAATGGACAGATAGCAACACTATAAAGTATAGATTTAGCTGTACAAACAGCCCCACGTTTGTTTACATTCCCCGGTCCTCTTGACATTAATTAGACTCATCCCATGGCCCCGAACAGCCATGCTTAAAGCGTTTCCCCATAGGCCTAACTGTACATCCTAGATCTTGCGTTCCCTCTCTGGATTTTGACTCCTCTCTTAAAGGGGCTAGGGCTGACCCCTATTAGTCGATTAGTCAACTAATCGGTTGAAAGGAGCCGTAGTCGACTGCCAACCTCTTAGTCGAATACAAAAAAAAAATTAAAAAATTTTGTATCATTCTTTCCAAAAGAAAATAGGCCTATAAGCGTGGCTAACGCTAATGGAACGCATACCAGAGGCTAACTGCCTACGAAAACATCCACAGAGGCACTGAAAGAGGATTTCACCCATCTAATGAACACACTAGACTAGACAAATATCAAGATGTATCCATCAGTGGACCAATTGCATGCTTTTGCAGAGGACAAGAAGCCTTCAGTCGACTCCTTCAGACATTAAGCACCCCCCACAGCCCAAATGGAATGATAAAAAATAAAATAAAAAAATAAAAACGTTTAAATATATTATCCTTTTATTTATTTTTATTTTTTTGTCGACCAATAGTCGACTAACGGCACATTTTGGCCTATCATAGTCGACCATCCAAATCCTTAGTCGGGGACAGCCCTAAAAGGGGCACTTTGCTGAAAAACAACACTGATTTATTTTGCACATAATCTCACACATATCCCAAAACTCGAAACAGTTTTGCACACGTGCATTTAGTTTGACAGACACAAAGAAAAAGTTAGCGATTTGCTTCTTCCTTATTCAGGTTTGCTCATAGTTTGACAGATATTGACAGTTAACCTGTTAAGCCCTAGCCCTGTTTTCTGAAAATTCGCCTAAAAATACATACCTAAGTAAATGGAAGATTGCTCCACTTCTACAAGGTCCATTAGCATGTTTTTGGTATCTAGGGACATCTATGGATCTCAGGGAATGTATTCCCAGTGTCAGAGATATTGTGTCTGTTACTAGGCTTGAGTAAATTGTGATGAGACAAAGGAGAATATAAATTATGATTTTTCTTTGCATCTTTGACAGTGAATAACACCATGCTAAAAATGACCAGACATGAAAGCTGCCACTGAGCTCGTTCAGCACCTTCTTGAGATCACGTGTACAGAAAATCTAAGCAAATGAATAAAGGGAAGATGATTAAACTATGTTTTGTAGATACAGTACTGAATTCTGCCATCCGGACACATGCAATTTGAAATATTATTATAGATTATTACATGGCGTTTTAACATTCGCGCTCGGTTGCCCCTAGCAGCGGTCCGTTATTACTCGATAACGGACCGTTGCTGAGCAATAATGACCGCTGTTCGCAGCTGGAGCAATCAAGCCCACTGACACACACTGCATCAGTGCAATCAGACACACCTGCCGGCGAAGCTGCCGGCGATGACAGCGGAGCCGCGATGACAGCGCGGAGCGACAGAACAGAACTGCGTCTGCATTTGATCTCGTCTTGTCGATGGTGTAAAATTAATTAGGTATATTGTTAGTAAGTTAGTCATGTAATAAGCGGGATAATGTATAGCTATACTCGGTCATTGTCGCAAAATAATTGACCTTCACTATGTTTAGAACACCTCGGCGAGGCGCCTCGGTATTCTAAACTCCGTGTCGGTCAATTATTTTGCGACAATGACCTCGTAGCTATACATTATCCCTTACATATAGAATGCCAGGCCTATAAATGACCTTATTATAGCCAGGTTGCACATCTATGGATTGGGCCAAATCTACTAGTTCGAATGGCAGAGTTCAATTTGGATTTAGTATCACCAGGCGTGTAGCAAGAACCGTGAATGAAATCTACTGTATGTACAGTTCCATTCTTATAATGGATATGGCTCCGCCATTTTGAATCGGATTGCAACGCGGATTGTTGCTAAACATTCACAGAAGGTACACTGTAAGAAAAAAAGCTGCAAGGAAACGGTAAATGTCTGGCATCAATGGTTTCCAAATACTTACTGTCAAATTACAGTCAAATCAAATACATTTACAGATTACAACCTTTATTTAATGGTTAATATTTTGATAAAGTGTAATTTACTGTATTTTTATGGTATTTACACTTAAAGTAGAAAAACAAAGGTTATCTAAAATAATACAGTGAATTTCCTGTGAAAAATCTATTTTTTTTTTACAGTGTAGACGCACTAACGAAAGGTTATCCTATAACCTAGTTATATGAATACTGGCAGAGCGTCTTGCTCTTTGCCATTATGAGATAACTCTTATCTCCTAGCACCTACTGTACTTGTGAACAAACAATTTGCACTCACATGCATGTGACCAGGCCACGCCCCCGCGGCCTGCTATAAGACGCCGGACATGGTCACACTCTACCTTCCTCGGAAAGTTTCCAACACTGAAAACCCAACCAAGGGACCCCAGGGTGCTAAGAGCGAGACGCTCTGCCAGTATTCATATAACTAGGTTATAGGATAACCTTTCGTTATATTATCATACTGGTCATCGCGTCTCACTCTTTGCCATTATGAGATATGGGACAGAGCAGACGCGTGACCCGACAAGTGTACCCCCTGAGGGCCTGTAAGCCCCACTACCATGGAGGAGGGGAGTCCCGTCCACCCGCCCATCCTAACGAAGGGGGGGAGGCAGTCAACTCCACCAAAGTGCGGAAAAAGGGGGAACCAAAGACCCCTGAAAACGCACAGTACAGGCGGGACCACGTGTGACAGCACCCCGTGGCACACACCCACACACCCCTGCTAGCCCACCAACTGGCGGGACACAGGGGAGGTCCCAGACCTCAGAACCGCCTGGGCGACAGAACCCCCAGTCATGTCCATGAGGTCAAACTTAACGAAGGGACCCGGGGAGGACCAGGAGGCCGCAGCACAGATGTCCTCCACGAGGCCCCCCCTAACAAGGCGGCAGAGGCCGCCACTCCAGGGGGGACCTGTCCAGCCAACGTGTAGCAAAGGGCAATGCCCTCGCACAATCAATGTGACAGGCACTGCTTGGACAGTGCCTTACCTGCGCGAGGGCCACCGTAACAAACAAACAGTTGATCGCCAGCCCTGAGATCCTGCGTCCGACTGAGGTAAACCCCCAATGCACGGACAGGACGCGACAGATGAAGGCTCGCCTCTAACCCACTAGCGTGAGGAGGCGGATGAAATGCCTGAATCACAATATCCCTGGAGCGAAAAGAGCTCCGGATATTCTTTGGCACGAAGACTGGATTAGGCCTCAGAGTCGCACCGCTATTTGCCCGAATAGACAGGCACTCAGGCCGCACCGAGAGAGCACACAGCTCACCCACGCGCTTAGCGGAGGTGATGGCCAGCAGGAACGCAGTCTTGAAAGACAGCTGCTCCAACGGCGCCTGCTCAAGAGGCTCAAACGGGGCCTCCGACAACCGGCCCAGGACCAATTGGAGGTCCCAACTCGGAGACAGAGAACGTTCCACCGGCTTGAGACGCCGAGCGCCAAGCAGGAAACGTTTCACAAGAGGGTGGCTGAACAACGTACCGCCCTCAAAACCCACATGACAAGAGGATATAGCTGCGGCGTATGCCCTCACCATCGAGGCCGACAGTCTACTCAAGATAGACTGAAGGAAGGAAAGAACAGCGTCCAGGGGTCAGGACACCGGATCCCAGCCCCCCACCTTACACCACTCTTGAAAAGGACGCCACTTACCCGCGTAAACCGCGATAATGGAGGGAGCACGCGCGTTTCGGATGGTGCCGACCACAGAAGGGTCAAGACCCATCCCCTCCAGACTCACCCCCTCAGCAGCCAAACCTTCAGTGGCTGTCCCAGAACAGGGAACAGACACAGAGATCCGTGTGCCTGAGAGAGGGCCCGCTGTAACCAAGGAACAGGTCACGGCGGGGCTACCAAGAGCTGGAT
Source organism: Notolepis coatsorum (assembly GCF_963971535.1). Classification (NCBI taxonomy): domain Eukaryota; kingdom Metazoa; phylum Chordata; class Actinopteri; order Aulopiformes; family Paralepididae; genus Notolepis; species Notolepis coatsorum. The sequence goes on along the minus strand of NC_140165.1, from coordinate 126,146,943 downwards.
CAGGACCGGGAACCATACAGCCATGCCCCGGTCCGGCGCGATCAGGATCAAGGTCCTGTGCTCCCGACGTATCCGCTCCAACAGCTGAGCTATCAGGTGTATGGGGGGGAATGCGTACAGAATCCCGGGCGGCCATGGATACATCGAGAAGGCATCCACCCCCAGGGGAGGATTGTCCCCCCGACTGACCAAGAACCATAAGGAGCACTGGTGAGACTGTCTGCTCACAAACAGATCCACTGTGGCTTCCCCGAACCGGTCCCAGACCTGTCTGACTATGTCTGGACGTAGTCCCCACTCGTCAGGATGAGGACCGCCCCGCGACATCACATCCGCGCCCACATTCTCCTTGCCAGGGATGTGGAGCACCCTCAGGCTGCGCCCATAGCCAGAGCTCGACCGCCGCCCGGTGCAGACAGACGGAGCGTACTCCACCCTGTCTGTTGATATACGACGCTGTCGTCGTGTTGTCCGTCCTGACCAACACGTGCTCGCCCACCACCAGGTGGCCGAACCGCTTGAGGACCAGAAGGACCGCCTTCAATTCCAACACATTGATATGCAGTGCAGACCGGGTAGCATGGCACGTCCAGCTGCCCCCTACTGCGTTGGTCCGACACGTCGCCCCCCCATCCCGTGAGGGAGGCGTCGGTGAAGACTGTGACGTGTGACAGCCTGCAGCCCATGGAGATCCCGCTGGTGAGGGTACCAGTCCTCCCCCAGCTGTCGAGATCCCCCAGTATTGACATGGGAACCTTCAGTCGTTTCCACTTGCCTCTCACCAGGTCTATTTTCATACTTGATAACCACCTCTGTATCCTCCTCATGAAGAGGAGGCCAAGAGGGACCACAGAGTGAGCAGATGCCATCATACCGAGCAGGCGCATCACGGACAGCGCCGTAACTGTCCTGCCAGGACGGAGCCCCCTGAGCACGCCAAGAATATCCACTCGCCGTCGCTCTGAGAGGGTTGCCCTCATGGGCCTTGAGCTTAGAACCAAACCCAAGTACTCCACCTGTTGACTGGGAAGAGGAGTACTCTTCTTCCAGTTCACAGCAAAACCCAGACTGGTGAGGAATTCCACCACCAGCCTGGTATGAGACCTGGCGACCTCCCCGGCTGAGGAGCAGAATGTCGTCAAGAGAGAAAATAACTCGTATCCCCTGACGACGTAGAGGCCCCAGCGCAGTCTCTACGCACTTGGTGAATGTGCGAGGGGCCAGAGAATAGCCGAACGGCAGCCTCTGGTATTCGTACGCTACACCCTGAAAGAGGAAGCAAAGGAATTTCCTGTGAGGAGGGAAGATCGGGATGTGAAAGTATGCATCCTTCAGGTCTATGGAGGTGAACCAGTCCCCCACTCTGACGGAGCTTATCAGGTGTTTGACGGTCAACATCCTGAACCGCCTCGTCACAATCAGCCGATTAAACGCAGACAGATCCAGAATAGGTCTGACACCTCCCGATTTCTTGGGCACCAGAAAATACCGGGAGTAAATGCCACACATCGCATCCTCCTTTGGGACCACGATGATGGCTTGCTTCGCTAACAGAGATTGGATCTCGTCGGCCAGAGCTGTCACTGCTGCTGACCCTGACAACAGGGTCTGTACCAAACCTGAAAACGGAGGGTGGGGTTGCGCAAACTGAAACACAAGCCCCCGCCTCAGCGTTCTCTCCATCTACCTTGACATACGGCACTGCTGTAGCCATATGTGATGATAATCCCAAAGCGCACCTGCCGCCATTTGGCGCTGGTCCACCAGGAACCGTAGATAGGCGGCCCGGTCCCACCCGCTGTGCGTTGCCAACCATGGACCCGCCAACCGCGCGAACAGGGCGTCTCGTGGAGCCAGGATATCGCACCCTGATACTACCAACAAGGCAATCGCACCCAAGGGGGGACCCCGACAGAAAGGGCCGGTTTGATACGGGGGAAGCTGACATCACACTGGGTGACAAAAGCTCCCCCACAGAACACCTCCCCGGCATGGATTGCTGAGGAACCGTTCTACAGCTGGACATGCAAGGCATGAGGTCCCCACACTGCCCGATAGGGTGGGTTCCTACACACCGTAGCCCTGCAGTGATATTACTACCACCCAAATCACGCACGCCTGCCTGACCACCGCCGGTCTTCCGGCCATGGGAGACACTAACGTGATACCCGGCCTGGTGAGGGCACGCTGCGACCCCCTGGGCCTCGAGTTCCCCCGCTGACAACCTTTGTCTTTGACAGACACAACACCAGGCTCACCAAACACAGACGCAGAACGTGTGGCGTGGGAGCCGCTTGACAGCACAGCATTCTCACGGACAGACCCAGGCCTAGCCAGCAACTGGGTGTCAGCCCCTGTCCCCATGAGAAGCGAAACATGGGGCCGCTTGCGCCTCATTGAAGGCACACAGCCCGCAGCCAAAGGGAACAAATCAGAGCCCGAATCCCGCTGGTGTTGGGGGGGGGGGGAGCTAGACACAGCTAGACGGCAACGTTTTTTTAGGGCGTGCTCATCTAATGTAGCCGATCCCTCGGCCGCCAAGGCTGTCGGCCTTGCAATCACCTGTTTTCTTTGTGTCCAGGGTACCTCAGGCGGGGGAAACATGGCCGCTGGTTGAGGGCCTCGCCACAGTCGTTGGCGAGGCCACGCCCTCACCTCTGGCTGCGTGGTGCGAGGCGGTGTGGCGCAGGGAACAAACTTAACTTTTTGACTTACCAGCCATTTGGCTGGTAGATTTTAAAAACTACCAGCCGGGCAGATTTTTTACCAGCCAAAAATCCAATTAGTATTTATATTGTAACGTTTGGCCACTTTAAATCATTGAACAGAGAGAGAGAGAGGTAGATAGATAGATAGATAGATAGATAGATAGATAGATAGATAGATAGATAGATAGATAGATAGATAGATAGATAGATAGATAGATAGATAGATAGATAGATAGAGAGAGAAGGCAGGCCTGAAAACCTACCTGTTCAAAAAGGCCTTTGACTGTTTGCTTTTTATTTTAATTTTATTGCGCTTTTGTTTTTAAATTGTCTGTTTATACTATGTTTTTAATTAACTATGTTCTATTTTTATCTTATTTTTATTCTGTATTTTATTTTATTTGTTTTACTAATAACTATTTTATTTCTATTTTTGTAACTGTTTTAACCATGTAGTGTAGCACTTTGGGATCCCAGTGAACAAAAAGTGCATTACAAATCCAATCTATTATTATTATTATTATTATGTGTGGCTGCCGCCCTGGCGGATATCTGTGCTCTACTGAGTGCACATTTCTAGTCTAGAGAGAGAGCGCTGATTCCCCGTAGCTGAGCAGGGTTGCATTTTGTCAAGACAAGTTGGAACCCTGGAGGAAGCGATATAAGGAAACGAATTGCCAATAAATGTGAAGTTATCTTTGAACCTGTTGCAGGGAATATGCCTCCACATATTTGGTCAAATCAAATGCGAAATAGTAAAATATCAGAGCACAATCAAAAACGCGATTGCAGGGTTTTCTTGTAGGCTAAAGAACGGGTGATGTAAGTCCTCATGTGCGTCTCATGTTACAAACTTGACCTCGTGAGCAGAGCGCATCTCATTTACATTTAAAGGTTCATTGTTTGTAAACATTAGAACGGACATGTGACACACACACACACACACACACAGTTTCAACTCACCACCGCCGCATCATATTGACACCGAGCACAGACGACCCATTACCTGCCGGCCGCGGTAGATGCAGTGTATTTTGTTAGCCGCCAGGTGGCGGGCAGACCTTAAATTCTAATTGCCAAAGAATAAATCTACAAGCCAATGGCGCTGGGCGTGTAACTATTTTGTACCCTGGGTGTGGGGCCTAGGTCAAATACCGCCCGCGCTCCTGTGGAAAGACCAAAGAGTCCCTCTGCGGAGAGGGGAGCCCTGAGGAGAAGAAATCTTTTCTCCTCCTCAAAGGAAGACTGCTCCAACCAAAGATGCCTGTGAATAAGAGTTGACAGCATCCTGCTCCTCCCTGCGGTTATAGCTTGCAACTGAGTTAAAAGCTCTATAACCCCAAAAACACGCGCTGTGTTTTCGACGTCGGCTGGCCCTAAGGCCCCACTACCTGACACCATTGTGTTCAAGTTCAAGTTCAAGTTTCCTTTATTGCCACACAACCAGGTTGGTGGCATTCTTGATCGGTACAGGCCAGGGTGGATACATAATACAGTACAACATGACACAATAAATACATAAATACAGCACAGCACAACACAGCACAGACAGAAAAGCAGTCAACTGAGCAATGACACTGGTCGCTGCTAAATTCCGTCCTGCGGCGGTATAAATTTCATCAGCCCATACAGCCACCTGCCGGGCTGACTCGCCCTCTGGCGTCGGCTTCCGGGTGGGACACCGTTCAACCATGCCAGGGCAAAGGACCAATGCTACCTGGCCCTCAAGCCACGGCACACCTGCCTTGCGCCCTGTTGTCAGCCCATCCACCCATAAAAGGGGTAAATAAGCCTCAGCAAAACCCCCCACATTAGATACCGATTGACCTTCAGCAATGAACCGGTTAAGAGGAGGGAAGAGTGGTGACAGCCCACGGTGAGGAACAAAGGAACAGTGACCCAGCATCTTAGCATTAGCCGTGCGCTCCAGGATAGCCAGGAAAACATCCAATTCAGAGTCATGACGACCATGTTTACCCAAATATCCTGCCCTTCGTGCCAATACACAACTCGGCTGTCTCACGGGACAACGAGCAGTATCACAAATGCTAGCATTAATGCCTGGCAGCGCAGACCCTACCTGTGCGTGACATAGCTCAACTGCTAGCCGTCACGCGACGTCCCTCGATCCGCTGTCACGAGATGAGGGAACCCCAGGACAGGTCCGATGCGCCGTTAGGATGTGCCGAGAAGATTCCAGGGGCTGGTGAACCTCCGGCGAAAACCCAACATTGTGTAATTTCTCCCTGCGTTTCATAACAACTAGTTCACGGAGTGCACTGCAACGTCCATGTTGGAAACAAAAAAAGAGGAAGGTAGAGTGTGACCATGTCCGGCGTTGTTTGTTCATGAGCACAGTAGGTGCTAGGAGATAAGAGTTATCTCATAATGGCAAAGAGCGAGACGCGATGACCAGTATGATAATATAACTGCACTCCAATATATGCCAATAACGTTCAGTTTTGTGGTAGATAATCCTGAAAATGTTCATACACAAGTAATTTGCTTGCAGGAAGCTGGCATTGGCTAGGTAATGTAGTTTTGAAATTTCAACGCTCATTGAGAGCTCTGGATGTCCTCTCCTCATATGACTACAAACCAAATTGCGACGCAAATTCAAAATGGCGGATATTCGCAAAATTATGAACTAAAATCTCACTAATAACAATTGGTAAACAAACGTATTGTTTAACACTTTCAGTGCCACGAGGTGGCGCCAGAGTTAGCGCTTGAATGCCACCATCAGCGCCAATGTTATCGTTAATATCGCCTAATCTATGTTTTAAATTATGGCTATGTGTCTAATCTGCCCGTCGCTTATCAAAGAATCCTTTTCCAGTCAGTGCTGTCAAGGCAGATTGGTTTTTTATCGCTTCATTTCCGTTTGAGAGCATTTTGAAAAGCACCCGTTTTGAGGTAAAAAACAGTCCATTCTGGGCCATTCTATGATAATTGTCTTTTACTGGAATATTCCAGAATGTTGATATTTGTCGGCCTATTTATGAATCGTTTTCAAATAAACGCTAGATGATCAATATTATACGTACACGCACGCCCATTCGAGCCGCGCACGGATAATCGCCGTGTTCATTTCCTCTTGGATTTTTACAGTGAAACCAATAGAGGACATTTCACAAAACAGCTTATATCTTCATCAAAATTAGTCTGATTATCCTAACACTGATAACATAGATTCCTTACCTGACATCAGATGGTATCCAACTGGTATATTTCAATTCCTGATCACCATTCGAAGAAATCGATAAGTGTATAGATCCAACGTGATACAGTAGAACACATGATTCCGCGGGGCTCAGAGGCTCCAGAATGAAATCTGATAACCCCGGCTGCATCAGTGGACTGAAAAATGTGGAGTACAGGATTTTTTTCCCCATCCATTTTCATTGAGTCCATTCCAAAATCCCTTATGTCATCTGGGAGACGATAGGGGGTGCTTTTTTCCACATCTGATCGCCGGCGGCGCTCGGGTAGACTAGGGTAGGCTCGCGTGATGCAATATGATTTCAGATCGCTAAAAAATAAATAATCCGAGAAATCTCGTGAGTGGCTTTCAACGAGATATTAATAAATCCGAGAAAACTCGTGAGTGGCACTGAAAGTGTTAAAATATACATTATGACTGCTGTTTTTACAGGATTAGGGTCTTTACTCTTGGCTACATTTGAAGAAAAAAAACGCAACATTATGTCATACAGTCTAGAGAGATTGATTTATGATGTGATCGCTCGGGCTAAAGAGGTTAAGGAGTTTGAATATGTTCTCCAGCGATTTCATCAAAGGACACAGAATCCTTGTGTTTAAATATACCTCAATGAAATGAAACAATACAAAAAAAACACCAATAGAGATTTAGGCCCCTTTAATTCGTCAAATACAATGAACGTACAGGAATCAGTCTCTGTGATATTTAAATGAGTTCCATAGTACGTACAAAAACATACACTTTACAAAAATAACGGAACCTCACATTAACCATAGGGACAGCAAGACATATCACTTTATATGTATAGTTACACTTACATACATCAATATTAGCGGTATGGCAGACAGAGCGGTTGCAGACCGTAGAGGGACGGGTGTTAAGTGTCCATGTTTACGTCTCTTCCTCCTCCACCTCCCATAGGTCTCCTGTCTTTTTTCCCCCACAATCCCAGGCTGTTTATTCTTGCCACCCAGAGACTACGTCTGTAGTTTCTGGTGGGCTATCATACACGCCGTGCCCTTTGATCTAGCGAGACACGCTAGTTAAGTGAAACGGAGACGAAGGGCCACACCGAGGAGAGATCGCCTCAGGTTGTGTGCAAAGACAACAGGAATGAAACCGAATTTGTTTTACAGCTCTGGTGTATAAAACACGCGGGAACATAGAATGTACATCATTAAAAAAAATATACTAAACTATAACAGACATCTGTGTTTGCTCCAACCGTTTTTGAAGTTTTTATGGTTGATGTATGACCCACTTTCAACGTGTTTTCTCTGGTTTCTTTTCAAAGCGTTATATCCTGATATCATTGGGGACAACTCTGTTGTGGAAGAAAACGTGAGTATTATTAAAAGACGAGAGAATTGTTTATTGAGTATTATATAATATGTGATTATTACAAAGGCAAGAACATAATTTAAGTGTCATATGGTTTATTGAGTATTATATAATATCATGTGATTATTACAAAGGCAAGAACATTTTAAAAAGGCCATTTGATTTGTCGAACTGGGAGTTATTTCAGTCCATCCAGAAAAAACATCAGCTAGTCTTCCTGGGGTCCAGAATTTGGTTTCCTTGAGTTGCTATTACTCATGTCTCTTAAAAATCGTACTTAGATTCATACATACTAGCAGTGGTGGAAGAAGTACACAGTTCCTTTACTTAAGTAAAAGTCGAAATACCCAAATATATGAGTACGTAAAAGTCCTCCATTCGAATTCTACTTAAGTAAAAGTAGAGTAAAGTATTTTCTATTGAATCTACTTAAGTATCTAAAGTAAAAGTATACATTCTACATGACGTTTGTGTATTCCAGTGCTTGGGAGCGTTCATCCTCGATCCATTGACCTCTATAGGTTATGTTAAAGTGGTATGTGGTCCAGTTATAGATCGTATAGCTTTACGCTCTGCTCTATTGGAACTATCCCCTTTAATCCATTCTAATACTGAAAAACGTTCACATGTACACACCCCTATTCACCTCCGCCTGGCCACACCCACATTCGCTCCTATATAAGCAGGGTCGTGGCCACACCATCAGCTCCTTCCCTACTTTCACCACCGAAAGTGTCTGTATACACCACTTTAAGCTTAGTGCCAAAGTAGTTTGTGAGGGATGCGCGAGAAGAGGAGCTGCATTGATATTGTATCTTTGTTTTCTCTCTCAGAATTTTTCGAGAAAATAAAGCGATAATGTCTTCACCACCGGAGAGTCTAGAAGATGATGATCGTTCTGACCTCCACCGGCGCTTCGCATTGGGGCGCGCGTCGCTGAGCAATCCCCGCCGGCATTGTCTCCGGCTCTGCAGCTGGATACTATGCCTCGGGGGGCGGTCGGCTGTGTGAGAGCTGACGGTCTCCCTGGGCGGGTGATGTTTTTGCGGCGCGAGCCTCGGGTGTGTCAATTGTGAGGGGACAACTGTGTGCAACTTGCGATGGTCGGCTCAAAGCTAGAATCCCTTTGTTGCCCCTTATAACGGCGTGGAGGGGGTTCTAGTTTGATGCCCCACGATAACATAGTGCTCCTCCTCAGTGAAGTCGTAGCTTTGTTTTCCTGGGGCTGTGATTCCGAGTCTGCGGTTCGATTCCCCGGGTCTCTGGAAAACGGATACCCTCTGCCGCCGTGCTGGCCCCGCTTTTCAAGACGAAAACACCCGGCACGAGGGATGCGAGTTTGGTGTTTCATTATGGGAATATCTCCGAGCTCGAGTCGGCTGCAGCCCACGTACAACGATGGGCTTACTGCCGATATCGCTGTGTCTGGTAAACACCGTTCTGTGAGAGGGACGTGTGTTGCCTTTTTCCCTTTTTTCTTCGGATAAAAAGAGGAAAAGACAGCGGCTGTCAGAAGTGTTGGCCTGTATCGCTATTTCTCACGTTATACAGCTTCAGGGTAGCCGCTTAGCTTGCTACTGCGTTAGCTAGTGGCTATTGGTAGCCGGTAGAAGCTAACTGTTAGCCAGTTATCTCCTAGGCTAAGTCGTTAGCTGGCGGCTACGCTTGGCTGGAAACGTTAGCTTGATGCTATCAGTTAGCCTGGAGTTAGTTCTTAGCTTATGCTACAACCATTGGCGCTAGCCGTGGGGAGGTAGCAGGCCCTGGCACTCTGACTACGGCGTCATCTCTGGCAGAAGATGTCGTCGGGCCTGCGCCATGACCTGCCGCAGGAGGGGGGTGTCGCGCCGGAGCGAGGCTCCAGCCGTCGCCGCTTCTGGCCCTGCCAGCGAGATGCCCTGTCAACGTGGTAGACCAACCTGTGTTTGCGGCCATTTCGTCCTGCGTACGAGGTGCAGGTAAGATGTCCGTTGGACATTACCCCACTCTTCCTTCCTCCCCCTCCCGAATGTTTTGGTTAATAATAGGGATGCTCGATATTGGCTTTTTTACCGATATACCGATATTGTTCAACTCTTAATTTCCGATACCGATATCAACGGATACCGATATATGCAGGGTTTCCCCCCCCAAAAAACGGAATAATTTCAGGTAATTAACATTACATATCTCTTTTTGTGGAATTAACACAACATTATGCATACTTTTGACAATAAATAAAATCTGAATTTGTTCTTACTTGCTTGCCTGGGTAAATAAAGGTTATAGAAATGTAAAAAATAAAAATAAACTAATTCTTTTTTGAAAACCGATACCAATATTTTCCGATATCACATTTTAATGCCAATATCGGCCAATAATATCGGTAGGCCGATAATATCGGACATTCCTAGTTAATAACGATGTCTTTGTTTGACAAAACATGTGTTGCTTCACTGCATTTAGGGATACGACGTGTGCTGTATAAGACGCCGGACATGGTCACACTCTACCTTCCTCTTTTTTTGTTTCCAACATGGGCGCTGCAGTGCACTCCATGAACTAGTTGTTATCAAAAGCAGAGAGAAATTACACTGTTGGGTTTTCGCCGGAGATTCACCTGCCCCTGGAATCTTCTCGGCACATCCTAACAGCGCATCGGGCCTGTCCTGGGGTTTCCTCGTCTCGTGACAGCGGATCGAGGGACGTCGCACGGCGGCTAGCTGTCGGACTAGGTCGTGCACAGGTAGGGCCTGCGCTGCCAGGCATTAATGCTATAATTTGTGATACTGCTCGTTGTCCCGTGAGACAGCCGAGTTGTGTATTGGCGCGAGGGGCAGGATATTTGGGTAAACATGGTCATGACTCTGAGTTGGATGTTTTCCCAACTATCCTAGTGCGCGCGGCTAATGCTAATGCTACAATGCTGGGTCTCCGTTCTTGTTCCCCGCAGAGGGCTGTCTTTACTAAAAGGTCTTCCCTCCTCTTAACCATTCATGCTGACGGTCAATCGGTGTCTAATGTTGGGGGTTTAGCGGGGGCTTGTTTACCATTTTCATGGGTGGATGGGCTGAGGCCTATGAATTGTGTGCGGGACTGGTGTTTTTCTCTGGTCTGCATCCCCTTAACATTTGTGTGTATGGGCAGGGCGGCTAGGTGGTGTAGTGGGCAAGGCACTCGCCACCAGTGTGGAGACGCTAGGATTCGCGTGTTCGAATCCAGCTCTCCACATTGTTTTCAGTTTAGCTGGTCGTCCGCAGTAATACACATTGGCCGTATTACGGGGAGGGAAACTGAAGGGTGGGGATTGAACGTTGTGAACAAGCGACTCCTACAAGTCGGTTGGTGCGCCTGCGCAGTAGAATCAGGAAGTGTCGGGGGCAGCGTGAGCCTCCCACGCGTTACTCCTCGACACTGAGAGATCGAGCTGCGCAGGTGAAAAGATGCGACTGCTGTTACCTCAAGTACCGGAGGGGACTTGTGCTATGTATGACTTAGTCCACATTGCAGCCGACTTGTGGGAGGCAAGAAACAGCGTTTGTGACAGGGGAGGGTTGAATTGGATGATACGAAATTGGGATGGGAGAAAATATAGAAAAATGGGAGAAAAAGTGGATAAAAAAAAAAAACATTTGTGTGTATGGGCTAGCCCATTCTGCAGTGTGTTAGTGGAGTTTTCGTTCATTTATTCATTTACCCCTTCATGGGTGCACACCACAGTGGAGGTTGCTGCATTCCTACTAGTGAGGCAGTGCTTCACTAGTAGTAGTCTTTTGTCTGCAGCCACCACTGGTGCTCCGTGCTTGTGAAGCAGGTGGCATCAGTCCTTTGCCTCTGACATGGTGGAACGGTGTCCCGCCCGGCCGACGCCATGAGGCGAGTCGGCCCGGCAGGTGGCTGGTGGGCTGTTAAGCCTATACCGCCACGGTATAGAATTAGCAGCGTCTGGAAACATTGTTTGAATTGCTGTTTTTTCTGTCAAAAATGGTGTCGGGTGGTGGGGCCTTAGGGCCAGCCGACGTCAGAACATCGCGCAAGGTTTTGAGGTTATTGGCTTTTGACCTAGCCGCAAGCTATAACCGCAGGGAGGGCTAGGATGCTGTCAATGCTTGTTTACAGACATCTTGGTTGGATCAGTCTCCCCTTGAGGAGGAGAGAAGGGTTTTCGCTCCTCAGGGCTCCCCTCTCCGCAGAGGGACTTTTGTTTTTCCGCAGGGGCGTGGGCGGTATTTGACCTAGGCCCCACACCGCCTCACACCACGCAGCCAGAGGTGAGGGCGCGGCCTCGCCAGCGGCTGTGGCGAGGCCCCCAACCAGCGGCCATGTTTCCCCCGCCTGAGGTACCCTGGACACAAAGACAACAGGTGATCGCAAGGCCGACAGCCTTGGCGGCCGAGGGATCGGCTACATTAGATGAGCATGCCCTAAAAAACCGTTGCCGTCTAGCTGTGTCTAGCTCGCTCTCCGGTCACTCCCCCCCCCCAACACCAGCGGGATACGGGCTCTGATTTGCTCCCTTTGGCTGCGGGCCACGTGCTTTCAGTGAAGCATGAGCGGCCCCACGTTTCGCTTCTCATGGGGACAGGGGCTGACACCCAGTTGCTGGCTAGGCCTGGGTCTGTCCGTGAGAATGCTGTGCTGTCAAGCGGCTTCCATGCCACACGTTCTGCATCTGTGTTTGGTGAGCCTGGTGTTGTGTCTGTCAACAACGAAGGTTGTCAGCGGGGGGAACTCCAGGCCCAGGGGGTCGCAGCACGAGTTCCCCCAGCCCCGCCCTCGCCAGGCCGGGTATCACGTTAGTGCCTTGGGTGTGATTTGGGTGGTAGTAATATCACTGCAGGGCTACGGTGTGTAGGAACCCAACCTATCGGGCAGTGTGGGGACCTCATGCCTTGCATGTCCAGCTGTAGAACAGTTCCTCAGCAATCCATGCCGGGGAGGTGTTCAGTGGGGGAGCTTTTGTCACCCAGTGTGATGTCAGCTTCCCCCGTATCAAAACCGGCCATTTCTGTCGGGGTCCCCCCTTGGGTGCGATTGCCTCGTTGGTAGTGTCAGGGTGCGATATCCCAGCTCCACGAGACGCCCTGCTTGCGCGGTTGGCAAGTCCAAGGTTGGCAACGCACAGCGGGTGGGACCGGGCCGCCTATCTACGGTTCCTGGCGAACCAGCGCCAAGTGGCGGTGGGTGCGCTTGGGATTATCATCACATATGGCTACAGCAGTGCCATATGTCGAGGTGGATGGAGAGAACGCTGAGGCGGGGACTTGTGTTTGCACAACCCCACCCGTTTTCAGGTTTGGTACAGTCCCTATTGTCAGGGTCAACAGACAGCTCTGGCCGACGAGATCCAATCTCTGTGGGCGAAGCAAGCCATCGTCGTGGTCCCAAAGGAGGATGCGATGCGTGGCGTTTCCTCCCGGTATTCTCTGGTGCGCGAGAAATCGGAGGGGGTGTGTCAGACCCATACTGGACCTGTCCCGTCCCATGGAAGGTTCAGAATGTTGACCGTCTCCCACCTGTTAGACGCTGTCAGGTGGGGGCCTGGTTCACCTCCATAGACCTGTAGGATGCGTATTCGCATCCCGATCTTCCACCCTAGGGCTTACCTACGCTTCCTTTGCAGGGCTTAGAGTACAGGTACCAGAGGCTGCCGTTCGGCTACTCTCTGGCTCCCCGCATCTTCACCAAGTGCGTGAAGACCGCGCTGGGGCCTCTGCATCGTCGGGGGTTACGAATTCTGCCCTGGATGACGTTCTGGTCCTTGGCCGGTCAGGGTAGATTGCCAGGTCTCATACCAGGCAGGTGGTGTCTCACCAGCCTGGGTTTTGCTGTAGACTGGAAGTAGAGTTCTCCTCTTCCCAGTCAACGGGTGGAGTACTTGGGCTTTTTCTAAGCTCAAGGTCTATATGTGCATCCCTCTCGGAGCTGCGGCGAGTGGTTGGGTTCTCGGCGCGCTCAGGAGGTTCCGTCCTAGGACGGTTACGGCGCTGTCCATGATGCGCCTGCTGCTGGGGTCCCTCTTGGCCTCCTCTTCATGAGGAGGATGCAGAGGTGTTTTTTTCCAGTATGAAAATGGACCCGGTGTGAGACATATGGAAGCGGCTGAAGGTTCCCATGTCAGTACTGGGGGACCTCGTCTTCTAGGGAGGGTCTGGTGCCCTCACCTGCGGGGTCCCCTTGGGCAGCAGGCTGTCACACGTCACGGTCTTCACCGACGCCTCCCTCATGGGATGGGGGGGGACATGTCGGACCAACGCAGTAGGGGCAGCTGCCATGCTGCCAGGTCTGCGCTACATTCAATGTGTTGGGATTGAAGGCAGTCCTTCTGGTCCTCAAACGGCTCGACCACCTTGTGGTGGGCAAGCATGTTTTGGTCAGGACGGAAAACACGACGTCAGCGTCGTATATTGTCAGACAGGGAGGAGTGCGCTCCCCCCGTCTGCACCGGGCGGCGGTTGGGCTCTGGCTATGGGCGTTTTCCATCTGCTCTGCCTGAGGGCTCTCCACATCCCCGGCAGGGTGAATGTGGGTGCAGGTGTGATGTCGCGGGGCGGTCCTCACCCTGACGAGTGGGGACTACGTCCAGACATAGTCGGGCAGGTCTGGGACCGATTCCGTGGCCGTCCGGGATCCTGTACGCTTTCCCCCCCTTACACCTGATAGCTCAGCTGTTGGGGCGGGTACGTCGGGTACGTGGTCCTGGTCGTGCCGGGCCGGGGCTCAGCTGTGTGGTCCCCGGCCCTGATTCAGCTCTTGGTGGCCCCCGCCGTGGCCTGTTCCGTGGTCACCGCGGGCCCGCTCTCAGGTACGCGGAACTCTGTTCTGCCTTCCTGTTCTGGGGCAGCCTCTAGGCTTGGCTGCTGACAGTGTGAATCTGGTGGGGATGCGTCTTGACTATTCTGTGGTTAACGCTATCCGGTACGCGTGCGCTCCGTCCTCTACCGCGGCTTATGCTGGGGAGTGGCGTATTGTCGAGTGTGGGGGCGGAACGTTGTTCAGCCACCCTCTTGTGGAACATTCCTGCTTGGCACCGGTTGTCGGAGGCCCCGTTTGAGCCTCTTGTGCAGGCGCCATTGGATCTGCTGTCTTGAAGACGCGTTCTTTTTGGCCATCACCTCCGCTAAACGCGTGGGTGACCTGTGTGCTAGCTAGTGAGTTGGAGGCGGGCCTTCACCTGTCCTGTCCGTGCACTGGGGGTTTACCTCAGGACTCGGCCTCTCAGGGCTTCCGTTCAACTGTTTGTTTGTTACGGTGGCCCTTGCGCGGGTGAGGCGCTGTCCAAGCAGCACCTGTCACATTGGTTGTGCGGGGGCGTTGCCTTTTGCTGCACGTTGGCTGGACAGGTCCCCCCTCGGGCTGCTAGGGGGGGCCTCGGTGGAGAACATCTATGCTGCGGCCTCCTGGTCCTCCCTGGGTCCCTTCATTAAGTTTTACCTAATGGACATGACTGGGGGTTCTGTCTCCCAGGCGGTTCTGAGGTCTGGGACCTCCCCTGCGTCCCGCCACTCGGTGGGCTAGCAGGGGTGTGTGGGTGTGTGCCACGGGGTGCTGTATCACACGTGGTCCCACCTGTACTGTGCGTTTTTAGGGGTCATTGGTTCCCCCTTTTTTCACACTTTGGTGGAGTTGACTGCCTCCCCCCCTTCGTTAGGATGGGCGGGTGGACGGGACTCCCCTCCTCCCTTGTAGTGGGGCTTACGGGCCCTCAGGGGGTACACTTGTCGGGTCGCACGTCCGCTCTGTCCCATATCTCATAATGGCAAGAGCGAGACGCGATGACCAGTATGATATATAACGAAAGGTTATTCTATAACCTAGTTATATGAATACTAGCAGAGCGTCTCGCTCTTAGCGCCCTGAGGTCCCTTGGTTGGGTTTTCAATGTTGGAAACTTTTTTTCCGAGGAAGGTAGAGTGTGACCATGTCCGGCGTCTTATAGGAGGACGCTGGGGCGTGGCCTGGTCAGGTGCATGGGTGCAAATTGTTTGTTCATGAGCACAGTAGGTGTTAGGAGATAAGAGTTATCTCATAATGGCAAGAGCGAGACGCTCTGCCAGTATTCATATATATAACTTTCGTTTTCAAACGAGGTTATCAGCTGTGGCTGGCGTGCATGATGTAAAGCTTTTACTCTACAGGTGAGTATGTGCTTCATCTGCCTCGCCATGCACCTGGTGTCACGGCTCTGTTTTTTCTTTTGGCGTCGTATCAGGGGTGAGGTGGTGAGGGGGTGGGTGAAATTATTCCCCGGTTTGCCCCTGCCCCCCCCCCCCCCCCCCCCCCTCAAATATGATTTTGTTTACAAAACGTGTGTTGATTCACTATATTTTTGGGGATACGGTGTAATCCCTCAGCTACTGCTGGGGTTGTGCTCTTGCTTAGGGAGAGTGCAGTTTTCTCTGAAAATTGTTTGGTCGCTATTATGGACTTAGCAAGGCCTGTAGCTAACACTTGATCGAGGGCTTATGTCTTCTCTCGTCATAAAAGACGGCGTTCCTCTTGCAATAGTGAGAGTGAACTTTTGCCTTTTTTTATTGAGAAAGAGGGTTGTGTGTATCATGTTTTCATGTTTAAGTAAACGTGGCATTGAGTCCACAACTGGCTTAGGTGTTAGAAGTTTACATGTATAGCTCTTGTACCAAGGCCTTTGGCCCCTCTCTTTGGTCTGTGTTTTTTCTTACTTTAGGGTAAAGGTGTAAAAATTCAGGTGGCAAGTTCGCACATGAGCCTCACGCCGTGTATAAAGCCCGTTTTTTGCACAAACGAGGTTATCGTCTGTGGCTGGCGTGCAGAATGTGAAGCTGTTACCCTAACAGGTATAATGCGCTTTCATGTAGCGCGCTACGACTGGTGTCATGGCTCTGCTTTGTTGTTGCATCGTATCAGGGGTGAGGGGTCATAAGGGGTGGACTAATAACCCCTCCCCCCTTTACTGATTGGCCGGGAGGTGGGACCTCCTGCCTCTCAGTCTCCCTGTCGGCTGAGGGGTCAGCGCGTCACACCGTCACAGGTAGGGGGAAGGGGGGGGGGTTCCCTGGTTCCACTCCATGTTAGGATGGGTGGGTCACAGGATTTCCCCCCGGCCATGGAATACGTCACTGGGCGCGTTTTTCCTATTGGCCATGAGACATCCGTGAGTCTTCAGGTCTGTGCTGCAGACCGCTGTCATTGTCAAAGTTGGATGATGCGATGCATTCGAAAACTGTGTTTTCTGCTCTGCTCTCTATTAAAGTGTGTATTGGGCCGTTGGTCACTTGGCCCAATTATTATTACTTTTTCAATTGTTACTCACGTAGAGGTCTCTCTGGGGGAACTTCTCCGGGGGGAGATGACGGAGTAGATCAAAACATTGGCGGAGGGGTCTCACGCCCATGAGGTGGGCCACCAGGAGCAGTGCATTCACGTACTGACCATCTTGGTGGCGCCCTCTGTGATGTTTTGGATCAACACACGTACCTACCCCCCTCTTAGGACTGGGGATGGCGGCGTGACTAGGACGCAGGACTGGTTCTGGTCGCGCCGGACCAGGTCAGTTACCCCGTTGTCCACCGGGGCGCAGATCTGCTGTTCTGGTACCCTGAAGGACTTTGTGCTTTTCCGGGGGGGAAATGCCGGGTCGGCCAGGCGTCGTGGGGATTGATGTCGTGGATGTGTGTGTCATATGTATGCCACCACGGGTTGCCCTTAACAGTGACGTGCTTGGTCCATACTGTGTTGTACCTTGCGCTGTGTTAGGGGGCTTGGTCCCTCTCTATTTGTTTCACCCCTCCCTCCCTGCTAGGACGTGGGTGGGAGGGAGCTGTCGGGGAGGTTGTTGTCAACTCTTCTAGGCATCCCTGTGTAGGTCCCGGTTCACCGGGCCCAGGTCCGAACTTGTTCTCGTCGACCTGTTGGCCTGGGTTAACCCTTTGAAAACTGAAACACTTGTGTTGCTTGTATAGCCTGTATATACACAGTTATGTTTCTGAGTTTTTTTTGTGGGTTAAAGGAACAACCGCCTCCTGTTAAACTAAACATAGGGGGGTGGTTGGTTCTCCGGTGTGTTGGTAGCAGAGTCGACTCTCGGGTTGAGGCCGAGCTTGACCCCGTCTGCCCGAGAGTATGCCCCCGCATCTTTCATGACGTCTGCCAATTGTGTCAGCCTCTTCTTTGAACCTCGACCCCGCTGGATTGGGGGGTCGGGTTTGTGGAGGTTATGGCATGGTGCACAGCATACCGAACACCCCTTCCGCCGGGATACTGTTCTCACAGTAGACCCCTTAGGCGCCTGTCTAGTCCGCAGTGCTCCAGGCACAGGTTGAGTTCTGCTCTTGGGGCCTGTTGCCTGGATTGAGGGATCAACCTCCTTGGGGGTTGTCTCCCCGGCACGCCGACTGGCCCCGCAGTGTTGTGGGGGGGTAGCCTCTTGAAGAGTGCTTCAGAGCGGCGTGCCAAGGGGGGAAGGGCCTGCTCTTGATTTGGGCCCTGTCCGATACGCTGGCGATGTGGGGGGTGGTGTCACCAGTGACCGTCTGGTGGGGTCCCGATGCTGCGGCCTCGTTGGCCTCACCAGGCCCCCTTTTTTCAGTGGGTCCTAGCCCTCAGGTTGTCCTAGGGCTGGGACCTTCTCCGCACTCCGCTGCTGCAGCCTTGCCACAGGGTTGGGTTCTTGACCTTTGACCCCGTGATGTTGGGGGCTGTGACGGGGGTGTTTTGCTTTCCGTCCGTTCCCTGGTGGCATGTGAGATGCGCACCTGAGTGGTCGCGGGTCCTTCTGAACGAAGGTAAGTCCCACGGTCTGCTCACCCTGTGGGTTTGAGGTGCTAAGCCCTCTTCGCACAGTCGGATCCGATTCCCTCCCGTCCTCCGTTAGGGAGGACCGGGGGGCTTGGGTCCTCCCCGGTTCTGATGGTTGTGTGGGGCCTCAGCGGGTACATCTGTCGAGCTTTTCGCTCTGCTCAGCTCCTGTGTTCCAATAGAGCAGAGCGTAAAGCTATACGTTCTATAACGTATGGTTATCCTATAACCCTAGTTATATGAGTATAGCGAGCGCTCTGCTCTGACTCACTGAGGACCCCATGGTCTTTGCCTTCGGTGGTGAAAGACTTGGGAAGGAGCTGATGTGTAGCCACGACCCCGCTTATATAGGAGCGGATGTGGGTGTGGCCAGGCGGAGGTGAATAGGGGTGTGTACATGTGAACGTTTTTCAGTATTAGAATGGATTAAAGGGGATAGTTCCAATAGAGAAGAGCGCTCGCTATACTCATATAACTAGGGTTATAGGATAACCTTACGTTATGCTGTATCTTCTATGTCTTCATCATACATTTTTGCCATGTTTTCTATGCAAAATCTTTTTCTTCAAAGTAACTAGTAACTGATGGGTTCAGATAAATGTAGTGGAGTAAAAAGTACAACATTTCCTTTGAAATGTAGTGGAGTAAAAGTATAAAGTTCACTAAAATGAAAATACTCATGTAACGTACAAGTAGCTTGAAATTGTACTTAAGTACAGTACTTGAGTACAAATACTTTCCACCACTGCATACTAGTCAACTATGGTGGGAAACCGTTTGGAAGCTGCTCAAGTGTTCGCAGAGGCATGATTTAGGCCCCCATTGACTTCCACTACCATTGCTAACAAATGCCCTTAAAGGGTTATTTCACTTTAGTAGTTTTTACCTCTATGTAAAGTCATCTACAAGTAAGCTAGCGATCACTGCTGCCCACTGTCAACACCACCAATCCTCCCAAGTGTCAGGCTCCTTATTCACTTCATTTTGGGGACCTGGGCGTCTAAATATCATACAAGTATAAACAAACAACTGCTGTGCCTATTTCAATAAAGCAGCCAATTTTGAGTCAACGGTATGTGTTCGTTTTGGCATTTGATGTGTCTTTACAGATGTATTACCTCTGGAAAATAAAAGCAGATCCGGTCAATCTGTTGTAAGATTGAGTGTACTGTGTATCTTTGCCTTGCATGGAATGTTTGGAGAGTGGTTACCATGGTTACATGCTGCCTTGCTGGAAAAAAGGGATTCTAGACATTCTATGAAAAGTTGGTCAAACTAACACCTCAATTGAGAAATAGTTCCTTTGCTGATAATTTGAAAATGGCAACATTAGGGGCGACTAGGTGGTGTAGTGGGCAAGGCACTCACCACCAATGTGGAGACGCTGGGTTCGCGTGTTCGAATCCAGCTCTCCACATTGTTTTCAGTTTGGCTGGTCGTCCGTACTAATACAATTGGCAGTATTAGAGGGTGGGAAACTGATGCGTGGGGATCGGGCGTTGTGGACAGCGACTCCTACAGGTCGGTTGGTGCGCCTGCGCAGTAGAATCAGGAAGTGTCGGGGGCAGCGTGAGCCTCCCACGCGTTACTCCTCGCCACTGAGAGATCGAGCTGCGCAGGTGAAAAGATGCGACTGCTGTTACCTCAAGTACCGGAGGGGACTTGTGCTATGTATGACTTAGTCCACATTGCAGCCGGCTTGTGGGAGGCAAGAAACAGCGTTTGTGACAGGGGAGGGTTGAATTGGATGATACGAAATTGGGATGGGAGAAAATATAGAAAATGGGAGAAAAAGTGGATAAAAAAAAAAATGGCAACATTAGCTCATTAACACATAAAGACTTTGTTGTTTATAATTCAGAAGTATGATATTTAGACTTGTTCCTCAAAATGAATGGAAGTGAATGAGGAGCCTGATACCTGGGAGGAATGGTGCTGTTAACAGCAGACGAAACGACAGTTCTATTAAAGTGAAATATCTCTACTCCCAGCATTTCAAAAATCAAAACACTGCTGCAAGTGCTTTTTAGAGAGAACAACAAGACAAATCTATACCCCTTTAATAACTCTAAATGTAACAGATTGGACTCAATTTGATATAAATACACCAGGTTGGTATCTGTAACTGAACATCGCTATGACTCATATGTTTAACCAATTATGTTCTCATTGAACATAATATGGCAGAACACTTGTTGGAACAGGGCGTCAAGTTTACACACTCCTTCACTGCCTCCATCAATACTCAATGTTGTTCCACTCCCATTGTCTAGGTGTCAGACTTGGCACCTGGCACACTCTGGTGACTAGTAGATTATGTGGGCGGGGTGGTGTGTGTGTATTCAGGTCGCGAGAGGTGTGGTGCGTGTGTGTGATCATGTTCACATGAGTGCCACATCCTCTTGAACCGGTTTATGTGGCACAGGTGGTCAGCTAATTGATAAAACACACACAAACACACACACACACACACACACTGCTGTAAACACGTTTAGGACTTAATCCTACGCCCCTTTTTGTTTTTTTACGGCGTATGTTTGGAGCATGATGAAAAGGCTCAGTGTGGTAATGTGTGCCGTGCGGTGAACGCTTCCCCGTCTTTAATGTCTCCATGCAGGACTACGAGGAGCCATTGATGTTTTGCCTGAATGAGGAAGACGAAGAGGAAGAGCGATCACAAACAGACTCTGGTATGTGATAGTTTTTAGTTTTCTCACCATCAATGTTTCTGTCATTTCACTCCCTTCAGTGGTGGAGAAAGTAGGGAAAATCCTTCCCAAGTATTATGTAGAATCACCCTGATGGAATAGTACTGAAAGTAAACGTCCTTCATTCAAGACACTACTTGAGTGAAGGAGTAAAAGTATTTGACGTTGAATGTGCTGAATATCGAAATGAAGGTACACATTCTATGTTATATACAATGTCATTAAATTAGGGCTGCCATAAGATTGAAAATGTTTTAACGTGTTAATCGCATGATAGGCTGGGATGAATTGAGATTAATGCATGTAATAAAAATGCAAAATGCATCTGTAGGGGCTGCGGTCATAAAGAAACACATGATCAAATTGAAATGGTCACAGGACTCTTCAATACATATTACTACATGTTCTAGGGCTGTCCCCGACTAAGGATTTGGATGGTCGACTATGATTGGCAAAAATTTGCCGTTAGTCGCGACAAAAAAAAAATATATATATATAATTTTTTTCTTTTTTTTTATCCATTTTTTTTTTTATCATTCCATTTGGGCTGTGGGGGGTGCTTAATGTCTGAAGGAGTCGACTGAAGGCTTCTTGTCTTCTGCAAAAGCATGCAATTGGTCCACTGATGGATACATCTTGATATTTGTCTAGTCTAGTGTGTTCATTAGATGGGTGAAATCCTCTTTCAGTGCCTCTGTGCCTGTTTTCGTAGGCAGTTAGCCTCTGGTATGCGTGCCATTAGCGCTACCCACGCTTCTAGGCCTCTTTTCTTTTGGAAAGAATGATAAAAAATATATATATATATATTATAATTTTTTTTTTTTTTACTATTCGACTAAGAGGTTGGTTAGTCGACTACGGCTCCTTTCGACCGGTTAGTCGACTAATCGACTAATAGGGGTCAGCCCTAATATGTTCTATATTATATAATATATACCATAGTATAGCTATATAGTAACTTTTTATACTGTGAATTTCTCCAGACCTCTCTTGGCAAAGCCCAAGATGTGACTAGCAATAGCAACCCCTCCCCTATCTACACTCAACTCCAACGCACATATCAGACCAAAACAAAAAATTTAAACAAAGTGCAATACCAAGATGAGCACTGATGATGATTTTTTTTTATCCACTTTTTCTCCCCTTTTTTATTTTCTTTTCCCATCCCAATTCCATTGTGCCAATTCTCCCCTCCCCTGTCTTGAACGTTGCTCGCATATGCCCCCCACTGGCCGGTTGTAGGGAGGATAGAAGCCTTGCATCACGTGTCCCCTCCGATACACGAGGAGACAGCCTGTCACATCTTTTCACCTGCCAGCGCGGACTCTCATTGGCGAGGTGTAACGTGTGGGAGGCTCACACTACCCCCGCCATTTCCTGTCTCTGCTGTGCAGGCGTCCCCAACTGACCTGTAGGAGTCGCTGTCCACAACGTCCAGATTACCACCCATCGTATGACGACTGGCCCAAGCCGGAGGCAACGCCGACAGCCGGAGTCGAACCCGGTGTCTCTTGCATTGGTGACGAGCGCAATGTCCGCTGCGCCACCCAGCCGCCGCCGCTGATGATGATTTTGTATTTTTGCCTGCGGTTGCTGTTTGGCTGCATTACATATTCTACCTTTAAATGTCCCCTAATGTAAAAATGTCCCTTTCCTGTGTTTTGCATTGTTTCTACAATGCCTGCGTTACAGATTTACAGACCTGTAATAACACGACTTAGGTGAAGTATACTCTTCTCCCCTGACTTCCGGGAGATCCTGATTAAAAATGGCAGATGTTTTTGTGCTGAATGTTTTAGGAATCACGTTGAAATCAATAGTTGTTTTAGCTGGTGCTCTCACTCACAGCAGGTCATCCATGCGGCGTCCAGTTGATTAGCCTAGTTCCTACAGCAGGACACATCATCTTCCTTCAACACAACTTGAAACTCCACTCCACTGGTTCTGGAATAAGACTGTCTCGACCGTAACTCCAGCATTCCAGACCGTCCCCACAGACAAGGAGATCACATGTCTGCTCCCCCCCCCTGGCCTTGCTTTCCCCCCCTCTCTACCAAGTTCTTGGAGTCTTGTCATTCCCCATTACCAGTGATCCTGCTTCCGGATCCTGATCCTGCACCCTGATCTGGAGTCAGCTAAGGACAGTCTGGCCACCGGCGATAGGAGAACAGAGATGCTGATTCTAGATCAGTGACTGAGGGTAACTTCATCCTAATCCGGGTTGGCTGTTCTGGCTGGGGAAGGATTTGAGGGTCGGAACTTCCTGTGGGTTAAAGATTGGCTGGTGTGGGAGTTGAGCAGACGGATCCCTCAGTGTAAGAATGCTGTGGTTACGTGCTGCGGAATCAGGCTTTATAACACTTGGAACTGGTCAGATTGTGAACTGTGGTTTGTGTTGTGTTCGCCCTGTATGGTTTAGTCATTTCATGCAGTGTGTGTGTGTGTGTGTGTGTGTGTGTGTGTGTGTGTGTGTGTGTGTGTGTGTGTGTGTGTCTGTGTGTGTGTCTGTCTGTCTGTCTGTCTGTCTGTCTGTCTGTCTGTCTGTCTGTCTGTCTGTCTGTCTGTCTGTCTGTCTGTCTGTCTGTCTGTCTGTCTGTCTGTCTGTCTGTCTGTCTGTCTAAAGAATTGTCCACAACAGTGTGTGAATGTATGTGTTCAGTGCATGTGTGTATGTACTGTACATATGTTAGTGTGTGAGTGCATGTGTGATTGTGTGTGTGTCTGTCTGTCTGTCTGTCTGTCTGTCTGTCTGTCTGTCTGTCTGTCTGTCTGTCTGTCTGTCTGTCTGTCTGTCTGTCTGTCTGTCTGTGTGTGTTATTATATGGTCAAAGAATTTTCCACAACTGTTCTGAAGGTCCAGATTAACACATAAAGTCCACGTTTATTATTTTCTATACCTTATATATTGTTTATTTGTATAAGATATATATTCACGCTGTTTATTTACCTAAGAGTATTTTTATCATTCGCCTCTTTTCATATGTCCCTTCATCGCGCCGTAGACAGCGTGAGCCCATGCACCTGTAGAGTGTACCAACATGCCCGGGCAGAGTGTGTTGGCGCAGCAGTAAATCACAACGCATTACGAGAGAGCTGGTCTGCTAGTGAGATGTTGGTGAGCTACTAGGTGGAAACGGCAGCGTAATATAGTTTGGAGAAGTGAAGTAATATACTTCGATATTAGTTGGGTCAAGAACCAAAATTCCGTGACCATTCTCTGGCTAAGATGTTTTGATGATTGATTTGACTTCTATGGACCTTTTATAAAATATTTAGCCCCCGTGTTCCTCCTAAAAATCCAGAAATGTTTTGTCAGATGGACAAATCCAAAATACCTGCTGACGCCATCTTGAAAAATTTACTTTTGATCCGGAGCACCTAGAATCATGTATGAATAAACTTTTTTGTCTAAGTCAACCATGACGATTCCATTCATTCATTCGAAAATGTAACTTTTAATGTCAAAACCAATTTTACCATGGTACTGCTGTACTTTAAACAAACTACCTTCATAACTACCCGCCCTCAGAGGAGCCATAGCGATCTAGTCTATGACATGTCTGGGGGTGGTTCATATGTCGAAGCAGCACTCTCCTCCATCGGTGTCAGCAGTGAGCAACTGGTACGTAATGTGGCTGAGCGGCTCAGGGATGACATCAAGTCATCCCATGGCCGCCGAGGGTCGAGGAGCTAGAAGAGGAGGAAGAGCTTTCGCCTCTCATGGTGCAGCTGCTATCTGCTTTGCGGGGGAAGAAGGGGGTAGATCTGACTCCAAGCACACACTCTCTCACCTCTCATAACACAGTACGTCATAAAGCGACCCACCACTACCGCCATCAATGCCACTGTCACCCTTCATGGGCAGGCCACGTGAGCGGATCGGCGCGGCCGAGAAATCCGCTCTTCGCTCTTTAAAGCTTGGTCCGCTCCGCTAATCGCTCATGTTGACCCCACCCCCAAGTCGCTCTCCGCTCGCTCCCCGCTCACCTTGAATCGAGCGCTCCCCGCTCCCCGCGCCAGATCGCTCGGCATTTTTTTTTTTTTTTTTTGGAGCATGGTGTAAATTAGCTCAAACTACAACAGTCTACACCCCCTGGGCCCCTTAACAATTGTTTGTATTGAGCCGCATTGTAATTGTACCCATTCTGCAATGTTAAATAACATTGTTTATCCATTCACTAGCTCTATTAAGCGATGATAGGCTAGCCGAGCCACAATGCTATGGTCGCTGCCATTAACGTTAGCATGTAAGCTAACGACAACAACAATGGCGTCGATACTTTTTCTAACAGGAGTGAGTCAAGGAGGAGGAGTGAAGCCTGAACCGGATATCACAGGTTCACCCTTCTCATTGGTTGAAAATGGCCTTCATGTTTGTACATCGCCATCTGTTGCTTTGGCATTGTACTGCATGTATATTACATCAACAGTGTTAAACCACTGTGAGCGGCCTGGAGTGGATTGGAGCGGAGGAGAACTCTCGCTCCGGACGTCGCGCTGACTCATTTTAAAACCCACTCCTCGCTCACGTCAAAACCGGCCGCTCCGCGCCGCTCACGCTCCGATCCGCTCACATGCACTGTTCATGGGATGACTCGAAACAAGGAGCTTGTTGACTCTTACTGGGCTGGGCATGGGGATAAGCTACCAGAATGTGCTTCTCCTGCGTGATGTCTGGATCATGCATGACCTTGAGCGGTGTTCGGTGTGTCCTGGCGGGATCGCTGAGGGAGAACCAAGCATCAGTACGACTTTCTCAATGACACCTTGACAGGAGGGGGCACTGCACACTGCTGTAACTGGATGTTTCTGCAACGTCTAGAATGTCTTGTACAGGACTATGAGGCAAACTTCCAGGTTGAGAATGCGTGCATAAAAGATGCCAAGATTGTGTCGCAGGCACTGACTGAGAAGGTGTCTGAGATGCAGGCAGTTATGCCGTATAGGACCATCAAGCATGGTGAGCCTCCCATCCGCCCTAAGCCCACTATGTTCTCATTAAGTACAGAGCCTCAGCGCAAGCGGAGTATTATTCATGCCCTTACTCGTGCAGATACAAATGGTGATTGTCCTGCTGCAGTTGAGCAGACTATCCCTTCATACAATGGGTTTCACGCTGGCTTGAATATGGAGCAGAGGAAGAGCAAGGCTTATTTTCATACATCTTACAATCAACCGCCCAACAAGTCAGTTGTGAATGACATCATGGAGAAGCTGTCTAATATCATCGCCACTAAGCACATGCCCTTCGCCTTCTTAGTGGGAGATCATCCTGTGTACGTCCTCATCACTCTGCTCAAGGCCGAGAACCCAAACAAGTACCATGACATTGTACCCTTTCTTGGTCCCTTCCATACACAGTGTGTGATGATGAGCGCTATCTACAAGCGCTACAAGGGGAGTGAGCTAGGAGATGTACTCGTGGCAGGAGGAGTTATTGCCAGGGCTCACAATGCCCTGGCCAAAAGAAAATAAGCCAAAAGGAAGCACATAGAATGTGGTTTGAAAAGGATGAGAGAAGATGAGCAGCGCGTGCAGGACCTGGTCGCATGCATGCATGAGTCTGATTCCTTCCCATTTGATCCAGCCTCACCCACCCTCCGCACCCTACAGTCAGCCATGCCTGCCAACGATGAACTCATCACGGACTTCAACTCAGCCCATGCTGTGGGAGAGGAGAAGTTGACCAGCTTCTTGCGAGACCGGGTGTTCAGTAAGAAAACCTGCCTCCATGCACCTGTCCCTCTGAGCAAACGCTTGACATTTGCCAAGCGGCCCTGCATGGAGAAGCGCGGGGAGGAACTCAAAGCAAGAGCTGCTGAGATGGAGCGAAGTGCTCTCAAGGCAGTGATCGACCTGGTTGAGGTCAGTCAACTTGTGAATCTCTCAGAGTTGCTGGAACATCGTGTTGTTGAGGAATGTGTGGCTTTATTCAACTCCAACGGCACATATAGGAAGACACAGAAGAGCAAGCTCATTCAGAAGCTCTCTCTCCAATCTGTAGATCTGCAAGAACCCTACACCGCTCTTGTTGACATGGGCATGATCTGGAGGATGGCAACCCCATCAGCAGAAGATCGGCAGACACAAGATGGCACCCCATACAAGTGGTTGGACTATGTCCACAAGGTATCATCCATCATCCTTGCCCGCCATGGTGATGCCGACCGTATTTTCTGTGTAAATGACCCATACGACGCAGCATACTCAACTAAAGATGATGAGCGAGACCTGCGGGTACAAGGTAAGGTAATGTCCCCAACACCTACATGAAGCTGGGCGACCCCTTCCCCTCTGCCAGAGAGTTCAAAACACTGCTGTGTAGCGTCAGCAACAAGGAGCGGCTACAAAAAGTAATATGCAGCTATCTGACTGACCTTGTTGCGCAGGGTGTAGATACAGAGATCATCTACTCTGTTGGCTCCCACTGCACCAACTTGTCAACCCAGCAACCAATGCATAACTACAGCTTTGACCAGTCTGAGGCTGACACCATCCTCTTCTCAGCTTACACAGTTCTACGTGAGTCAGGCTACAGTGGCCCTGTTGTCATTGATGCAGCCGACACGATGCCTATGTCACGGCAGCGGCCATCTCTCAACAGCTGCCTGGTATGCTCTGTATCAAGAGAAAGCAGGACACAGTCTTCTGCCGTGGCCTGGTTACTGAGGAGATGGCAGATTGTATTGTGCAGCTACACTGTATTACAGGCTGTGATGCCAACTCAGGCTTCTATGGCAAGGGTAAGTTGTCGGTGTATGACAAGGTGGCAAAGAGCCCTATGGCAAGACGGCTACTCTTGCGGTGTGGAGATAGCCTTGACCTTGAGGAGGAGGTGCTAGAGGAGCTGTTCGAGTTCACACGACATGTTATTTATGGCGACAAGAAGAGTAGCACCATGGCTGAGGCCTGTGCCACAAAGTGGAAGAGAATGAAGAACAAATCATTCATCCAGCTCCCTCCAGATGCAGATAGCCTACGCCCACACTGCCTCAGTGCCAAGTACTTAGCATATCTAGTAGTGCGCCACCCCTCCCTGAAGCGACACCCTTCGCCACTCGGACATGGCTGGGAGCTGGTGGGTGGTCGCTGTCGCCCTGTCTGCCACACACGACCTGCTCTCCCAACACATCTATCTGCACCAGGGCCAGCTGAAGAAAGTGAGGAAGAGGAGAGTGAGGAGGATGATGATGAGAAGGGAGATGATGATGTATGGAGGAGGAGGGGTGATTCATTGGAATCTGATGATTCAGAATCTAGTGAGGCAGAATGCTCTGATTCGGACTGATCATGACATGTTTGAAGTGGTTTCATTGTTAAAGGAAAACTCCAACATTTTGGGAAATTAGCTTATTTGCCATGTACCCTGGAGTTAGACAAGAAGATACATACCTTTTTTCTTCTCTGTGCATGCAGTAGGAGTAGGAAGACACGCACCGTTAGCCTAGCTTAGCGTCAGTCGCTGGAAGTAGGTTCCTCCATTAGCCTAGTTCCCAACGTCTTCCTACTCCTACTGCATGCACAGAGAAGAAAAGGGTATGTATCTTCTTGTCTAACTCCAGGGTAGATGGCAAATAAGCTAATTTCCCAAAATGTTGGAGTTTTCCTTTAACCTGTTCAAGTTACAGCTATTTAAGAGAGCGTATTTTGAAGTATAATTAGTTATCTTGTCATACTGTACATTCATAAATTATTTTGCTGAGATCCTTATGAAGGTAGTTTGTTTAAAGTACAGCAGTACCATGTTAAAATTGGTTTTGACATTAAAAGTTACATTTTCGCTCTACTAGATGGTGGCCATCTTGGATTTCTGGGTCAAATTGATGTCATAGAGTCAAACTGATGTCAGAATTGGAATCGTCATGGTTGACTTAGACAAAAAAGTGTATTCATACATGATTATAGGTGCTCTGGATCAAAAGTACATTTTTCAAGATGGCATCAGCAGGTATTTTGGATTTGGCCATCTGACAAAAAATTCCGGGATTTTGGGGAGGGACACAGGGGCTAAATATTTTATAAAAGGTCCATAGAAGTCAAATCAATCATCAAAACATCTTAGCCAGAGAATGGTCACGGAATTTTGGTTCTTGACCCAACTATATAGATCTGCCGATGGGCAGATAACAAAGGACCGTGAAGAGAGTTTGGGCTGAGTTCAGCTGCGTTCTGAACTCAACTAGCTACTACGGACTGCATGCTGGTTAGCCTTAGCATAAAGGGCTAACTAGCTATTGAACCTGAAGTTCGGGCGTTTGGAATATAGGAACCCGGTCCGTACGAGATCCCCTATCCAGTGACGACAGGATTATATCACACAGGTCTGCATCAGCCTCTGGAGTAGGAACTCCAGAGAACATCGTCTCCGTCCTCGCCTCTCTCCCCCTTGCTATTCACCCCGCCCCCCTCCATTCAGAGCTCCAACGATCTGGTACCATTAGTTTAGGACCTATAATAATTCGGACATTTGTTGCCTATAAATTGTATAATTCATTCGGACATTGTTGCATGTAAATTGTATTAGTATAAGAAAATCAATGTTACATATTACATGTGTGTTTTATGTTAAACATTAAAGGTGATTATTGAACTTGGTACCACTGTCCCTTCCCAGTTAATAGAGTGTCCGCCATCTTGTGTATATTTAATATCTGGTTAATTAATAATTTAGTATTCGTCAAGCTCATCATTTAAATACAGTCAGGGTTGTGTAGCCCCTTAGCTACAATTGGTCCTTCGAGCCGGAGCTTATCAGCGATAATATGGCTAGCGGCGGACACTCCCCAACCAGATCTCCCCCATTAGAGCGCCCTATGCGCCGGCCTCAGCCTTCTCCGTACCTGGAGGGCTACGCTGTAGATTTACCCACTAGCTTAGCCACGAGGATGCTAAGCAGGGATAGCATTGGTAGCTCAAGCATGGCCAACCTTACATTTTACATTTAGTCATTTAGCTGACGCTTTTATCCAAAGCGACTTACAAGTTCTGTGCGACAAGACAGCAAGAAGGGTATAACTCTATCAGCTGAGTAACAATGTTCATCAAAGTGTTGCGTGTTACAGTGTAGGTTAGTTTATTAGGACAGAGGAGTCAACCCTAGATGCACACAGTGATGTAGGGACCCCCGCTAGTTTTAGTGCAGCTAACCTAGCTTACAGGGGGGGACAAGCGAGGCATGACTTGACTAGACCCACAGAGTACCGTGCCCCCGAGGAGGATCCGGGGGCACGGGCAGCCCCGGATCAAGGTCATCAGCGTCATCCCCAAGCGAGTCCGACAGGATGCTAGCGGAAGCCCTAATCGCCACGATAGCCGCCACGGCTGAAAGGGACCGCCTCCAGGCGCAGAGTGAGCGTGAACATCTCAGAGTGGAAGAGAAGCGCCTCCAGACTGAAGAAAACATGGAGCGCGAACGCGTCAATGCGCAGCGCGAGGCAGAGAGAGAACAGCTTCAAGCAGAGAAGGATATGGAAAGCGACCGCCTCCAGGCACAAATGATGATGCAAGTGCTCCGGAATGTAACTCCCCACTCTTCCACCTGGAGCTCCCAGAGATCATCGTGCCAAGGGTCAAGGGCACCCTCCCTTACCCGACAGAGCTACATAGGACCCCGCCTCAGGGAAGAACCTGCTTACGTTGCAGAGCAGCTAGCTGAGCGACTACAGAGCCTGACTGAGGACGAGGGAGGTCAGACGGCCCACCCGCACTACTCCATCCCAATCAATGAAACCGAGCGCAGCCCCGGTCTCACTCACGACGCGCTGCAGCACTTCCCAGTAGGGAGTTAGAGCACCAGAGGGCACTGAGGACCAGCTGGCAACCCAGCCCCTGGTTCCCGCCCAGCACGAACCAACGCCCCCATGGACCGGGAGACTCGCCGCCGGCGCCTCTCCCCCAACGTGTGTCAGGGTCGCAGCCCTCCATGGCACCCTACATCGGGTCACCCACATTCCCAGACTTCACCAGAGAAGACCGAGCACAATATACCGAATTGCGTATGTGCCTAGAGACAATCATGTCAGGAGTACAGGACGAGCGATACAAGTACGCCATCCTTCTTAAACATCTCAAGGTAACTAGAGCGCACAACATTGCGCTGGCGTACTCCAATTCACCCACTCCCTACTCTGACGCCCTGGCTGCCCTTGACGGACGTTATGGACGTACGTGGGATTATGTCATTCATGAGATACGTGAGATCGAACGTCTCCCCCCGGCTAAAGACAACCGGGCCCTGGATTACCATCAGTCAAAGTACAGTCCCTAGTAGGGATGCTTGGGTCGCAACGGGAGAAGGGGATGTATGAGCTGTACGCCAACTCCAACGTGGAGCGCATTCTAGAGAAGCTCCCCCCATTCCGCCAAGAACGGTTTCGACAGCAACGAAACTACCGTGACCTGAATGCCCCAGAGCAGTCACTGCTGGATCTTGCAGACTTCCTCACCAGAGAGGTTAGCAGCCTAAGGATTGACACCTTCGCATGGGGTGGCTCGAACCTTAAAGAGGGACAGAGGAAGGCTAAAGACCAAAGCAGGCCCATCGCAGTGATGCACCAGGCCGAGTCCGTGTTGCGGCAGAAGAGTCACACCCCCCCTTCCAAGGGGAAGTGGAAGGTTGCATGTCAATACTGCGACAGCGAACACTGGCTGTCACAGTGCGACGCATTCAAGAAACTGACCACCGCCGAAGTAAGTCAGTGGATTAAGGCTAACCGCCGCTGCGCGCGCGGCCACATGGCTGCAGAATGCCGCCTTAAGAAGAAGTGTGGCAAGTGTGACGGCGCTCACCTCGAAGCACTGCACGAGAGCAACAAGCGGAACCCAGCTCCACCGATCAACTCGGGAGCCGACGTACTCTACATCGACCCGCGAAGAGTGGGAGTTCCAGAGTGCTCCTCAAGGTGGTCAGAGTGCTCCTTAGTCACCGGGACAAAGTACTCGACACCTACGCCGTCCTTGACGACGGGTCGGAGAAGACACTCCTCCTCGCCTCCGCCGCGACCCAGTTGGACCTGCGGGGTCCCGAGGAGACCATGACTCTCCGTACCATTCGTCGAGACTTGAAGACCATCAGAGGTGAAAGTGTCTCGTTCACCATTGCAGCGATTGACCAGCCTGAGAAGCGGTACGTCATTGGCAAGGCATTCACGAGCTACGACATTGGCTTGTCACGTTACGATTACCCCATCCAACAACTGAAGGAAAAGTACGACAGATGACAGCTGAGTATGATGGCTGCGCCACTGTTTTCGGCTGCCTGCCGCTGCGTCCTACTATCACTGTTTGTCCTTGTTTTGTTTGTGTCTCGTATTCATCCAACAAAAATTATCTACGACCGACAACTACTCTTGGATATCCGTGACTGCGTTATGGACCTCCGTGGTGAGGATTTCATGGAGAGATCACTACCGGGAGAAAAGATTCTTCCCCACCCCTGGCTGGCCAAACTCCCAGCCGAGCTAATATGTCCGTGCCTCGGTGTCCCCCATCGCAAAAGACGATCGAGGAAGCGGAGAAAACGAGGAGGCGCAGCGGCCAAATGGAAAAGCACCTGTCGCTCCTACCTGGTGCCCGTGGAGTTCCAGAAACCCCCCCCCCCCCGATCTTCCAACCCGGTGTGTGGAATTATTCCCCGCCGGCTTTCATACACCGGCCCAGCCCAGAGTCTGTCTCTCCTTGGGTTTCATCGCCCATGGAGGCCAAATGCATGTCGCGGCGCAAACCCCTATAGCCTCCGCTCCCTGCTTCAGGTGCAGCCTCCCGGGAGCTCCCCTCCCGCCCCCCCCCCCCCCCCCCCGCGGCTGGCCCTATTCAACGCTCGCTCGCTGTCAAACAAGGCCTTCAACTTGAACACTCTCTTTACGGACCGCAAACTGGATTTTCTCCTGGTGGTTGAAACGTGGATACGGACTGGTGAGCAGCCTACTCCTCTCATTCAACTTTGTCCACCGGACTGTGATTTTATTAACACCCCTCGTCTCACAGGAGGCGGCGGAGGCGACATAGCTGCTGTTTTTAAAAAACATTTTAATTGTCTCGCTCTAAAATCGGATCCTGTCAAGAGTTTTGAAGTGCAGCTAATTAAAGTCGGACTCCTGAATCCACTACTGATTATCCTGGTCTACCGCCCTCCCCGGCAACTCACAAAGTGACTTTATCTCGGAACTGTCCGTTCTCCTATCACAGACAATGCCCAGCTATGATAAAGTTTTACTGCTCTGCGATTTTAATGTTCACGTATGCTGCCCAAATAAACCCCATGTGAAGGAATTCCTGCACTTAATTGAGTCTCTTAATTTGAGCCTACATGTTAACTCCCCAACACACAAACTCTGCCACATTTTAGATTTAGTTTTAACAGCAGGTTTCTCCATCGACAACATGGAAATAGATGACCCAGTCCTTTCAGACCATTCACTGATCTCTTTTGATGCTCTGTGTTTTGTCCCCATTTCCAAAGCTATTGTCCCAGCGCGTTCCTCTCGCCACATTAACCCCTCCACTGCCATTAGGTTCCGTGATGCCTACAGTATATAGCTGCCCCTAACACCTGCAGTATTGAGGCCTCTCCTGCCCAGCACAGCACTGAGATCCTTATCTCAATGTTCAATTCCTCATGCTCCTCCATACTCGACTCTGTCGCCCCCCTTAAACTCAAAAGGCCCAGACCTAGATCTCAGCCCTGGCTTGATGAGAACACCAGAGCTTTAAGGAGACAGGCCGAGCGCAGGTGGAAACACAATAAACTGCAGATCCACTATGAGATCCTTAAACATCACCTCAAACAGTATCAAGAGGCAGTTAAGGTGGCGAGAGAAAGGCACTTCTCAGAAATAATTGCCAAAAATTGTCACAATACCAGAGTCCTTTTTTCGACCATTAACTCTTTCACCTCCCCTCCTCCCGCCCCCTGCCCTGATGCCTCCCCCTCCAAATGTGAAGAATTCCTAAACTTCTTCATTAAGAAAGTGGAAACCATCAGAGTAGCCATCTCATCGTCCTCCTCCACCCCCCCTCCTACCCAGCCCCCCTGCCCGGCCCCCCCTCCTGCCCAGCCCCCCTGTCTGGCCCCCCCTCCTGCCCAGCCCTCCTGCCCACTTCCCCCTCCCTCCCACCCCTCCTGCCCAGCTCTTTTGAACCACTTCCAACCCATCTCTCTAACCACTCTCGGAGAGCTGGTGGCAGGCATGCGGACTGTCACATCCCCCCTTGATGCGCTCCCTACCCATCTTCTAAAAGAGTCCATGGACATAGTAGGCCCCAGTATTTTGTCTATCATAAACAGCTCTCTGGAATCTGGCTCTGTTCCCTCCACCCTGAAGCATGCCATGGTTGAGCCCCTCCTAAAAAAACCTAACCTAGACCCTGCTCTTTTCAATAATTACAGGCCCATATCCAAACTACCCTTCCTATCTAAGATTTTAGAAAAGGCTTTCCTGGCACAGCTCCTCCCCTTCCTACATCACAACAACCTCCTAGACAAATTCTAGTCAGGTTTCAGGGCAGGACACAGCACTGAGACAGCGCTAGTCAAAATTTACAATGACCTGCTTCTCACCATCGACTCAGGTAGCTGTGCCATGCTCCTCCTCCTGGACCTCTCTGCCGCGTTCGACACGGTCGACCATTCCACCCTGGTCGATCGTCTCGAACACAGGCTAGGTATTGGGGGGTCTGCCCTAAACTGGTTTGCATCCTACTTGAGCGGCCGATCCTTTTCGGTCAGTTTGGGTGGACACTCCTCCCCCACAGGTAGTCTACCGTATGGGGTCTCCCAAGGTTCCATCCTGGCCCCCATACTCTTCTCCATCTACATGCTCCCCCTGGCTGAAATCATCCAGAAACACAACATTTCATATAACTTTTATGCCGATGACTCCCAAATCTACCTTCCCCTCAACCCCTCTGACACAGCTAACCTAGACTCTCTTAAAAACTGTCTTAGGGACATAAAAAGCTGGATGGCCCTCAACTTCTTACAGCTAAATGAAAATAAAACAGAGATCATTTTGTTTGCCCCCCCCTCTTCCACCAAAACACTCCAACAGCCTAGGACAACTCTCCACCCACCTCAAACCCCACGTCAAGAGCCTGGGTGTAATTTTTGACCCAGAGCTCAAATTCGACCGGCAGGTAAATGCTGTAGTCAAGTCATGCTTTTTCCAACTCTGCAACATCAGTAAAATAAAACCAATTCTTTCACCCGTCGACCTGGAAACAGTAGTCAATGCATTCATCAGATCACGCCTTGACTACTGCAATGCCCTCTACACCGGCATCAGTCAGGCAGCCATGTCCCGCCTCAAAATGGTCCAGCACTCTGCAGCTAGGTTCCTTACCGGCACCAGAAAGAGAGACCACATCACACCAGTCCTAGCCTCCCTACACTGGCTCCCAGTCCCACTTAGAATAGATTTCAAAATCCTCCTCCTCACCTTCAAGGCACTATCGGGTGCAGCACCCCTATACATCACTGAGCTCATCACCCCCTACGCAGCACCCAGGTCACTAAGATCCTCCAACCAGGCTCGGCTGGTCCCCCCCCCCCCCCCCCCCCCGCACCAGACTAAAAAAGAGAGGCGATCGCTCCTTCAAGGCCGTAGCCCCCAAACTATGGAACCAGATTCCCCTGGAGCTTCGATCTGCCCCTACGCTGGAAACATTTAAGGCCCGTTTAAAAACCCACTTTTATTCCCTAGCCTTCAATTAATCCTGATTCTCCCACACCCTAACCCACACACTCCCATGCAATTTTATCCTGCCCCCTCCCTCTTGTATCTCTTGTTGTGCTCCTTTGTCTCTGGTGTGCTATACTGTACTTTGTGTTCCCCTATCCGCTTGTCCTATTTTTTGAATGTACTGTCCTGTCCTGTTGTGCCTTTTTGTATTTGTGTATTTTATAGGACATTGATTTTATGCTTTGACTGTACTGTACAGCACTTTGGTTGGCTCTCAAGCTTTTAAATGTGCTCTATATATAAATTACTTGACTTGACTTGACTACGACCACCTACGCCAACTGCCCATACCGCCTATCAGCGGCGTCACACCGACCCTGCTCATTGTGTCCAACCACACGGACCTCATCGTCCCTACGGACGCGGTCCACATCGGACCCAGAGGATGCCCAGCCGCGGTTAAGACCCGGCTGGGGTGGACGCTCCAGGGCCCCCTCTCCGGGCCTTCCAGCCGACCAACGTCCACCCGTTGCCTTTACACCAAGGCGAGCCATACGGACCCCACTCTCCTACAGCACGTCGAGCGGTTATGGACGCTAGATGCGCTGCCATTCAAGAACGAACGGAAGATGGTCCGGTCCAAAGAGGACAAGTTTGCCATCGCTCTACTAGAGCAGAAGACTACTAGGGTCGAGGTCAACGGAGTGCTAAGGTACGCAACCCCACTCTTGAGGCGGGAAGGGATGCCCACTCTGCGCGTGCCTAAGGGAGCGACGCACCACTACCTACATAGCACTGAGCGGCGCCTCGCCAAGAACCCCCAACAGGCGGCGATCTATCGCACCGAGATCGAGAAGCTGGTGGCGGCCAGCCACATAAAGAAAATCGATGACCGCGAGGCAGAAGGGACGACAGAGTCCTGGTACGTGCCCCACCACAAGGTCACACACAACGGCAAAGACCGCCTTGTGTTCAATTGCAGCCATCAGATTGGACAGCAGAATCTGAATAGCCTACTCCTGCCCGGTCCCACACTTGGACCCTCCCTCCTCGGCGTCCTGATACGTTTCCGTCAGGACAAAGTGGTGGTGACATCAAGGGGATGTTCTTACAAGTCCGGCTGATGGAGGAAGACAAGCCTTTACTGAGATTTCTGTGGAGGGAGAGACTCGACGACGAACAACCCTCGATATACCAATGGGAGGTACTCCCCTTCGGCACCAACTGCAGCCCGTGCTGCGCCACATTCGCGTTACAGAAGCACGTGGCTGAAGACCCCGGAGCTGGCGATGATGTCCGACACAGCGTTGAGCGATGTTTCTACGTGGACAACTGTCTACAGAGCGTATCCACACCAGGAGAAGCAGAGAGCATCATAATGAAGCTACGGGCTTCGCTAGCCAAAGGTGGATTCGACAGTGGGCCAGTAGCGACCCTCAAGTCCTCCGGCACCTCCCTCCAGAGACGAAGGCCGCTAGCAGCGAGACCTGGATGGCGCATACCCCAGGCGAAGCGCAAGAGATGACCCTGGGTCTCGTCTGGCGCTTTAAAACGGACTCGCTTCACTACCGGCACACGCCTCTGAGGACGGACCAGGAGGCGTCCACGACTAGGCTGACCACTCGCCGAACACTCACCAGCCAGTACGACCCTATGGGGTGCATCCTCCCCTACACCACCCGGGCGAAGATGCTGGTGAGAGAACTATGGGCAAAGGAGCAGGGCTGAAATGACCCCATACCTGCGCACCTAGCCGCCACATGGAGAGAGTGGGAGGATGAACTCGTCTTACTCCGCGAGGTTGCCATCCCGCGGAGCTACTTCCCTCCTACCGTGCGCTTGGAGACTTGTGAGATCGACCTGCACGTCTTCAGCGATGCCTCGGAAATGCTGTATGGATCAGTGGCCTACCTGAGGGCTCGAGAAGAGGGAGGAGAAGTCCACGTAGCCTTTGTCCTGGCCTGCTCGAGGATTGCTCCCCGCAAGCAGCAGTCGATTCCGCGACTGGAGCTCTGCGCAGCCCTGGTAGGCGCACAACTCGCCAAAATGGTGAAAGAGGAACTCACCATACCGGTGCGTGAGATCATCCTATGGTCAGACTCTATGACTGTGATCACCTGGCTCCAGTCCCCCTCCTGCCGGTACAAAGTGTTTGTAGGAGTCCGCGTATCGGAAATCCAGGACCTGGTAGGAGCGGAATGTTGGAGATATGTCGACACCAAGCAGAACCCGGCGTATGTCATCACACAGGGGATGTCCCTAGCTGACCTCACCCGTCCCAACTCATACAGTGACGGTCCAGAGTTCCTCAGACTCCCAGAGGAGAAGTGGCCTATCTCAACACCTCG
Source organism: Notolepis coatsorum (assembly GCF_963971535.1). Taxonomy (NCBI): domain Eukaryota; kingdom Metazoa; phylum Chordata; class Actinopteri; order Aulopiformes; family Paralepididae; genus Notolepis; species Notolepis coatsorum. The sequence goes on along the minus strand of NC_140165.1, from coordinate 126,109,182 downwards.
GGATGCGAACCAGGACGAGTAAAAAATAAAGAAGTCTATGTTCTGCGGGCTGAGCCCAGGCTCCAACGGGCCCAGACTTAGACGACTGTCTGACTCTGGAGAGTGCCCAAAAAAGGAAATTTCTCTGGCACCACCAGGAGCTCCCCCTCACCACAGACCTCAGTGCAGCCGCCTACGAGGAAGCGGAACTCCTGGTGCTGCAGAGGGCGCAGAGAGACTCTTTCCCTGAGGAAAGAGAGTGTCTGACTAGGGCGAAGCCGGTCCCATCAGACAGTAGACTCCTCACCTTGGCCCCAGAAATCGACGCCCAGGGCCTCATTAGGGTGGGGGGCCGGTTGAGACGGGCCCCGGACTTGGCCGAGGATGTGAAGCATCCCATCGTCCTAAGCAGCCGACATAGGGTAACATACCTGATCATTCAGAAATATGACAAGGTGGTGTGCCACGCGGGGACTGAGCGAGTCCTCGCGGATGGCAGCGCTTCTGGATACTCCAAGGGAGAGAAGCTGTACACCAGTTCCAACGAACTTGCCCTACCTGTCGCAAGTGGAGAGCACAGCCTATTATACCGAAGATGGCAGATCTGCCTCCCTGCCGCCTCAGAGTCGGCGAGCGGGCCTTCCATTCCACAGGAGTGGATTGCTTCGGGCCCTTCAATGTTAAGAGAGGAAGAGGAACTGAGAAGAGGTGGGGTATTGTGTATAAATGCATGACCACCAGAGCTGTCCACATTGAGCTCCTTCAGTCTATGAGTACCGACTCGTTCCTCATGACACGGAACTGAGGGAGAGCTTCCTGAGCATGGGTGAGGAACTCAAGGCCCGCCTAGCTCCATCTCAGGTCACCTTCCAGTTCAATCCACCGAATGCTCCCCATTTCGGGGGAACATGGGAGAGGGAGGTCCGATCAATTAAGACTGCTCTGTACACCGTGCTTGGAGCCCAGACGGTGGGCGATGAAGTCCTAGCTATGGTCCTTACTGAGATTGAGGGAGTCCTAAACTCCAAGCCCCTCGGCTATGTTTCAAGCGACGTAGCTGACGTCGACCCCATCACCCCAAACTACATCTTGATGGTGCGGCTGGACCCTGCACTTCCTCAGACTGTGTACAGACAGGACGAAATGAGCGGAAGGAGAATGTGGAGACATAGCCAAGTGCTGGCCGACCAGTTTTTGGCTCTCTTCATCCTACACTACCTACCCTCCCTTCAGGCCCACCAGAAATGGGTGAAGACAGGGACAACCTGACTGTGGGGACCGTCGTGATGGTCATAGACCAGTCACTACCCCGAGCTACGTGGCCAGCCGGCCGTGTAAGCCGAGTTATCAAGGGCTCGGATGGGAAGGTCAGAGCTGCAGAGGTCATCGTCCAAGGGCGGACCTATACCAGACCAGTAGCTAAGTTGATTGAGCTTCCTGCTTTCCCTGACTCCCCTGACGATGACGATAATCCATCGACTTCATAGTTTACCTCCAACTCCCCATAGTCCCTTATGCAGAGATCAACATGACATTTGATATTAATCTGTGCCCCAATTTTTTATTTGCTAATTAGGTTCTAACTAATTAGGGGGCGGATGTTCTGAAGGTCCAGATTAACACATAAAGTCCACGTTTATTATTTTCTATACCTTATATATTGTTTATTTGTATAAGATATATATTCACGCTGTTTATTTACTAAGAGTATTTTTATCATTCGCCTCTTTTCATATGTCCCTTCATCGCGCCGTAGACAGCGTGAGCCCATGCACCTGTAGAGTGTACCAACATGCCCGGGCAGAGTGTTGGCGCAGCAGTAAACCAGCCACAACGCATTACGAGAGAGCTGGTCTGCTAGTGAGATGTAATTACAATGTTGGTGAGCTACTAGGTGGAAACGGCAGCGTGATATAGTTTGGAGAAGTGAAGTAATATACTTCGATATAGATCTGCCGACGGGACCGTGAAGAGAGTTTGGGCTGAGTTCAGCTGCGTTCTGGACTCAACTAGCTACTGCGGACTGCATGCTGGTTAGCCTTAGCATAAAGGGCTAACTAGCTGTTGAACCTGAAGTTCGGGCGTTTGGAATATAGGAACCCGGTCCGTACGAGACCCCCTATCCAGCGAAGTAATGTTTCGTCGACCCGTAGGCCTGGAATAAGCCTTTTTTGGAAACTGAAACACTTGTACTGCGGTATAGCCAGTGTATACCCGCAGGTGTGTTTTGGAGTTTTTTCTTGAGGGGTTATAGGAACAACCACCGTCTGTGTACCGAGAGGGTGGTTAATTCCCTGGTGTGTTGGAGCAGAGTCAACTCCCGGGTTACCCGGTTGAGTGTGCCCCTGCACGTTCATGACGTCTGCCAATCGTGTCAGCCTTCTCTGCCTCGACCCCTCTGGGTGGTTTTTTTTTAATGGAGGCTTTGTCATGGTGCTCAACAACGCCAGCATACGCCCCTTCCGCCGGGGGGGCTGTTTTCAGTTGACTCCTTTGGCGCCTGTCTCGTCCGCAGTGCTCCAGGCTCAGGTTACAGCCTGCTGCCTGGTTTTCCCCGGTGCGCTGCCTGCTTCCGTTGGTTGGACTTTTTTGAGTGCTTACGGCCATGCTGACTGCCTGTTCTGCAGGGTCAGTGTGCCAGGCGGTGTACTATTGGGGGGAAAGGAGGGGGGGCCCTATCCGAATACGCTGGCGATGTGGGGGGCGGTGTCACTAAGTGACCGCCTGGTGGGGTCTTGATGCCTGGTGTCATTGACCTCTCCGGGCCCCCTTTTTCCAGGGGATCCAGTCCCTTCAGTGGGTCTGGGTCTTCCTTCGCGCTCCACTGCTACAGCCTTGCCACGGGGTTGGGTTTGCTCTTGACCCCGTGATTTTGGGGGCAGTAACGAGGGTTGTTCCTTCCGTTCGTTCCCTGGTGGCATGCGGGTTGTGCATGTGCGTAGTCGTGGGGTCAAGCCACGGTCTGCTCACCCTGTGCGTTGAGTTGCTTGAGTTCCTCTTCGCACGGTCGGATCTGTCTCCCTCCCGTAAGCCTCCAATAGGGAGGGTATCCTCCATTAGGGAGGGTCGGGGGGCTCGGTCCTCCCCGGTCTGATGGTTGTGGGGGGCCTCAGCGGGGTACATTTGTCGAGCTATGGCTCGCGCTCAGCTCCTCTTGTGCAGATGATGCTGAGCGAAAGCCATAATGAAACAGAACGTAAGGTTATGTATATAACCAAGTTCTGTGAATTATGGCGACGCTCAGCATCAGACGCCGCTGCGGCCCTTGATCTCGCCTTGTGGTGAAAGTTTGGGAAGGAGGCGAGTAGGTGACCACACACCTGCTTATGAAGGTAAGCGGATGGGGGTGTGGCCAGACGAATGTTGGGATGTAAAGGTACATGGTGGAATTTTTTATTCAGTGCACGTGCACGAAGTGAAGTACAGTGCAGATGATGCTGAGCGTCGCCATAATTCACAGAACTTGGTTATATACATAACCTTACGTTAATAGAGTGTCCGCCATCTTGTATATATTTAATATCTGGTTAATTAATAAGTTTGTATTCGTCAAGCTCATCATTTAAATACAGTCAGCCAGGGTTGTGTAGCCCCTTAGCTACAACAACAGTGTGTGTGTGTGTGTGAATGTATGTGTTCAGTGCATGTGTGTATATACTGTATATATGTCAGTGTGTGAGTTCTGTAATGGGAAATATTAAAGGACAAAATGATGAGCCATTTACAAATCATTCTGAGTCATTATTAATAATAGAAAGATTCAAGATTCAAGATTCAAGAGTTTTAATTGTCACGGCATACAGGTATACAATGAAATGCGGCTGGTCTTGCCCGCGACGATGTGCAATACAGTGGTACAACATATAATAGAATCCAATAAAAATACAGTGGTACAACATATTAATAGAATCCAATAAAACAGTGCAATAAACAGGTACATGGTGTGCCATCTCGGTATCTGTACATTAGTATTTACAGAGCATATAGGACATGCTAGTTAGCTTTAGTAGTGCAATACACTGTTCCTGATGTAATACTACTTTAAGTGGCCTTTCCTCTGGCCATAAGTGTGCGTGTGTGCGGCATGAGTGTTAAAGTGGCTGCTAGTGTGTGAGCGTGCTCAGCGTGCGTGTCGTGTATGTACTTGTGTGTGGATAGTTCAGTTTCTGTGTCTCTCAATGTTCATTGTTCAAGGCTCTGATGGCCTGGGGGAAGAAACATAGTTTATTTCATCTTTGGCCACAAAATGAAAGTTCAGTTTACAGTCAGAGACAACATGTGTTCACACACTGAATCTGACAAGCAAAGTGACCAAGAGCTCTGGTCAGACGTACATTAAATACACAGTTTCAAGACGTAACACCATCAGATATGATGACGAAAGTAAATAAAAATGGTTCCCAGTTACGGTAATCAACCTTGGCTAGGCGGTGATGTTTGTTATGTTCCTAACTGGAATGCTAAACAACCTTGCTAGCAGAGAAAAGGATTTAGGTCAAAAGTCATCCTCAAGTCAAGTCAAGTCAAGTCAAGAGTTTTAATTGTCACGGCATACAGGTATACAATGAAATGCGGGTGGTCTTGCCCGCAACGATGTGCAATACAGTGGTACAACATATAATAGAATCAAAAAAGGAAAAAAATTGTGCAGTAAACAGGTAACAGGTAACATGGAGTGACATCTCGGTATCTGTACATAGTTATTTACAGAGCATGTGGGACATGCTAGTTAGCTTTGGTAGTGCAATACACTGTTCCTGTTATTCTAATTTAAAGTGTCCTTTCCTTTGGCCATAAGTGTGCGTGTGTGCGACATGAGTGTGTGCGACATGAGTGTGTGCCCGCTCATGTTAAAGTGTTAAGTGGCTGCTCGTGTGTGAGCGTGCACAGCGTGCGTGTCGTGTGTGTGTTCATGTGTGCTTGTGTGTGGATAGTTCAATGTTCTGAGCACTCAATGTTCATTGTTCATGGCTCTGATGGCCTGGGGGAAGAAGCTGAGCCTAAGCTGCTCTGTCCTAGTAGCTGGGGTTCGCAGGCGTCTGCCTGACCTCAGCAGCTGAAACAGGCTGTTATTGGGGTGGTGAGAGTCTTTCATTATCCTGCAGGCTCTGGATTTGCACCTCTTGTTGTATAGAACCTGCAGGGGGGGTAGTGCAATACCCGTGGTACGCTCGGCTGAACGCACCACTCTCTGTAGGGCCTTCTTGTCCTGTGCCGTGCTGTTTCCATACCAGGCAGCGATGTTTCCGGTCAGGATGCTCTCTACAGCTCCTGAGTAGAAGGACTGGAGTATCTTCCCCGATACTCTGAACTTCCTTAACTGTCTCAGGTGGTAGAGGCGCTGTTTCGCCTTCTTTACTACTGTGTCTATGTGTGTTGACCATGTCAGGTCCTCTGAGATGTGGACCCCCAGGTACTTAAAGCTGCTCACCCTGTCCACGGTAGCCCCGTTAATCATCAGTGGTGTGTGCGTCTCCTGCTGTCCTCTCCTATAATCCACGATCAGCTCCTTGGTTTTACCAATGTTCAGGAGCAGGCTGTTGTCCTGGCACCAGCGTTCCAGTACCTCAACCTCCTCCCGGTAGGCCTTCTCGTCGTTGTCTGAGATCAGCCCCACCACCACCGTGTCGTCTGCGAACTTCACTATGGAGTTGGAGCTGAACTTGGCCACACAATCGTGTGTGTAGAGTGAGTACAGCAGGGGGCTCAGAACACAGCCCTGGGGGGACCCGATGCTCAGGGTGATGGTGTTGGAGGTCTGACCCCCCACCCTGACCGCCTGGGGTCTTTCGCTCAGAAAGTCCAGTACCCAGGCGCTCAGGGCGGAGCTCAGACCTAGCTCGATCAGCTTGTCCACCAGTCTGGTGGGGACTATGGTGTTGAACGCTGAGCTGTAGTCAATGAACAACAGTCTCACATAGCCCCCCTTCTGACGGTCAAGGTGCGAGAGGGTGCTGTGCAGTACCTGGGAGACCGCGTCGTCGGTGGACCTGTTTGTCCTGTATGCAAATTGCATAGGGTCCATATCACTGGGGAGGGAGGCACAAATGTGGTCCTTGACCAGCCTCTCGAAACATTTCATGACCACAGAGGTGAGTGCCACTGGTCTGTAGTCATTTGGACATGTTGGGGAGGGTTTCTTCGGTACAGGGATGATGGTAGACATCTTGAAGCAGGCAGGGACCACTGACTCCGCCAGGGATTGATTAAATATGGCGGTGAACACTGGGGCCAGCTGGTTGGCACAGGACTTGAGTATGCGTCCTGTTATGCCATCTGGGCCAGCAGCCTTCCTGGTGTTCACCTGCATAAATGCTCTCCTCACATTAAAGGGACCGTAGTCTCTGCCAGTGTCTGACAATGATAAAATGATATCTCAAAACAGATCTATAATGACATGATAATATATTCCACGACAACTCCCCTCTTTGATAATTAATCACAAATCATTATCACTTCATAAGTGCCAAAAACAAGACTTTAACTTATAATTCAACATGCAGAATACGGGTATACTACTGTCTTTAATATCAAACAGCAAAAAACATAACTTTATTGATCAGAGGAAGAAAAAAAACAATAATACATCAACCAACCCCTAGAGGGAGACATTAGACCACACATAAATAAATGACAACAGAGTAAAACAGGTGATCTCTGGTTGGTCGGGATTTCAGAATACAGTGTCCAGGCGTATTTCTCCAATCACCAGGCTGAAAAGAATCACAACGAAAACCAGGAGAGTATTTTGCAGAAGAATAATTTCCCATACAAACGTATTCAAAACAAACATTCTCACAAAACTCTTTCAGTAGAGCGAAAACAGATTAACAACACGTGACTGCAAACTGCACAGTCCTTGGAATCTCTCCGCAGAGGAAAGGCTCAAGGCTATTCCCTCAGAGCAGGGAGATAGCAAAAACAAAACAAAACTGGCAGACTCTGAGAATAATGAAAAACATTTTACAAAGAAAAAACAATCTCAGGGAGGTCACACATAACCCAAGTCTTCCATTGTAATGTACAGCACATTCAAAAACATCTTCATTCTGAACAGAGTTCAGTACCTAATATTTTTTAGATAATGTAATGTAATGTGGTTCAGACTTGCCTCTTAATCATTTTGTAGAATCTCGGAGTGGTCTTTCCTCCTCCTCCCGTCCGACCCAAAACACCCCCGTCTGCAGTGTAGCTCTGGTTCAGTAGGTCAGCTGGGCCAGCACTTGCCTCCTTGTTCTAGAGCAGTGGGCCTCAGCTTCCTCTCTCAGTGGTCAGCTGGGCCAGCACCTGCCTCTTTGTTCTAGAGCAGTGGGCCTCAGCAGTGTCTTAGCTGCGTCCCATAGCTGGGTGGAGCAGCTGTAGTGGAGCAGCAGATCAGCCATCACCTGCAGTTTCAGCTTCCCCTCTTCTCGGGCAGCGGCGGGCATTTGGACCGGCACAGGAGACGGAAGAGAGACACACGTCCACCGAGAACCCACAAAAGAAAGAGAGAGAGAGAGAGAGAGAGAGAGAGAGAAAGAGAGAGAGAGAGAGAGAGAAATCAAAAGCTGTCCGGTATCTTTATTTCCTCAGCCACGCTTTAAAAAAAATTTGCCCGTTATCACATTCCTTTCATTCAAATCACATTCATAGTGTTTACAGTGCAATAAAATTGTTCTGAATTACTGTTCAACAGTTCAAAAGTCGTAAAACAATAGACAGAGTTAACTTAGTACAGTGTAATAAACCTTTTCTCTTATTTTCCCCTTATCTGTTTACACGTCAATAGCTCCACGAACAGCTATTAAATGCACATAAAGCACATAAAATGGTAGAAAGGTCAGTTCCCTCTAAATATTCAAAATAAAAAGCTCCACTTGCAGCGCAAAACCCCTAATTAAACAATACGGAGTGCGCCCTTATCTTAATTTCCATTAGAAAATAACTGCAGTTATGACCAGATAAGGTATTAGGAAACCAGTTACAAACAAGCAAAACAGCTGTCTCTTCTTCTGAGAACAGGTAAATTCCCCCACGCACAGTCCCAATTCCTGCCCCCTTGTGAGAAAAAAATCCCCATATAAAAATAGAGCAGCGTTTTAAATAGGGGTGTAACGGTACGCGGATACGTACTGTACCGCCTCAATGTGGTCCTCCGGTACAGTACGCGCTGTGCACCGAACAATTGCAACGGTATGGAACTTTTTTTTCTGAACTTAAATCCCCCCGGCCCTAATATAACGTGCACAACTAACCGGATGTTGTTTGTTCATCCCACGCAGCGCGCAGCTACACTGAACGATAGCTGTAATTCAGCATAGCATATTAGGCTTAGTATGGCGAGTCAATACTAACTGACCAGCCAGAGCTAGAAGATGCTCCCACAACATTCAAGTCACCCGTTTGGGATCATTTCGGATTCCCAGTTAACCACAGTAATGGACAAAGACAGGTGGATCGCACTAAAGCTACGTGCCGGCTAGCCCCTTTCGTGACTGTGATGCACACTTGTGATGCAAGCCTTGCATCAGAGTCACGAAAGGGGCTACGTTGCCGGCATTGTTCAACTTTATTGCGAACTTTATCACGCATTTGAAACGGCATCACCCTAATGTGAATATCACTGGTACACCAAAGAAGCAAACCCAGCTCCCCGTGGCATTCAAGCAGCATCTCGCTATTAATTCAGACCGTGCCAAAGCAATAACAAACGCCATATGTGTTTTTATAGCAGCAGATCTGCGACCATACTCCGTTGTCGAGAACACTGGGTTTAAGCACATGTTAAAAGTAATAGAGCCCCGCTACCTAGTTCCCTCTCGTCCGTATTTCAGCCAGCAAGTCATACCAGCTCTGTATAAACTAGCCCCTTTTGTGACTGTAGCAAGCCATGTATTCAAGCAGGGCTTGCTCATGAAAGGGGCTCTGTAAGCACACGCTACAGTTGTCCAAGGCATCTGCTATATAATAATCTTCAGATTTACATTAAGTGGGGCGGCTAGGTGGTGTAGTGGGCAAGGCGCTCGCCACCAATGCAGGAGACGCTGGGTTCGAGCCCAGCTCTCCGCATTGCTATCAGCTTGGCTGGTCGTTCATACTAACACAATTGGCGGTGTTAGGGGTGGGAAAGCTGATGGGTGGGGATCAGACGTTGTGGACAGCGACTCCTACAGGTCGGTTGGTGCGCCTGCACAGCAGAATCAGGAAGCGACGGGGGAGGTGTGTCCCTCCCACGCAGACCCCCGCCGCTGAGAGATCGCGCTGTGCAGGTGAAAAGATGCGACGGCTGCTTCCTCGAGTACCGGAGGGGACACGTGATGTAAGGCTTCGTCCACATTGCAGCCGGCTTGTGGGAGGCATGGCCTAACAGTGTTCGAGACAGGGGAGGGTAGAATTGGACAATACGAAATTGGGATGAGAGAAAAATAGAAAATGGGAGAAAAAAGTTTATAAAAAAAAAGATTTACATTAAGTGGTATTAGTAGGTTACAGCAGTAAGCATTAGTTTGCTCAGTAAATTATGGCCAATTCGTTTTATATTGTTTAATACAGTTAAATAAATAAATAGATAAATGAAAAGCAATTATTTTTTTACTGTACCGAAAATAATACCGAACCGTGCGGCTACGTGGCGTAGTGGGCAAGGCACTCGCCACGAAATGCTGGAGACGCTGGGCTCGTCAGTTCGAGCCCAGTGCTCCACATTGCTTTCAGTTTAGCTGGTCGTCCGTACTAATACACATTGGCCGTATTAAGGGGTGGGAAACTGATGGGTGGGGATCGGGCGTTGTGGACAGCGACTCCCACAGGTCGGTTGGTGCGCCTGCGCATGCGCAGTAGAATCAGGAAGTGTCGGGGGCAGCGTGAGCCTCCCACGCGTTACTCCTCGCCACTGAGAGATCGAGCTGCGCAGGTGAAAAGATGCGACTGCTGTTACCTCAAGTACCGGAGGGGACTTGTGCTATGTATGACTTAGTCCACATTGCAGCCGGCTTGTGGGAGGCAAGAAACAGCGTCCGTGACAGGGGAGGGTTGAATTGGATGATACGAAATTGGGATGGGAGAAAAATATAGAAAAATGGGAGAAAAAGTGGATAAAAAAAATAATAATACCGAACCGTGACTTCAAAACCGAGGTACGTACCGAACCATGGATTTTGTGTACCGTTACACCCCTAGTTTTAAAAGATCTTTGAGATTTCTCAAAAAACCCAGTCCTCGCCTTTCTTTTGGAACTGTTGCCTGAACCAAATAATATTTCCAATATACTCGTGGTACACTACACCTCGCCTTACTTTCGGGTAACCAGTGTAATCCTCGCCTTTCTTTCGGGACGTACCAAGATTGAGAAACTATAGAAAAAACCATCGCCAGTTTACCAAGCACACAGTAATATACACAAAATAAATAGCCCTGACTGGCACCATGTTCTAGTTTAGACCTCTAATTTAAAATTTAAAAAACAAAAATGTTTTAAACAGAAATCAGAATGTCAACAGCTCACGAGTGTTCCTTATCACGCGGCCAAGGTCCATGCCGGAGGCGACAGCCAAGCGGACGGCGCAGCCGGTTCTCTCCCCTCCGTGTCCTGCACGGAGGAGCCGCGAGACAGGGCAGCTTTCCCCCGGAATCCCAGGATTCACCTTTTCTGCAGAGTCTGTTTGGCGGCCGACCTCAACACCCATCGGTTAAAATTTTTTTAAAACTCTCTCGTTGCCATCTGCTATGGGAACGCCACCTCATCTCCCTCACCCCCTTGCCCTGTCCCGAATCGGCATGCGCGAAACCGCCACAGTCCAGGGGAGAGAAGGGGGAGACGAACTAACGCACCCACCAACAGAATGGCCCGCTAGTTAAAAAATCCCATAAACATCTCTCGTCTGTGTGTGTGTGTGTGTGTAAATGTATATGTTCAATGCATGTGTGTATCTATATATGCCAGGGTGTGTGTGTGTGTGTGTGTGTGTGTGTGTGTGTGTGTGTGTGTGTGTGTGTGTGTGTGTGTGTGTGTGTGTGTGTGTGTGCGTGCGTGTGTCACTGTGTATGTGTGTGTGTGTGTGTGTGTGTGTGTGTGTGTGTGTGTGTGTGTGTGTGTGTGTGTGTGTGTGTGTGTGTCACTTTCGTTCACTCTTTGAGGAGACAAGCTGTGGCCTGGACCAACCAGCGGTGGTCAGATGCCTTGTCTGGTCAGTTAGAGTAACGGTTTTTGAACACTTGAATGCTATCTTCATCTGTTTTTCCTCAGCGGTGTGTGCTTGAATAGAAAAACCCTGGGAGTGAAAGTGACTCAGGTTTTATGTGCGCCATTCTTCCTGGATTATAACAGTTATTTTACCCTTGAGGTATTCCAGTTCCTCATTAGACTCTCCTCAAAAACCAAGCACGTCAAGTGACCTTTAAGGCTTCTTATGAACAAGTGATATATACCAGTGATTCAACAAGTCAATTTGTATGAAATACAGCCCACTGACTAGAGCTGATTCGGTAACTAATGGGCAAACATAACTCCAGTAGACAGAGCTTTGGTGAGGGATGAGGAATGTGGAGTATAGCTGTCATGTTCCCTTCTGTCTACCCCCCATCTCTCCCTTTCTCTTTCTCTCTGTCTTTCTCTGTCTGTCTCTCTCTCTCTCCCTCTATCTGTCTCTGTTTCCTTCTCTGTGTCTCTCTCTCTCTTTCTTTCTCTCTCTGTCCCCACTCTCCCTGTCTCCCCCACACACTCTCTCTCTCTCTCTCTCTCTCTCTCTCTCTCTCTCTCTCTCTCTCTCTCTCTCTCTCTCTCTCTCTCTCTCTCTCCCACCCACTCACTCTCCCTTTTCTCTCGCTCCTCCACTCTTCTGTTCTGAGCTCTACCCCTCTACTCTTCCTTTGGCTCTTTCACCCCCAGTCTCCTTCCCCGCTTTTGCCCTCTTGATGCCCCCACATCTAAAAAAACCCACCCCAAAAGCCACACACACACACACACACACACACACACACACACACACACACACACACACACACACACACACACACACACACCCATCCGCTCCACCCCAGGTCAGCATTTTAATGTGAGTTTAGTGAACAAACAGCAAAGGCCACTTCATCCTGAAGGGTTCTACTCTCCACAGTTGAAGAAAGGAGGCCTGTGTGTATGTGTCCGTGTGTGTTCCTGTGTGTATGTATCCGTGTGTGTTCATGTGTGCCTGTGTCCGTGTGTGTTCCTGTGTGTATGTATCCGTGTGTGTTCATGTGTGCATGT
>NC_140165.1:126068991-126096780 GCF_963971535.1 Notolepis coatsorum | reverse complement strand
GGAGGCTGGGGTAGATGGGGATGGGTGGGGTGGGGGTGTGTGTGTGGTGGTGGGGGGTAGGGGGGGGGCTTGCAGGCTCACTTCTGAAGTGTCAGTGTGACTGCTCTGCCTCAGTGAGGCTCTCTAGTCCAGAGCGAGGGAAACTAACGCTGCTGCCAGCCTGCTCAGCCGTACAGACACCCGGGACATGGAAGCTCACTGAGGAGACGTTCTACATTGTATTTCACAATAAAAAACAAAACAACCTTGAGGTGTTTTGCTCTTGAGGAAAAGACAAGTCATGGATTCAGACTCCGACTCTCCTTTCAACTACTCGTGGCCCTCTTTCCCTAAGATGAGGATACGCAGGAAGACAAGGCAAACAAGGTAACGTAGACCGACGATCATTGATCGCTTCGCGAACCGATGGAATATCGAGGTATGATTCCAGGTTGTCCGGCGACTGCATTAGGTGACGGTTGATTGTCAATGGGTCATGATGATGTGCGACAGAGAGGACATTACTCGGTGTCCATGAGATGTTGACAACTGTGTACAAACCGCGTGCTCGTCTGTGTCGTACAACGCCAGCTCCAGTGTTTTAACAGATGTGAAACGAATGCCGTTGTTTTCATGTCGGAGAAGCAACACATTAAACTCAAACATGGAGGTCATACCGGCTTTTTTTCTTCTTCTTCCATTCCATCTTTCTTCTTTTTCCACTCGGTTACATCACGTCCCGTCGTAGACGGCGAGCACGTTGCTCACGCTCCACATCAGACCGGCGCAGAGTGGAACTCGACCCCTAGGACACATGACAAATATAACCACAGACACTCCTGCCCCGCCGGCGACTGTGTCTCGTCATTTTCTCTAGAAACAATACGTGGTTGAAACTGACCCCCCCCCCCCTCCCCCCCCGCCCGTTCTCATTACCCATATACTCATACGACGAGCGCTCCAGTGCAGCGCTGGTCAGTCGGGAGGGAGATAACTCACTGTGTGTTTGCTAATGATGTAACCTGATATCTGGACAGTATGTTGGGGAATGTCAGATGCCCACTCGAGGTTATTGAGTGGCTCGGGTGCTTTTCGACATCATCTCTCCACACAGTCCCCCTGACCACGCTGTTGAGAGAGGAGCTGGAGGGAGGAAGGAGCCGTAGATGAGATGTCCTCCCAGAATGTAACTGCCGACTGTTGTCCCTGATGACAGAACACAACGTAAAAAACATATATATTTTTCATATTTGGTCATTTATTATGACTTATTTAAACTTTTTTGTGCCAACTATAAATCTGTTTTCATTTATGTGGACGCTGTTCACCGGAAAAACAACCAGCCAATTTATTTAGCGTTATGCAATCTCACACGTATACCAAGGCTTTAAACTGTCCATCACTGTCGTGATGTAGATGAAAAAAATAGCAACGCTTATCTCGATCTTTTCATCGACATAATCCTTTCATAAACACAAAATCAAGGATTCACTGTCCTCTGATGACATCCACCGGTGGCCACATTCAAACTCATTAACTCTCGATAACTGTCAAACGAAACGAATGTGTGCGCAAAACAGTTCAGAGTGTTGGATTGCGTGTGATCGGTGTTGTTTTTTTTGGCGAAGTGCCCTTTAAGTCACTTTTATGTACACAAGTTGTCGACACGACATGCCGCTCGACACGACACGCCGAGTGAGCTCCTCTTATCTATTTGATTCAACTCATAAAAAGACAACATAGTCGTGCTCCTTGAAAAATATAACTTGTTTACAGATGCTAAACTACATGACTGCCATAACGTCAGACGCAGCCTAGTCACGCTTTAGAGCGCCTCACTCACGGCCGGTTGTCATGTCATCACGGACCATATTCACACGGATGGAGAGGTGGAAAGGAATCCCAACCTGAGTGTGACATAGAGCAAAATGTCCGCCGTGTGAACGGGGGGGGGGGGTTGTGTCAAAGGTCATCCGAGTCTCCCTCTTGTCTGTCCTTAAGAAGTCGCTGACCCGTGAAGTCTGGTAGTACGTGATTCGAGGTTGCTTTAAAGATCATATCGCTATAGTTCTTAGGTAACTCCTCGGGAATCGAGGCTCTCCGTGGACAATGTGCTGTTTTTAACCACAGCAGCATACTGTTCTCTCTCTCCCCGGCCTTCATTGGGCCATTAGGGAGGAGTTGAGACGAAGTTGAGTGCTTAAAATAGTCCAAATTTGACAACGTTGGTTAAAACAGTTCAGTGTGCGTGCTGCGTGTGTAAGAGAGAGAGAGAGAGAGAGAGATCAGGTTACTGCCATGTGTGTGTCATGGCCCTCCTCCAGTCCTCCTTTTCTTCCTTCTTTCACCATAAACACGTTCAGGGGGATAGCACATGTTATTGCTTCTTAACTGTGATTGACGCTACCAAATTTAATGTGCATTATCTCTGTTATTCGTCCCCCCCACAGCACTGTATAAACACACCGCAGTGTCTGTGTGAACACTGAACTCATCAAGGCCGAGGACCAAAATGCCCTCTTCCATCGAGTACAATTCAAACCTCCTGAAATCGCTCCTCGCTCCGGTGTCACTCCCGTATACCACACAACACACACCTGCGAAGTGAAGTGAGAATGTGATTGCAGGTGTTGCCCTGCTGACTCTGCGCTGACCGCTGGTTTGTTTCTTCGTTCTCTCCGAGGCCAGATCTGTGTGTTTCCTCGGTGGATTCACCCTCTTTCCTGGATCTCCGCGGCCGACTAACGAAACGGCAAAATGTAAACACGGTGTTGAGCCCCACGGCGTGTGATGGTTGGACCCGGCTGTCAGGGCTGCACACAGGTGGCATAACTCAACGTCGTGGGGGTTTGTGGATTTTGGTGGACAATTGTTTTAATGATTTAAGTTTGTCGTCAGCCAACAGTCGAGTCGAAGTAATCACCACCGCCGCCGTCTTGTAAGATAATGCGAGACCCTCCGGCGTGATGTGTTGTTTTTTCTAAATCTTTTGTTATGGTTTTTGTTCATTCCACTCCTTCCTGAATTTCTTCAGCTCTCCAAAAAGAATAATTGTTTAATGGGTTCTTTCATGTGCGAGTTGCATCTCGACCGCAATGATACTGAGAACCGATGAGCTTTAAACGTTGTAGAAATAAACAGGCCTCGGTGTGAAGTGCAATTTCGTTGTTCTGATAATTTACCTCAAATCTAATTTTCCTCCAATTAAGCACGCTAGCAGTTCCCAAACTGAGGGAACCGTGAGAAAGATTGCTGTGACAGTCCCTGTGCCCCTCTCTCTCTCTCTCTCTCTCTCTCTCTCTCTCTCTCTCTCTCTCTCTCTCTCCATGCCTCTCTCTCCCCCCCTTGTTTCTCTCTCTGTGCCCCTCTCTCCTTGCATCTCTCTCCTTGCCTCTCTCTCTCTCTCTCTCTCTCTCTCTCTCTCTCTCTCTCTCTCTCTCTCTCTCTCTCTCTCTCTCTCTCTCCCCCCCCTGGGGTCTGTGAGTGAGTTGAAGGGTCACAGTGTGTTTAACTGCCCTGGTCTGGAAAACTGGCACTGACTGCTGTCTTTGTCCGGGCCTCTGGAGGAGCCCTATCTCTCTCTCTCTCTCTCTCTCTCTCTCTCTCTCTCTCTCCTCTCTCTCTCTCTCTCTCTCTCTCTCTCTCTCTCTCTCTCTCTCTCTCTCTCTCTCTCTCTCTCTCTCCTCTCTCTCTCTCTCGTCTCTCTCCTCTCTCTCTCTCTCTCTCTCTCTCTCTCTCTCTCTCCTCTCTCTCTCTCTCTCTCTCTCTCTCCTCTCTCTCTCTCTCTCTC
Source organism: Notolepis coatsorum (assembly GCF_963971535.1). Taxonomy (NCBI): domain Eukaryota; kingdom Metazoa; phylum Chordata; class Actinopteri; order Aulopiformes; family Paralepididae; genus Notolepis; species Notolepis coatsorum. The sequence continues at coordinate 126,093,011 of NC_140165.1, read as the reverse complement.
CGCTACCTTCCAGGCAGTGCTACCGTGAAGCCTTGGTTCTTGTTCAGGGACATGTTCTGAGTATCACATGCGGTTACATTCTCAAAGCAAAAATCCTATGCAAACAACCACACACACACACACACACACAATTTCTCTCACACACACACACACGCGCGCGCACACACACACGCACACACACACACACACACACTGCCCCCGCATTCTTCAAAGGGAACCTCCAGACGCTGCTTTGGTCTCCACGATAAGAGGAGTTCACGCAACACGATGATAGATACATTCTCCTCCACTATTAACTCACCAGTAATATGAACCCGCCTGCCCCTCTCTGTTATTCTCACCAGTTAACTGATGTTAAACACAGATCTCAGCGGCTGACCGTAATGTTCACTCTGACCGTGTTTACGGGTCAGAGGTGTGTGAGGGATAGAGCCCTCGGAGGGAGGCCAGCTGTGGGTTTGGGCCGGCCCAGGACCAGAACCATTAGGCCTGTCCATTAAGTTTCCTGTGTTAGTTTTATATGGAGGGGTGTCTGTTTTCCAAATGGTGGTTTGACCCCACATCCAGGTTATGGCCCTCGTGTGGATTTGATGCAGAGTAGAAGGAACTCTGAGACGTGTGTAATCGCAGGCCTAACATGGCTTGCAGCGCACGTTGATTGGACATTGTTGATTCACGTTAATTTACTGTACATTTCTGTTTTAACAATTGAACGCCGGGGCCCGAAGCTTTGATACGCTGCCATATTCTGGTAATTTCAGGACTGTAGATTTGAGTACATTAAAGGTTGTCTGTGATATATGATGTGGTTCTAGGGATTGATTCAGGACTTGAGGGAAAGGAGATTGATGTGGAGTACGGTCGCGTATCCTGGGGCTGCTCCACGTGGACCGTGGTATCGTTCCACTCTGCTTGATGTGGATGGAATGGGAATCTTCTTGGAAGTGGTGAAAGTACGCAATTCCCATAAGTAAATGTAACATAGATACTAAAATAGTACTCTGGAAAAAGTAGTCTGTTCAAAACGTTCAAACTCTGTTTAAATACTGAACCCTACACGGACTCTAGCACCTTGTGTCTTATCCCTTTCACTACCACACTACCAAATGGTTAACCCTTTCACAACCACACTACATAAGGTTAACCCCTTTCACTACCACACTATAGACGATTAACCGTCTGTAGTGTGGTAGTGAAAGGTTAACCTTTCTGTAGTGTGGTAGTGCAAGGGTTATTGTTATCGATAGAGTATAACGTTGTTATGTCTCAACCTGCCAGCTCGCCAGACCTCACCTTTATTTTTGTTCTTATTACTTGTGATTTATCTTGTTCTATGCCTTCTATCTGATGTTTTTATTCTCTATATTTTATTGTCACTTCCCTGCCTGTACCTCCCCTCCCCGTGCTGCTACTGACACCTGAATTTCCCCCAGAGGGGATTAATAAAGGAACATCTTATCTTATCATCTCATGTTATCTTAAAATACCAAAAATATAGTTACAACGTAGAGCGGCACGGTGGTGTAGTGGTTAACACTGTCGCCTCACAGCAAGAAGGTCCAGGGTTCGAATCCCGCTTGGGGACCAGGTTTCCATGATGCCAGTTACCCAGGTGGGGTACCTCCCAGGCCTTTCTGTGTGGAGTTTGCATGTTCTCCCCGTGCTCGCAAGGGTTTCCCCCCCCCGATAAGATAAACCCAATGGAAAAACATGCACAACAACAAGATCGCTAACGCTGTGGCGTCCTTGACGAAGACGGACAGGAGCACTTGGATTGGTCCCCTGGCGCGGCTCACGTGGCGCCTGTCTGCTCCCGGCTGCCCTTGGGGGGGAAGGACGACGGGATGGGTTAATCGCAGATACGCATTGTATGCATGGTTCGCATGTGTGCCAAATGGTGACCTCGGAGCAGGTCCTAAATTATTATTATTATTATTATTATTAGCTTGCTTAGGCAGTATCCATATTCACATTCCATATGGGCTGTCTTGTGCTTCATCAAAACAAATAACAGCTAACGGGATTCGTGTGAGAAAGAGGCTACCAATTGTATCTGTTTACAGAAATCATGCCAGGTATCGCAATTTCATTTGACAATGATTTTATGATGGTATATTAATGTGGGAAATTCTCCACATGGGGGCTTTAAGTGAAAGTAACATGCTAATAGAGAGGTACTCTGGTAAAAGTTAAAATTACTTGAAAAGTACCCATTCCATCTGTTTGTGTATTTGAATGGTTGGGAGCATTCCGTGCTCAAAGCATTTCAATGTGCTGACCTATAAAGGTTATGTTAAAGGTTGGTGGTCCAGATTATTTCCTCTTATTAAAGTTGGCAGGCTTGACATTTGATCAACTTACTGCATCGCAACGTTTTGTATACTAAACCTTTTCCTTCAGAGTAACTATCACCTGTAAACATTCAGACGACGAGGTGGAATATGTCCCTTTGTAGAAATGTATACTAGTGGAGTATATAAAGTAACCTCAAATAGAAATACAAGAGTAAAGGGCGGCTGAGTGGCGCAGTGGGCAAGGCGCTCGCCACTAACGCCGGAGATGCTGGTATCGAGCCCAGCTCTCTGCGTTGCTACCGGCTTGGCCGGCCGTCATACTAACACAATTGGCAGTGTTAGAGGGTGGGAAAGCCGGTGGGTGGGGATTGGACGTTGTGGACAGCGACTCCTACAGGTCGGTTGGGTGACGCCGGTGCGGCGGAAACAGGAAGTATCGGGGGCAGCGTGAGCCTCCCACACGTTACTCCTCGCCACTGAGAGTTCGAGCTGCTGCAGTGAAAAGATGCGACAGGCTGTCTCCTCGTGTACCGGAGGGGACACGTGATGCAAGGCTTCTATCCTCACTACAGCCGACCAGTGGGAGACATAGTCTAGCAATGTTCAAGACAGGGGAGGGAAGAATTGGAAATACGAAATTGGGATGGGAGAAAAATTGAAAATGGGGAGAAAAAGTGAAGAAAAAAATAATACTTGAGTAAAAGTGTGAGTACCTGGAAACGGTACTCAGGTGAGTGACAGTACTCGAGTAAAAGTAATGAGCTACTTCCTGGCCCCTGTCGTCTGCTGTGCTCATCAGTGGCTGTCTGACTCCCCGCTCGCCTGAGATTTACAGAACGCACCGCCTCTCAGGAAGCACAGCCAATTGTCTCTCTGATTTATCCTCCGCTACACGTTGGAGCTCTCTGTCTCCTTCCCCAGGGTGCTGGCAGTGTTGGAAACTGAGATAAACCACAGATTTAGTTTTTAAAAAGAAAACGGAGTTGAGTCTCGCCCCATAAAAGGCCACTTGGATATTTTTTAGACAAAGAATAACATCAAAGAAAGACACTTCTTTTTTTGGGGGGGGGTGTAATGGGTTCTTTGCACACGTGGCCAGGCCCGAGTAATGTAAGGTTGTTAGGAGCATGATACCATAATAACTGAGGTAACGAAGCTGCCTCCTCTGGTTTGTCTAATGGCAACTGCACTGCTGCAGCTGGTAGGTAATGTGGTTTGGACACATCGTCGTGTTAACCCTTTCACTACCACACTACCAACGGGTTAACCCTTTCACTGCAACAATACAGAAAGTTAACCCTTTCACGGCCACACGACAAAGGGTTAATATATATATATATATATATATAACACATATCTGTGGTCACAATGTAAGACAGCTGTACAATAATGTTTGCTTATAATGCTTTAAGCTCCACAGTCATGTTTTGCTTACTTTTAAGTCAGAAGAGAGATTTTCTCTTTCTCTCTCTCTTGCTCTCTCTCTCTCTCTCTCTCTCTCTCTCTCTCTCTCTCTCTCTCTCTCTCTCTCTCTCTCTCTCTCTACTGTATATATATTTGAAATGCCCTTTTAAATCAATCTTATAGGGCAATTTAAAATAAAGTGAAGTGAAGCATTCTGAGAATATTACATACATTTTCCTTGTTGGAGGTTTGTTGTTAATTCTATTAGATTAGATTCAATTTGTTTGTGATTTCACAAGTACAATACAATGTAATTAAGTTTGCATCTAACCACAGTGCAAAAGAACAGTAAAGTGCATTGTAATGTACATTTATAACATGTGTATATATGGAGTATATCTTTTTTAAAGGCTACGGAGCAAATATTCTAAGCTAATAGAATAGCTAGTATACACAGTATTATTATATATGTGGTAAGTGTGCATACACTATGGTTAATATAACCAAATGTCACACCGATGTCAGTGTGACTTGTCAGGTTCTCCTTGTGCCTCTTTGTACGTCTGTGTGTGTGTGTTGTTTTCTCCTCACTCGTGCCCAGTAACACTTCCTCAGAAGTAGCACTGAGGCGAGGCTGTGTTTTGGAAAGTATAACGAGTGTTATGAGAGCAGGAGGGTTCTCCTCTGTTAAACAACCTGCCACCGAGTCACACTGACCCCACTGTGTCGCCCCTGTTCTTCTCAATGCTGCTGTGTCTTGTTCACTAGGGTCTCATTCAGTCCCAGTATAGATGGAGGGGTGGAAATAATAACACACATATATACACACATTATTATTGTGATTATTATTATTATTGTTATTATTATTATTATTATTATTATTATTATTATTATTATTATTATTATTATTATTATTATTATTATTATTATTATTATTATTATTATTATTATTATTATTATTATTATTATTATTATTATTGTTATTATTATTATTATTATTATTATTATTATTATTATTATTATTGTTATTGTTATTGTTGTTGTTGTTGTTGTTGTTGTTGTTGTTGTTGTTGTTGTAATAAAAAATGTCCTGTTCACAATAATTAAGATGAAAACACATGCATTCAAAATAGAAAGAATTAAGGAAAATAGTCAAATACAAACTATATACAAATGCAATAAGGTATCATGTATGCACACAAATGTACATGTACCCACACATGCACATACAGACACACACACACATGCACGCACATCACTAGACATGCATAGCTTGTGCACACACGTGCACGCACAGAGATCTAACAAAGGGTGCTTGATGCCTCGTCCAGAACAATGACATGCAACTGCCCAGGATGTCTATGTCATTTCCTGTGTTTGTGAAAAGTGACTTGGTGTTGCTGTGGAAACCACATTTAATGTTGAAAAATCCCCCCTCTCTCTTTCTCTCTCTCTCTCTCTCTCTGACTCTCTCCCTCTCTCTCCCTCCCTCTTTATCTCTCTCCCCCTTCTATCTCTCGCTCGCTCTCTCTCTCACACTCACTCTCTCCCCCCTTCTCTCTCTCTCTCTCACTCTTCCTCTCTCCCCCCCCTTCTCCCCTTCTCTCTCTCTCCCTCTCTATCTCTCTCTCTATCTCCCCCACCCCCCTCTCTGCCCCCCCCTCTCTCTCTCTCCCTCCCTCCAGAGAAGAGCCAGTCAATGCGGGTAAGCCAGGCCCAGTGCAGCACTCAGGCTGCAGCCAGCAGACTGTCAGCCATGATCCAGGGCAAGGACCATGTTTACGCCAACGCCATGCTGGTGGACCAGGTGAGTTGAGGTGACAATACTGAGCCTGTACAATCTATTTCAGCTGTATATCAGGTGATTACATCAAGACCAAACCAGTGTACTGTATGTATAGCACAGAGTAAACATCAGGACAGGGTTTTGTTTGGTATATATTACTGCCTTTGTGTGAAAAATGTCCTCCCTCCAAAAAGGTCGAGGACCGAAATTGAGGAAAAACTGTTTAATCTTCAGATTGACATTATCACCTGAAGAGGTCGGAGTTCACACGTGACTGTCACAATCCTCAACTTTACATAGAGGATGTTTTCATATTGGGTTTTGAATGGATTTTCATGGGGTCGTGAAACTCACAGCATGTAAGTAAGTGTTCAATAAAAATAAAACGACCAAAGCTGGAGATACAAGGTTTTCACCTGACGGCAGCAACATGAGTTAATGAAGATATCAGGAGTTACAAACCAGAGTCGCTGCTGGTCGATCGGTGGAGTGGATCCTTGTCATTTTGTTTCTCCTCACCTCCAACGCTCACTCTCCCCTCCGCCAGGTCGACGACGTGGATATAAAGTACCGCTTTCCACCGGGGGAGGCAGCGGGCTCCGTGCCCCAGAGAGGGAGCCCGTGTTGGGACTCTTTCACGGGGAGTACCCCTGACACGTGCAGCCACCTCCAGAGCAGACACCCGTCGCCGCCCCAGACGGGGGAGAGGGGCATCCAAGGCCCCGCCGCTGGTCATCACAGGGAACAGTCCTCGCACGTCTCCCCTTCCTCTCCCTTTCCTTCCTCCCCCCCTCTGGCCTCCCCCTTCCGCTTGCTAGAGGGAGGACAGAGGCGCCAGACCCAGCCGTCCCTGCCTCTCTCCCCACGCCTCAGCCACGCGGGGAGCAGCCTGCCAGAGGAGACCAGGGGCCTGAGGTAGGACACCCTGTCTGCCGCTGCGCTGACTTTTAGAACCATTAAAATGGCCAGAGATTTTAACAACAGATCAGACTAAAAGTTGATCAACAATTTGAAAGGCCTGTTTGTTAAGTGCTTCTTTCATTTTTTTTTTATATAATATATAAAATAAAATAAATAGCTGTCTGTTAATTTAGTTTTTCAGTAATCTGTGACAATTAGGTAAAGATTAAGTTAAGTCAAACAAACAAGATAATCAATGCAGACAGTTTGATTCCATTCCATTAAGTTTGCTTGAAAAACTAAATTAAGGCAATTGCATATTAAAGTCCACTACTATAATTTATATATATATATATATATATATAGTTGTGTTGTGTCATTTACAACTTGGCCTTTTATTAAAAGAACGGGGGGGGAGGGGGGGGGGGGTCGCTATGGCTAACCCGCATTTATCCAATGAAGTAATATGTCTTTGAGATTTCGAGCAAGCATTCTATCATGACATTTAATACAATGGTTGTGATCACAGAGGAGGGGGGGGGGGGGGGGGGGTAGGAGGCACAGGAAGCTTAAACACAATGAGGCATTTTCATTATTCAGAAGGTCAGCTTGTTTGGCAGTGGTTCTGTACATCAGTGCTGCAAGTCCTTAAGTAACCACATGGGTTTAAGTAGCATAACTTAAGTAGCATATTGTTTCAATACTGTCGATCTACTGTAACAGAGATTTTGTTTTGTGTGTGTGTGTGTGTGTGTGTGTGTGTGTCTAGTCCCAGCCTGGAGACAATAGAGTGTGACAGTGGGGAGGAGGACATACTGACCCAGTCTTACCCGTCCTCGTGTCCAAAGCAACGACATGTCCTCCTGTCCAGCGCGGGAGAAGAGAGGGACTCTTTCGACATATCGCCAGACTTTAACCGCACACATTCCGACAGTACTCACAACTCTACCAAGGTACCCTCAGTACACAGTACTCACAACTCTACCAAGGTACCCTCAGTACACAGTACTCACAACTCTACCAAGGTACCCTCAGTACACAGTACTCACAACTCTACCAAGGTACCCTCAGTACACAGTACTCACAACTCTACCAAGGTACCGTCCAACATACAGTACACACAACTCTACCAAGGTACCCTCAGTACACAGTACTCACAACTCTACCAAGGTACCCTCAGTACACAGTACTCACAACTCTACCAAGGTACCCTCAGTACACAGTACTCACAACTCTACCAAGGTACCGTCCAACATACAGTACACACAACTCTACCAAGGTACCCTCAGTACACAGTACACACAACTCTACCAAGGTACCTTCAGTACACAGTACACACAACTCTACCAAGGTACCCTCAGTACACAGTACTCACAACTCTACCAAGGTACCCTCAGTACACAGTACACACAACTCTACCAAGGTACCCTCAGTACACAGTACACACAACTCTACCAAGGTACCTTCAGTACACAGTACACACAACTCTACCAAGGTACCCTCAGTACACAGTACTCACAACTCTACCAAGGTACCCTCAGTACACAGTACACACAACTCTACCAAGGTACCCTCAGTACACAGTACTCACAACTCTACCAAGGTACCCTCAGTACACAGTACACACAACTCTACCAAGGTACCCTCAGTACACAGTACACACAACTCTACCAAGGTACCTTCAGTACACAGTACACACAACTCTACCAAGGTACCCTCAGTACACAGTACTCACAACTCTACCAAGGTACCCTCAGTACACAGTACACACAACTCTACCAAGGTACCCTCAGTACACAGTACTCACAACTCTACCAAGGTACCCTCAGTACACAGTACACACAACTCTACCAAGGTACCCTCAGTACACAGTACACACAACTCTACCAAGGTACCCTCAGTACACAGTACACACAACTCTACCAAGGTACCCTCAGTACACAGTACTCACAACTCTACCAAGGTACCCTCAGTACACAGTACTCACAACTCTACCAAGGTACCCTCAGTACACACAACTCTACCAAGGTACTGTCCAACATACAGTACACGCGACTCTACCAAGGTACCCTCAGTACACAGTACACACAACTCTACCAAGGTACCCTCAGTACACAGTACACACAACTCTACCAAGGTACCCTCAGTACACAGTACACACAACTCTACCAAGGTACCCTCAGTACACAGTACACACAACTCTACCAAGGTACCCTCAGTACACAGTACTCACAACTCTACCAAGGTACCCTCAGTACACACAACTCTACCAAGGTACTGTCCAACATACAGTACACGCGACTCTACCAAGGTACCCTCAGTACACAGTACACACAACTCTAACCAAGGTACCCTCAGTACACAGTACACACAACTCAACTCTACCAAGGTACCCTCAGTACACAGTACACACTGCATCTTCTGTTTCTGCTGATGAGCATGTGTACTTAAATGTACTTAAATGTACTTAAATGTAAATGTAAATGTAAAGATACCATACCATACTATACCAGACTCAGTCCACAAGCTTGAACCAGCAATCTTTCCATTGCATGGACTGTGCCATGAGATGTAAGACTGAAAAATATAGAATTCATATTGATAGCGCAAAATGAAATAACCCAATATCCAGTGCATTTTAATTGCATATTATGTTTTACAACACAAAACTGAAGAAGAGAAGAGTCTGGCAGACTGAATCACTAGCCCTTTATAACAGAGAACTGAAGAAGAGAAGAGTCTGGCAGACTCTGTACATGTCAAAATACTTCCCAAAGGTCAGTGAATACCACGATCACAACACCAGAGGGAGCTCCACAAATCATGTTAAACCCAGATTCGGCTCAAACAAGGGACTAAACACGTTTCGCAATTATGCCACATCAATGTGGAATGCCCTACCCAAAGCTGTAAAGGAATGTGAATCACTACCCACTAACACTCTCAAAGAACACCTACGGGAGACTGCAATTCTAAACTGGCCCCTGTAAATGTCCTAACACAACCCCCTCCAATGTACAGTAAATTACCAAGTATGGTTTTGTCAATATTCCAATGCACAGTTTTGCTTGTACAGTTGTACAGTGTCCCCCACCCACCCCTCCTACCCATCCCCCCCCCACCCCACCTACCCAACCTCCTCCAATGTACAGTTTCTACGTCAAATGTATATACTCTCTTTTCTGGACTCTTTTCGTATCACAAACAGTACTGTATTTGCAAATCTGGTATGTCATAAATGTATAGATGTAGCAGTACTGTCTATCTGTATGTCATGTATGTTATGATGAATTGAAAATGGGGGACCCTGATGTAAACAAGACGAAAGTCTTTCTCTGGTCTGCATCCCCTTAACAATTGTATGTTTTGAGCTGTACTGTACTGTACCCATTCTGCAATCTGTTAATAAAGTTTTCAATCAATCAATCAATCAATCAATCAAAGACTGAATCACTAGCCCTTTACAACACAAAACTGAAGAAGATAAGAGTCTGGCAGACTGAAACACTAGCCCTTTAAAACACAAATTGAAGAAGAGTCTGGCAGAATCAATAAACATTAGCCCTTTATAATTGGTATTATTGTGTAATGTACAGTACTCTCACAATAAACAGTATGGCTACTGAGAGGATTAACCACAGGAAAAGGAAATGTCGATTTTAAACTTAAAACTAGACTTAGATAGAAATGATCGAGCAAGTATTATCACAATATCTACCGTAATAATCACATGTGAATGTCACAATTATTGTTCATATCATGCAACCCTATGTACTGTATGTTCTACTACCAGACCGTATGCACTCATCCACCCCCACCTCCATGCAGGATCCTGGGGAAGCCGAGGTTCGTCTGCGCTCCTACTCCTACTCCTCCCCCAAGGCCAAGCCGTCACGCCCACTGTTAAACCGAGACGCGACCATCTCTGACCTAGCAGAAGGTGAGTGAACTTTGACCCCGGGTGGCTTTTGACTCTTTCTGTCCTCTGGGACCTGCTAAACGGACACATGTGCCCTACGTCCAGAAGAGGAAGGACCAGACAGGTGTGATCAATCACACTAGCTGAAGTTCTCAACTCTGCCTTAATATAGGACCACATCTCTCACTGTATTTGTATGTGCAGCGTGTGTGTGTGTGCGCACGCGCGTGTATGTGTGTTTGTGTGCGTGTGTGTGTGTGTGTGTAACTTGAATGGATAAAAAGGGTCTTTCCTAAAGAATCATGGTAATCTCTTTCAGCACACCATAACATGGCTACCATAACATGTTGATAATGTTGCTATGGACGTGGATGTATTTGTCCACGTGTGGACAGTGTGTGAGACTCAGACAGATGGAATGTTCAACACAACTGCCTCTGGAATGTTGAGCCACATCAGTCTCATGCATCAACACTGGTTTCCAGTGGTGGAAGAAGTACACAGTTCCTTTACTTAAGTAAAAGTAGAAATACCCAGATAAATGAGTACTCTGGTGAAAGTAAAAGTCCTCCGTTCAAATTCTACTTAAGTGAAAGTAGAGAAGTATTTGCTATTGAATGTACTTAACGTGGGGATGTCCCGATCACGTTTTTTTGCTCCAGATCCGATCCCGATCATGTGATTTTGAGTATCTACCGATACCGATATTTCCCGATCCGATAATTTTATTTTTTTATTTTTTTATTCAACAAACATGACCATGTTCACGTCTTAAACTCATACTGAGGCCTTAGTTTTGGTTTTAAATTGCATATCATCATTCATTTATTTATTGTCACACAGAGCAGAAGAATTTTGCCAAAACAAACCAATAGTATCCAGCTGCAGAACGGCAGACCAGCCACACTCTCAGACCCAAACGCATTTCCTTTGATTTAATTATACATCAAATGATTTATGAAGTTAACTTTTCACCTGGATAACGTCAACATTCAGGGTGAATGTAATGTGAGAAATTGGGATTAAAAAAAAAATATATATATATATAGGGCGGTCAGGTGGCGTAGCAGAGATTGCGTTCGTCACCAAACGCCGGAGATGCTGGATTCGCGAAGGGGATTGGGAATTGGCATAACAACTAACATTGGGATGGGAGAAAATCGGAGGAAAAAGGAGGGGGAAAAAGATCAATAAAAAAAGAAATATATATATATATATATATATATATATATATATATATATATATATATATATATATATATATATATATATATATATATATATATATATATATATATATATTGTTTTGGCAAAATTCTTCTGCTCTGTGTGACAATAAATAAATGAATGATGATATGCAATTTAAAACCAAAACTAAGGCCTCAGTATGAGTTTAAGACGTGAACATGGTCATGTTTGTTGAATAAAAATAAAAAAAGTAAAAAAAAAAGAAATGGCAGATTTTTATTTATTTTTTGCCGATCCCGATCTTCGGAAAATCACGTGATCGGCCCCGATCCCGATCACGTGATCGGATCGGGACATCCCATCTAAAGTAAAAGTATGCATTCTTTTTTACAAGACGTTTGTGTATTCCATTGCTTGGGAGCATTCAACCTCGATCCATTGACTTCTACAGGTTGTGTTAAAGTGGTAGTCCAGTTATGCTGCTCTGATTACGTCCAGGCTTCAAATGTGAAAGTATAATATACTATAATTATAACTATAATCTTCATACATTTTTGGCATGTTTTTCTATGCAAAATCTTTTTCTTCAAAGTAACTAGTAACTGATTAAATGTAGTAAAAAGTACAACATTTCCTTTGAAATGTAGTGGATTCAAAGTATTAAGTTGCCTAAAATTAAGTAGTTCAAAATTATACTTAAGTACAGTGCTTGAGTAAAATTACTTAGTTACTTTCCACCACTGCTGATTTCCATGATGACATTCAGACATTCTATGGCAACCATTTTAACCAAATAACCATTCTCCAATGTTGATTCGAATGGGAGTATCCATGCTGTCAGCTGTGCCTCCACTCAGTAAAGGCCATCCTTTGTCCTGTATAGATGGCGCGTTCAGCAGCGGACGTTCTCTCCTTCAGGCTCTGTCTCTCTCTAAGTCCCTCTCTCGTCTGAACCAAGTTAGTAAGTACAAGTACGGCGTCAGGCAGCCAACCAGTAACACGTGTCACCGTGAATATTCCCAGGGCCTTTTCTGGAGTTTGTGGGACTGATTGTTGATGACCTTCTCTGGCTAAGGGGTTCTGATGATAATGCTGTTTGTGTGTACTCTCCTTACATTAAGAACTACTGTTGCATTGTGGGATCTATTCTGGTGGTAGACTCTTGAGAGCAGACTGTTTCTCCAAAGCATAATCTGAGGCAAAAAAATTGGCAAATTATTTGAATGGTTAAAACGATTTGATTTTTGAATTTGATTATTCGGATCAGAAAAGGCACATTTATATGCGACAATGTCACACAAGTAGGAGTCTGGATATGTAAGGATTTATATTTTATGTCCAGATACTTTGGAGAAATGCTCTTTCAAGTCCTGTATCACTTTTGCTCCACATTGGAAGGAGGGTGTCTGTGTTTCCTATTGTTTTGGTTGTGTTTGGGGCCATGCTTTGGGGCTTCTGGCAGATGACATTGTTGCTTTTGATTTTCCTCCTTCACTCTCATCTGTTTTCTTTAAACGTCCCTTTCCTGTGTGTATTTCCTCTGCCAGTTTCTGTAGGGGTCTGCTGGAACACAGTCTCTTCGGCGATCCTAATACCTCTGCTTCTCCACAGAGTCACACATTACATTTTGATCGGGTGGTGATCGTTATTAACTCGATTCACTGAAGAATTTGTGTGGCTCTTTCTCAAATTGTATTGACACCACTGTATCGTCAACACTGTAATCAATACTGTAATATGTATTGATTGTTAATTTGTTTGCGACTCACTCACCTGTTCTTGTTTGTTCCCCCCCCCCCCCCCCCGTTCAGAGCAGAGAGCGTTCAGCTTGACGGAGACTACGAGAGAAAAGAGGTATGTTATTTTCACAAGCTCTCAAGATTCACTTCAGTCCTGCGGGGGCCTTTGCCCAGACCTTAGAACAGACAGCCTTTCTCTTTAGGCGCTGATGTTGACCAGCGGTTAGAGATTGGCTTGTGATCTGTGCATTTGCCCAGTTTTCTGTGTGTGTCTGTGTGTATGTCCGTCCGTGTGTGTGTGTGTGTGTGTCTAGTCTCCAGTGTTTAACCTGTGGTTGGGGTCTGGCTGGGCAGGACGTGACATACTTCCTGTTACAGACCCGGGGGCCAGAATATGCTCTGATTGCAACCTCGAAATAACCCTGAGTAAACAGACAGACTCAGGGCTTTCCCGGACTTCAGACCTCAGAAACATCTACCGTAGCTCATTTTCTATGGGACTACTGTATGTCAATATCGATATTGAATCGACCTGCGATGGACTTATCCGCTTATATTCCTTTACCGTCTGTTTTACCATCCTAACAGTTGATAAGTAGTGTTTTTTTTTTTTTATTATTCTACTTTCATACAGATCACCAATTCATAAACAAATCATGCTTCAACTCATCTAACTGGGCTCATTAATATATCATGCACTAATGCGTTCCATCTGCCACATGATCCGCAAATGGTGACAGAGGAAATAGCCAGAGATTAGTTTTAATATCTAATATTGAGACCCCCCAGATGAGACTGATTCAGTTACCACCGTGCTCCCTCATAGCTTCAATATAATAGAATAACCACATTTTAACAAAGGTAGATTTTCAGTAGAAAATCCTGTCATTAATATTTGTTAATTTGTAGTTCTAGTTCAGTTTGTAGAACACATATCCATAACATCTAATTTATAAGGCCTAGTTCTCCTGCTGACCCATACTGTATAGGACCAACTCCCTCAGGCCTCTGTAAAAAGGCCCTTTATTCCTATCAAGTGTTGTAGACCCATAACCCATATACAGTATTAGGTTTTCACCCCTACTTGTGACTCTAGACATGAGAGGAATAATGACATCTTTAGTGTCCGGATGGGTCGGCCCACAGCTCCCAGGTCTAAGGTTTGTTATATCCATCCAGGGCTCTGGGCTTCCGTAAGCGGGCCCTGTCGGCAGAGGAGGAGGGCAGCGCATCACTCCAACACCTCACCCTCTCAGAGTTCCTCAAAGAGTATGTTATCACCGACATGACCTCACTGCTGTGCATGAAATAGACTTACCCGTCGCTGCAGCCGAACCACATTCTAACTTGGACCTAAACCATCTACCAACTCATCTAATAACAACTTGTTTTTGTTTATGGCGGTTTCAGTGCAGAAATTAACCTGTTTTTGATTAGCTATATCTACACTAACGCCCCCCAGTTGTGTTATCAGTCCACACTAAATCAGCTGATTTGGGTCGACTGTAGTGCATGGTTACCTTTCTGTTTTTTTCTTTTCTTAAAGATTAGCTCTCTGTCACTCTTGCATCTCACGTGGAATGCCTAGTGTACCTACCTAGCGTTAGTTGCTATGAATAGATGACACATTATTAATTGCATCTTACCAAGGTCATCCTATAAATAGCACAGACTAGAGTCTAGTGACGGCTCGTTCAAGATTTCCAAGCATGCCAAGCATGCTCCTAAGAGTAATGGTCTGGAGACCAGGGGGTCCTGGAAGACTGTAGCCTGGACATTCTTCTGTTGCAGCATGACACCTACTCCCTACTATTCCAAGTAGGGATGCACAGATATATCAGCAGACAAATCAGTATCGGCCAATATGGGCTTTAAAAAGCACAGTTGTCATCGGTCACAGCCGATAAATGGCAGATTATAGAATTGGCATTTGTATGACCTTTATACAGGTAGTTCTGCTACATACATTAGCCTACCATTAGCCTCGTCATACATACATATTCACATGTTACACTGTATATTTAGATCTGCACTTTACTGTTACTTTGCAATTTGGTTAGATGGCAACTTATTTAACAAAACAATAACTTCAACTTGAAACTTGCACTGTACTTGTGCTGTGCAATGACAATACATTGACTCTAATTGGCCAAGTGAACAAAAGTATAACACTGACAAGAACATATATATTTCAGTTATTTCCTACTATAATTTACATAGTTGTGCCCCCCCCCCCCCCATTTACACTAAAAACCTTACAACATTCGGTATAGGCTGATTCAAGTAGGAAAACAATTGGATAACGGTATTGGCCTAAAAATAAATACATATCAGTGCATCCCTAATTCCTAGCCTTATCATATTCAAGACCGAACTGAGGTGATTATGGTTGTAAAGTGTGTTAGTGCTGGACTGGAACACTGCAGTCTTCCGTGGGCCAGAATGATGTACTGATGATAAGACGACCGCTGACTGAAATGTGCATGTTGAAACCAGGATCGAGGACGAAGAATGGGATAAATATATCATCCCCTCCAAGGCCGAGTCGGAGAAATACAAAGTGAGCCGGACCTTCAGCTTCCTCAAGAACAGAATGTCCAGCACACGCAACAAGACCAAGGTGAGTTAACGAGCATTCTCCACGCTTCTCCGATTTGACACAGAGCTTTAGCAGTGAAAAGCAGTCGCATTGTGATTTTGCCCGCAACTAAACTCAGTCCTAGAAGCCAAAACCGAAAGGTCTCTCAAACAAGTGCAGTAAAAGGTTTACCACCACCAGCCCGGCCAAAGCCTTCTCTCAGACTGGCCCGGTCAGGATTCCTGTGCCGGGCAGCCATTGTCTGAGCATGGTTCCTTTATTTGGGGAGAGAGGGGGAAAAAACTCCCTCTACTCAGATCTTAGCAACAGGACACAGTGAAAATATCCTCTTACATAATCCCTAGACCCCCAACACAGCATGGGGAACCAAAACACATTCCATAGTATACTCTCACTCTAATAAACATGGCCATGTGCGTGATACACGCCTGTGCACACGCACACACACATTCACGCACACACACTTAGTCCTCCTTGTAAAGTTTGATAAGAAAATAAACATTCCCCCTATCGCACACACAAAGGAACCCCGCGACCTCCCCCTAAAGAATTAGCTCTCGCAACAGCAGTGGTCCCTGTGGACTTTAAGAAAGTAAACAGACAAAAGCGCTCTCTGGGACTCCTCTGTCCAGGCTAACTCAACTTAAACAGGTGTGTTAGCTAGCATGGATATGACTGCTGTGTGCTTCTCTCTGCCAACTTTCCATAGTCAAGTAATTGTCTAATTTGACTGTAAATTATGGTTTACAGGAGAATGGGGGATTCATTCAAGTATTTACTGAATGGTAAGAATTCGACTTACTTTTTTTATTTATTTTTTATTTATTTGTTTATTTTTACAACTTGTTTTCTAGGTGAAAGGGAAGGAGGTGAAGGAGGGAAAGGAGAAGCCAGGAGGAACCACTAATGGACACCAGTTTGTTCCTGTTTCCTCGTCCGGCTCCTCTCTCTGTGTGGCCTGTGATAAGCCTGTTGCCGGGAAAGACTTGCTGCAGTGCACCTGTGAGTATCATACCTCCCTCTTTTGTTTTGTTTCCTGTAGTGGTCAAACTAAGTAAATCTCTGGATGTTTTCTTCAACCAAATTGATGAAGTCAATGTTGTTCTTCTTTTGAGTTCAGTGAAGAGATGGAGAGTTCTGTCGACCATCTGTTCATGGAGTAGGGTTTGAGAGAAGAATTTAATAAAATAAAATCTAATTGGGCAAAAATGTTGCCTAATTCCAGCCCTCCCGGTAATCACGGGTTCGGTCGAAACGATTATCTGATTTATTATCCTGTAGTCAAAGGTGTTGATGGATTAAATCAGAAGCCTAACGCTGTGCTCGCAAGCCAGTCACAAGCCAGCCTCACCACTTCCTCTAGTGTGTGGGGGAGCCACAGAACAGAAACCAAAGAGTTGAACAGTTGGCCAATTTAGATGTGATGTTGTAATGTGATATGTAATGTTAATTACCTGATTAACTTAAATTACCGTTTTGCAGCAGCATTTGGCGGGTGGTGGGTGGTGTTAACGTCAAGCCCTGCAGTATACTTGCAAGATTCTAGGTTCAGAGTTCCCCGGGATTATAATCTTCAAGTGCATGTTTGCTCAGTTTAGTCAAAATCATCTAATGTTTGCGTTCTAAGGAATGATAGACAAGGAATCTGTGAAATATGTTATGTTATGTGTTATAGTTATGTGTGGGGTCTACCACCATTTCAATATCGGTTAGGATTTGCACTGTCTTCTAGTGCCTGCCATGCTTTACAGTGGATTAATGTGGGGTTTGCTGTGCCTGTGTTCCCAGACTGTTCCCTGAGTGTCCACAAGGGCTGTCGGGAGTCTGCTGCAGCTTGTGGGAAGGTAACCTCATTAAACACCTTATTTCACCTCACAACACTAACCGTTGAAGAATATGTATTGCTATAATAATAATGAATCTTTTCAAATTGTACTCTCGTTATGCCGTCTTAACCGAGTATACATCTTATTGCGTTGATTGATTTCAAACGCCACTGTAATGACAAATTGAGCTGTGTTTGTACATTAAAGAAGATCAACCGTGTAATAAATCGCCGCCGTGCAACGTGTGTCCTCAGAGACCACCGGAGAAAAATGCATCGATGACGAAGAGCAAGGCCTCATCTCTCCCACAGAGTGAGTCAAGACGCAGTAACTCTCTCTCTCTCTCTCTCTCTCTCTCTCTCTCTCTCTCTCTCTCTCTCTCTCTCTCTCTCTCTCTCTCTCTCTCTCTCTCTCTCTCTCCCTTCTGCTGCTTCCTCCCCCGTCTCTCCTGTAGAGTAAGTTAGCCATTGCTCCACTCCTCCACTCCCCCTCGCTCTTGTTGCTTTTCTGTCCCTGTTAAAATGTTACATTTTAATCTATCTCGGCAGGGGTTCAGGGGTGGAGTGTGTGTGTGTCTGCAGGTGTGTGTGTGTGTGTGTGTGTGTGTGTGTGTGTGTGTGTGTGTGTGTGTGTGTGTGTGTGTGTGTGTGTGTGTGTGTGTGTGTGTGTGTGTGTGTGTGTGTGTGTGTGTGTGTGTGTGTGTGTGTGTGTGTGTGTGTGTGTGTGTGTGTGTGTGTGTGTGTGTGTGTGTGTGTGCACGTTTGTGTGTGTACAGTGTACAGGGAGTACTGAGGTTGAGTGGTTCTCACACACTGAATGAATGAGTGATTTGATTTCATAATGTGAAGCTGTTTGCCTCCCTAGCTCTTGATGCCTGTAGCACAGGTGTCAAGTTCAGACAAGGTCAGTTTTTTTTCTGGCCTGTGTGACCTGGCTCTATGCACATCAAGATGTTGACACAATTATAAACCTTCAATTACACATAACAAACACAAACCTCTGCACGGTTTTACAATATTTGAACTGTTGCAGCTACAGAAACATTTGAATGCTAAACAGACAAGAGTATTTGTTTTTAAAATGGGCTGACTCAGATCCTTTCCTGCTCGCTCGCTCTCTCTCTCTCTCTCTCTCTCTCTCTCTCTCTCTCTCTCTCTCTCTCTCTCTCTCTCTCTCTCTCTCTCTCTCCTCCAGGCGCAGTCGTGAAAGAAGGCTCCCCTGCCTCTATCTCCTCCACCTCCTCAACGTCTACCTCCTCCTCCTCCTCCTCCTCGTTGCCCACGTTGATGTCCAGAGAGAAGCGAGACACAGCACCTCCTCTCTCCAAAAGCACGTCTGTCTCGACAGACAACAGGTACTGTATGACCGCAATAAGCCGATAATGACGCTTTCGCTCTCTCACGCGAATGTTCGGTCCAATCCCCCACATCACGTATAAATGGTAAATGATTAACCCTTTCACTACCACACTACAGAAGGTGTGAGTGAATGTGTGAGTGAATGGGTGAATGTGAGGAACAAAAAATTGCAAAGCGCTGTGGATAAAAGCGGCACCAGGCATTAACCCTTTCACTACCACACTAGGACGCATCGACACACTGCCCGAGGAGGTGGAATCGAGCCGGGAACCTTCCTGACTACCAGACGACTGCTCTACCTCCTGAGCCACTGTCGCTGTCTGCACATGGTTTCTATGTTGAAATCTATTTTAGAACTTGTTTTCTTACTTTAAACAGGAGGCTGAGTGATGCAGCAGTGGTGGATGGCGATGTGAGTACCTGGGGTAGTGGTGCTTTGACTGAGGAGGGGACACAGACCACGGCAACGTCCCCGTCCACTGACCCCCCCTCCACAGAAGGTAAGCAGGCCTATTGCAGTTTGTGTAATCATTTCTTGTATACTAGGTGGGCAGTATGATGAGATAGATTAGCTACTGTCACTGTTTATTCACTCTTTTTATTGAGCCTTTATTCAGGACTCATCAATACTGTTTATCGGGCAGACGTCAGGCTAGAATATGGGATTGAACTGCTATCAGGAGAACTTTCCCAGTAGTTAAAGGTCCCATGCATTTTAAATGGCCTTTTCCAGTGTTTAGCATTGTTTCCCTGCAATGGGGGATTATATCAATGTGGTCTGTGTCGTTAATTACCATATTGACTCATCAGTCTAGTCTCGAGTTCACGAGATCTTCCCTCACTCAACTAAGCTGTTCTGATTTGACAGTATTGCTGACATGAATAAGGTACTGATTTGCATATCTCCGCCCCCTCAACAGCAGAGCGAGTGGAAATACCTTCACTTCCTCAAAGTGAAGCGAGGCAGAGAACAAGCGAGCGAGAGAGAGGGAGAGAGAGAGAGAGAGGGAGAGTGAGATAGAGAGGGAGAGGAGTTTCTGTCGGGGAAACAAACGCATTTTACACACAACCTGAACGCGCGCGTGGAGGGACTTCTCCCGGAGCATGCTCATAACACACACGCATTTTACACACAACCTGACCTCTATCTCTCTCTGTGCCAGTGCAGACTGTGGGTGACTGTCACTCAAAGCGCTTATGGGCGGAGCCTAGGGGTGGGGAAAAAGATCGATACGTAGTAGTATCGCGATACTTTGCATGGCAATACTGTATCGATACAGGGTCACCAAGTATCGATATTTAATCATTCATAATTTTTTCTTTTTTTTAAAGAATTTGTATAAGGAAGTTGCATTGTTAATTTCAATACCTGTAATAGTACAGTAGTCCACACACACGCACACATGTGCATTCAGTTAAGTTAAAATATGACAGTTGTAATACAAACAGTTCAGTTTGTCAGGTACATGCAACACAGATTACAGTGTTTACATCTGTTTGCTTGAGAAAACACCACGTTCTGCAATAAAAATGATTGAAGTGAGATGAACAGACTGAACTTTATTTTATTAGATAAAAACATGTTGACAGAGTTTTACTTTGCAGTTGAAAAAGGGTAATAAATCGCAATATATCGCAATATTAATATCGCAATAATCAGCATATCGCAATATATTTAGTATCGCAATACTATCGTATTGTGACTCAAGTATTGTGATAGTATCGTATCGTGAGGCCTCTGGTGATTCCCACCCCTAGCGGAGCCCATCCAAGAACAGCCTGAAATCCTGAACTAGAAAAATTATGCTTTTGAGTACTTCATTAGAAATACAAAAAATGAATTTTTTGGAAAAAAAACTTTACAGATGTGTTCCATAGACTCACAGGAATTGTGTAAAGTTGCCAAAATAGTGCAAGGAATAGCAATGCATGGGACCTTTAAATGATATCAATAGCCATGTGTAACATGTCAGAAATCAAAGCAAAGCCACTTGATTTTCTGCATTTTCGACTCATAGTAAAATGTTAGATGTCTTTAATAGAGGATGGATTATGGTTTATATCTCAATAATTATTATCCAATGACCCTTAACTA
This sequence comes from Notolepis coatsorum, assembly GCF_963971535.1. NCBI lineage: Eukaryota > Metazoa > Chordata > Actinopteri > Aulopiformes > Paralepididae > Notolepis > Notolepis coatsorum. The sequence continues at coordinate 126,071,903 of NC_140165.1, read as the reverse complement.
ATGGCCTATGTTCACACCAGCCTTGTTTAGTCTGATTGAATGGAACCCTGGAGCGTTTCCCCGGGTGGTGCAGTTAGTTTGGGCTGGTGTGTGAACAAACACAGTAATCAAACTCCGGTCTGCACCAAACCACCACACCAAAGCAAACCGAACCAAAAGCAGTAAAAGACCAGAGATATCACCCATGTATTGTAATGAAGCTGATTGGGCAGTTTTTGTTGATATTTCCCATATATTTCCAAATTTGTGATTTGTGATTTCATCATCATGTTATGTTATTATTTTCACAGCTGGTAAGTTCAAAATAGCCAAATAATGTTGTGATACTAAACAAATACCTCACATTACCACACAGTAGCCTAGACAGTGGTGCATAATTCATTACTGACAGTGAATTGGAAAATGTTTATTATTTCATAACAATTACGCAAAGATCTTTTTGTCCACATATTATAATCTTGCATTTACCAAAAAATATTTTAATGAAGTTGTGTATAGTGACATGAATGAAATCAGGCTTTGTATGAGGGAATGGGGGATATGAGTTGCCAGATTAGATTGAGAAACGGTCTTATCCCCTTCATACACACTATGCTTAATTATTCCTCCACATCCCTATAAGACAAGGTATTGCTATTTTTTCATCCAAATCATTCCATGGTGCTGTAATTAACACAACACAAGGAGTCAATGTCCCCGATTACATCACTAGTGGCCATATTCAAACTAATTTACTCTCAATAACTATCTTACTCTATATAACTAAATGAATGTGTGCAAAACTGTTCAGAATTTTTGGATGTGTGTGAGATTATGTGCAAAATAAATCAGCCCTATTTTTGGTGAAGCGCCCCTTCAAATGTTGGTACTGTGCAGTGAAACAGTGACGCTCTCATTAACCCATTCAGGTGTAGCCTACCAGCTCAAATGCGAGATTAGCAGTGACCATTGAAAGCCTTGGAGTTTTAGAAGTCTAAGATGGAATTCTTATGAGAGAAAACATTCCAATAAACGCACCCCTGAACGGGTTAATGAGGCAGATCAGTCAACAGCGTTCCTATTCGTAGCGCAGACAGGCGCCTCTGTAATATTTCACTCGGTCCTTACAGAACCAGTGGATGCCCGGGTATTCAGCGACCTGTCGGCTGAGCTGCTGGGTTTTGACGCTGAGTCCTGGAGTCTGGCCGTCAGTCCAGATTTCTGCAGACAACACGACAAACACACCGTCAAGCGGCAAGATGTCATCTACGGTAAGACGCTTGTTCTTCTCCCGCTGTTTCCCATTGGTCCTTAGGCTATCTGTTGTGGTGGCAAGCCGGGACGGGCAATGCAGTCGATTCCATATTCCAATCCGGTATTCATATGGAATATTCATATATATTCCTTCAATTCGCTGTGAATATGATTTATGATGTTATTAGATTTCTCATTGGCTGATGCAGAACAGAATTTCCGGGGGTCAAATACATAACATAAACATAATAATAACAAAAACTTTATTTATATAGCACCTTTCATACATGGATTGCAGCTCAAATTGGTTCACAGCAAATAGCATAAAATGAACATAGGCATAAAATGTGCATACAGTTGACAGAATAAAAGCAATGCATAAAGTGCAGACATAAGAATAGGTATAAAAGACAATAAAAGTAGTGCAATGTAGAAAGTGCAGACATAAGTATAATAAGTATAATAAGTGTGTTCAAATCAAATCAAATCAAATTTATTTATAGGGCCCGACAACACACGTTAATGTCCCCATGGGCCGTACAGGTCTTCTTTAAACAGGTCAAGAAGACAACATAACAATAAGTCAAGAACAGAACAAGAACACCATAGGGTCCAAACATTTTTTAGATGAATGCAAATAAATGAAAGAATGCAAGCACTCCCAGACATACCCCACGCGAAGGTAAGGAAAAACTCACTAAAACCTAACAATAGGGAAAAAAGCTCCACAGGCAGTGTGGAGGAGAGAAACCTTAGAAGGGCCGTTCAAGGGGGGATCTCCCTTCTTAGATGTTGGTGATAGTAGTGTTGCAGACGGACAGTTGGTAAGCATGCACTCATGTGTGTGGTGAAACACAGATGAGTGCATGCAATAGCAACTGTACATTTTGAAAAATTAAAGATAGAGCTAATAGCGATAGCAACTGAACATTTTGAAAGATTAAAGATAGAGTTGATAGCGGATCTATTTGAGGCACAGGGGCGGCGCAGAGAGGGTCACGTCCTCCCCGTCTTAGTCACGGGACATTCAACACTCCGGTCGTTGCTCAGGGACAGCCGGAGACAGGGAGATAGGGGGTGGCGCAGAGAGGGTCGCGAACTCCCCGACATCATCGCGGGACATCCGGCACTCCGGTCACCACTACGAGACCTCCGGAGACAGGGGGGCACGCAGAGGGGGTCGCAATCTCCCGGCCTTCGTCACGGGACGTCCAACACTCCGGACAACACAGGACAGCAAGTCATAGGAAGACAGGGAGACGGGACAGGCGTTAGACAGCTCATGAGATTGTAGTAGGCGGACATAGCAATAGATACAAGTGGTAGGCATATATGTGAATGGAGTAGATATATGAAGTAAGCGTATTATGTGAATAGAATAGAAGTACTTAACCCAGCAATGAAACCGCGTTGACTGTTAATCTGTTAACAGTCTGTTAATCAGTTGACAGGACCACGGACAGACGGCGGAGAATAACTGATCCAAGGCCTCGGAGGTGCATGTAGAGCAGTCACTACAAGCTTGGCCAAGACCCCGAGGCATCCATCACCTTGGTCAGCGCCAGGAGACGGGTACTCAGAGAGAAGGGGGAGGGAGGGGGGGGGGGAGGGGGGGAGAGGGGGGGGGGGGGGGGGGGGGAGAGTTAGAGAGTTCCCATGTTTGTGGTGCTGCAAAGGAG
>NC_140165.1:125927291-126063791 GCF_963971535.1 Notolepis coatsorum | reverse complement strand
GTGCCTGTAATCAGTAACCTGTGATCTCATTCTGCAAAAACAATGCAAAACACAGGAAAGGCCATTTTCACAATAGGTCCCCTTTTCATTTAATTCCCTGATTACTAAACCCTGATCCCAAGAGCTGATACAGAGAGATGTTAGATCTCTCTAATGGACAAATGGAATATATCTCTACATTTTTGGCCAATGACCCTACCCTACTATCTAATATCCTGAATTTCCCCAAGGGGGATCAATAAAGGAATATATTATCTTATCTTATTTTATCTTATCTTATATACTGTTTAGTTAAACTAATGGATTGCATCACTACTTGGTATCGGACAATACATCAAGTTTATTTCTCAGACTCGATATCGGCAGTGAAAAGGTGCATCCTTGAAAGGGCTTAAAGGGGCTTGAAAGGGCTTGAAAGATCAACTGTATGTAGAGCACCTTGTCTGATAGACACTACTATGTCTCTATATCCCTACCAACCTATCTCTCCTCCCAGACACCCTGGCACTCCTGCTCACAGATGCTCTGGTTTTCCTGCAGGAGAAAGACCAGCGCTTCGTGTTCGCGGCAGTGGTATGTCTCAAGCTGAGCAATAGCTTATTTTAAGATCAAGAAGAATCAACATCCTCAACGAAATGTTCCGACTACTGATTTATGAACTTCATCTTACTCCTACTCAGGACCAGAAGGCCCCTGTGATCCCTCTGCAGAAACTGATTGTCAGGGAAGTAGCCAATGAAGAGCGAGGGATGTTTCTAATCTCCGCCTCCTCGGTGGGACCTGAGATGTATGAGGTTCACACTGCCACCAGAGAGGAGAGGAATGCATGGATGAGACACATACGACAGGCTGTGGAAAGGTGTGTCTGTGTGCGCATGTGTGTGCATGCATGCGTGTGTCTGTCTATCTGCCTGCATCTCTGTCTCTGTGTGTGTGTGTGTGTGTGTGTGTGTGTGTGTGTGTATGTGCGCATGCAAAGCGTGTTTGTATCTTAACCTTATAGTCCTGTTTACATGTGGACATAATGTGGACATACATCAAATGTGTGCGTCCTTGAGCGTGTGTGCATAGGTGTGTATTTAAGCATTACATCACACGCAGGAGTGGTTTGTGACCAATAAACCATGCCTAGGGGTGGTTGTTAGGCCCGAGGCGCAGCCGAGGGTCGTTAGACCCCCCTAGGCATGGTTTATTGGTCACAAATCACGACTGCACGTGGTGTAAAGCTTTTATACAACTGCCAGATTCATCCAACCTTATTTCTATACAATAAACACACATTAATCGAAGATTTATTGAAAAAACCATCCGCCAGAAAAAGTAGTTCCCACAACTCCATGTCGAAGCAGCTTGAAGTGCATCCAACCAAACTAACACATCCAACTGTGTATTATTGGAATGATTGAGAGAAGTTGCCTCATGTGGAAGCAGCTTGAAGTGCATCCAACCAACTAACACATCCAACTGTGTATTATTGGAATGATTGATTGAAAATTTATTAAAACGTTTTCTTTGCCCTATAGGAAAAAAACGTTTTCTTCGCCCTATTTTTTTATTTATTTCTTTTAGCCTAAACTTAACCAGTTGGAAACCAGGGGTACAGTAATAAAATTAGCAATCAACCAATCAATCAATTCAATAGACCATGCTCACTTAAAACAGCGCTGCTTCTCTCTCAGTCTGACTCCCCCGCTGTTGCAGACAGGAGTGTGTGTGTGTGTGTGTGCGTGTGTGTGTGTGTGTGTGTGTGTGTGTGTCACAGTATGTGTGTGCGTGTGCGTGTGTGTGTGTTTGTTTGTGTGTAGAGACTCTGTTGGGTCAGGACCAGCGCATCTGCAGCGGCCTGGGAGGAGAAGCTACAGCTGTACGCTGAGCTCACAGAGTTAACCCTCCATGCACCAGAATCAGTACCACAGCGCCACCTGCTGGTCCACCCAGACACTGACACAGAGACGCCACGGCAGGGCTCCACACTACTCTCAGCCGCTCTCAGAGAGGGTGAGGGAGACACAGTACTTATGCTGCATATACCTAATAACCATAATAACCATACCTAGTCCTTTGAGTTCCATGAGAATTGTGTTTCTTGGCTGCCAGGTTCTGGGGCTGATTGCAGATCAGATATTAACATGCGCTTTATGAGATTAACTACAGAGGCTGTCAGTCTGTGAGGAATCCTAGGCGCTCTGATCGTGATTTAAAGATCCTTTATTGAAACGTGGATATCCTCCGACGCATTTCTTCATCAGTGAGTAACAAACAGCGAGGGCAGGTGTCAAATGTAAAACAAATCAACTAGAGGTCACATGACATTAAAGTACTGCCCATTTAAAAATGACAGCACAGATAACAGGGAAACAACAGGAAAGACCTGGGGCACACAGCTAATTCAATAATGTTTATAACAACCTCACAAGAATGATGGAAGAGAGGCAGGAGATAAGTCACTTGACTATACAGTCATTATTCAATAAAGTACAAGTTGAATGCAATCCATCAATGATGTACACTAGTGGAGGTCAATAAGCACGCTCATACAAAGTTACTAAAATACCTGTCATTAAAGAGGCCAACACACATAATGACGACAACAATAACACACATGAGAGGACAGTGTAAGGGTGGCATAAAAAGACCTCAACGGCGTCCTCATGTCACGCAAGAAGAAGATAATACAGCATACCAGTATGAAGTAGCAACGCAGTGTTCCTATTAAAACACAGTCTAGAAAACTCTCAGGGAAGTTATAGAAAGGGGGGAGAAGTCCATCTCCTCGTTTGGACCTGGAGAGGAAGTGGCCCTGAGAGTGTCTATCCAAAAAAAGTCCCCCGTTGAGGGAGACGTTGGGGTCTGTTGCACCCCCCACCCCCTTGCATTCTTTTGGTCCTGACCTCAATGACCAGCACTTTCAAAGAGTGGGTCGCTTGCTGTGGCCCACTGCACTGTAACGCTGTGCCATGGGATAGTTAATAATAATAATAATAATTCATTACATTTATATAGCGCTTTTCTACACACTCAAAGCACTCCCCACAATGTAGGGTGGAAATTGCCTCCTTCACCACCACTGGTAGCACCCAACCTTGGGCTACGCAGGCTCAATGGCTGCCATACACACTGGCACCAGGCGCACATCACACTACTACACAATGGCTGAACGGCTCATGGAGACAGGGATTGATATCAGCCAATTAAGGGGAAGGGATGATTAGGTGGCCTTGATGTCAGAGACCTGTTTGGGAATGTGGCCAGGAACGTCGGGGAACTCCCAACTCTTTGCAATAGACCTGGGTTTAGCATCTCATCCGAAGTTGGGTCTGCGGGTCCCGGTGATGATGACGTGTTCACGCTCAACCACTCTGTTGTGGAAACAGCCACTTTCAAGTCAAAATAAACACATCGATCGCTGTATTGCAGTTGTTTTTCGTCGCTAACAGATGGCTTGTTTGTTCCGCAGCGGAAAAGCTGATGGCCACTCTGCAGGCGCGGGAAGCCGTCTCAGGGCCAGCGCTCTGCCACAGCCCCTCCCTCACAGGACCAGAGAGCTGCAGCTACAACAGCCAGGGCAGCGTCCAGGAGTCTCCCTCTGAACGTGAGCAAGAGATGTAGAAACACGACATATTTTTAGTCGAGTCAAATGTATTTATGAAGTAAAAAAAACAATCCACGTTGGACCAAAGCACTGTATAGACCAGGTCAGGTAGTAAAATGACAAGAATGAAACAAAATAAAAATATAAAGACCTCACATAGGCATCAATACACACAATAGTGCATAGGCACAAATCAACGCATCAGATCATAGGCATCAACAATACACACAATAGTGCATAGGCACAAATCAACGCATCAGATCATAGGCATCAATACACACAATAGTGCATAGGCACAAATCAACACATTAAAAACGGATCATAGGCATCAGGTGTTGTTCTACAGTCTGGATGCAACAATAAAGGCACAGTCACCCCCGAGCTTAAATTTAGAACGCGGGACGACCAGGAGCCTCAAGTCAGCTGAACCTTGAAATCAATTCTATACTGTACCAGTAGCCAATGGAGAGAGGCTAGAACAGGACTAATATGGTCCCTCTTCTGTGTACCGGCTGTCAGGAGCCTGGCTGCTGTGTTTTTTTTTACTAATTGCAGATGGGACAGGGATCAAATCAAATCAAATTTATTTGTAAGGCCCGACAACACACGTTAATGTCCCCATGGGCCGGACACGTCTTCTTTAAACAAGTCAAGAAGAAACATCACAATAAATCAAGAACAAAACAAAAACACTATGAAGTCCAAAACATTTCAAATAAATTAAATAAATGAATGTAACACTCCCAGACAGACCCCACACGAAGGTAAGGAAAAACTCACTAAAACCTAGCAATAGGGAAAAAATGCACCACAGGCAATGTGGAGGAGAGAAACCTTAGAAGGGCCGTTCAAGGGGGGATCTCCCTTCTTAAGATGTGGGTGATAGTAGTGTTGCAATAAAACAGGCGAAACAGTTGGTAAGCATCATGCACACATAATGTGTAATGAAACACAGATAAGTGCATGCAATAGCTACTGAACATTTTGAAAGATTGAAAAATAGAGCTGATGGCGGATCTATTTGAGGCATGGGGGCCGCGCAGAGAGGGTCGCATCCTCTCGGTCATCATCACGGGACGTCCACCGCTCCGGTCATCACCACTAGACAGCCACTCACAGGGAGACAGGGAGACGGGACAGGCGTTAGACAGTTTGCGTGATTGTGATGGGCGAACATAGCAATAGATACATGTAGTAACTAGTAAGCATTTGATGTGAATAGAATAGAAGTAGAATAGAAGGATGACTGACTAATCCCAGTATACAGTATATTAGTGGAATAATGTAATGTTTGAAGTCCTTTGCTTATTGTATATAACTCTGTATGGAAGCATGTACAATAGTGCTGTATATACCATATATACATTTGTATATTTATATTTACAGCATGTATATTTATCCACATCTGTCTGTACATACCCGCACAAACCCTTGTTACATATCTGTAGAGACTATATCTATATCTGTACATATCCCTTACCTACTCTTACAGTAATACTACCATAGTGTCTTTATACCCGTATCACTGTACATAATAATACTACAACTCTGTACATACATCTGATTAGCACTATTACTCAAATGTATATACTTTACTGTTACATTTGTGTAACTGAGGGGTACAATTCCCTGACTGTATTGATAAGTATGGTATCATTAAACCACTACCGCTTTATGTACTTTAATTACTGGCCATACAGTACACGATATATGAATATGATGAACACTTCCCACAATGAAAATCGACAAATCGGTTCCAGTCAAAGGTATTAATCAAGTATTTAATGGAGCAAAAGGTACATAGGATACTTTACATTATTCTTTGAATGCACTTGTAAGGCAAAGGAGTATGCGTAGGCAAATCAATAACGAATGTCCATTCTCTGGTTACGCAGGAGGTAATTATACAACCTGAATCTTAGGGAATTATATCTATGGTACACTGGCAATATAGCGGGAGATACTGGCAGGGGGTTCCCACTGGTTGTAAGCCAGCAGGGGGGGTAGAAGATCTGTCGGTAGTAGGACGTCTGGTCAACGATGACTAGGGAGACTTCAGGTACAGAAGCCGGTGCAGTAGCCTCTTGATCCACAGACGAATACAGCTTGGTTCTCTTGTAGACTGTAGCTCCACAGGGAAGAAAGCTAGTCAACCTCAGGCTCTCTGAGCGCCGACTCGACTTGACTCCTCTCGGGGTAAATCCAACACGTGCAGGCGTCGGCGATTATCCGCTCCATAAATCACAGGACCAAAGCAAATATATTCCAGCCGCAAAGGGCTATGTAGTCGTCGGGTAGATTAATCCAGTGTACATGTCCATACGGTTCTCGCCTAGGTCTCCTCGGGTGAAAGCGCCATGCGGTCGGCCCAGCCTGGATAAGAACTCTAGCTAATACGAGAAAGCGTTGGAGATGCTGGTCACTGTAGAATTCTAACCGCACGATACACTATACACAAATAGACTATTAAAGACTCAATAGAAATATGTCACACTCGACGGTATAGCGCCAAACTCTGACAATTCAGTTATTAATTCGCACGCGGTCTCGATGCTCTATTCTGGGGCCAAACAGGCCATACTTCACTGCACGTTGTATCGTGGGTGAGGCTTCAACTTATCGGTAACATACTAAATGGACGAAGGGTACGGAGGTAAGGGGCTAAGGGGCTTCTACATTCACCTGCGCCGTATTTATACGCACGGTGAACAAAACTAGTTCCACTCTCATTTCTGTCACGTATCCCTGGGCAAGGCCGGGCATGTCCAGACACATCTTGACGGTGACTTTGAACCTGGCTCCGGAGGCCGGTCCCTGGCGCCGGTGGACCGCTGTCCAATAGGAGAATGAACTATTATGGTCTGGGCTAAAGGGATATTCCGTGTATATGTACAAGGAATATACAGGGGATATCAAACGATATACAAATACTATGCAATATATATCAATAAATAAATATATATATTCGGTTTAATCTGATCCTTTGTAACAGCCGCCCCCTAATTAGTCCCACCTAATTAGCTAAACAGAGACAGATTAACCGCACTGTCCACTACTCAATGTCTGCTGTGAGGGGTCTGTCAGTTCACAAAGTCATGGGGTCATGGTCGTCATCGATGGTATCGGGGAGCCTTGGCAGTTCTATTAGCCTCGCCACGGGTCGGGTGTAGGTCCGCCCTTGGACGAGCACTTCGGCTGCTCGGACCTTTCCGTCGGCACCGGTGATCACTTTGCTTACGCGGCCAGCCGGCCACATAGCTCGGGGTAGTGACTGGTCGATAATCATGACGACTGTTCCTTCTGTCAAATTGTCTCTCTCTTTCACCCATTTCTGCCGGGTCTGTAGAGACGGTAGGTAGTGGAGTAGGAAGCTGTTCCAAAACTTGTCAGCCAGTACTTGACTGTACCTCCACATTCTTCGGCCGTTCGCTTCTTCAGGCCTGTACATTGTCTGTGGTAGCGCGGGGTCCAGCCGCCCCATCAAGAGTGTGTCGGGGGTGACTGGGTCGACATCTGCTACATCACTTGAGACGTAACCGAGGGGCTTTGAGTTCAGTACTCCCTCGATCTCTGTGAGGACTGTCATTAAGACTTCTTCCGCCACGGTCTGGGCCCCAAGCACGGCGTACAGGGCTGTCTTTATTGAACGTACTTCTCGTTCCCAAGTTCCACCGAAGTGAGGTGCATTCGGGGGATTAAACTGGAAGTCAATCTGGTATGGAGCGAGGTGGGTCTTAAGTTCTGGGCCCATAGCTTGGAAGCTCTCTCTCAGCTCTCTTTCTCCGCCTTTGAAGTTTGTCCCGTGATCAGACAACAATATAGACGGTTTGCCTTTCCGCGATGTGAATCTTCGGAAGGCCATAAGGAATGAGTCTGTGCTCATGGTTGGAAGGAGTTCTATATGCATCGCTCGGGTGGTCATGCATTTGAATACAATACCCCACCGCTTCTCGGTGCCTCTTCCTTTCTTTATATACAGCGGGCCGAAACAGTCCATACCGGTGGAGTGAAAGGGCTTGTCGCCGAGTCGGAGGCGACAGGGAGGTAGGTCAGCCATCCGGGGTATACTGGGCTGCGCTCGCCACTTACGACAGTCTAGACAGGTTCGCTGGAAGCGCCGCACTGCTTCTCTCCCTTGCAGTATCCAATCACGACGTCTGATCTCCGCGAAGACTCTCTCTGCCTTGGCGTGATGCACATCCTCGTCGTATTTCTTTATGATAAGCTCTGTGACCTTGTGTCGGCTGTTTAAGACTATCGGGTACTTGACGTCATCCGGTAAGTCTGGAGCTCTCCGCAGACGACCACCCACTCTGATGAGACCATGGGTGTCGCTCTCGGGGGCTAGGTGGAGCAGTCTGCTGTCTGATGGGACGGGCTTTGCTCCCTGTAGACAGTCTAGCTCATCGGGGAACGAGTCTCTCTGGGCTCGTTGTAGTAGAAGAAGTTCCGCTTCTTCGTAGTCAGCTGCAGTAATGTCAGTAGTGAGCTGAACCTCTGGGTGGTGCCACAGGAATGTCTTTAGCTGCGCACTCTCTAGGGTGAGGCAATCGTCTATGTCGGGGTCTGTGGAGACGAGTGTGTTCAATCCACAGAACATAGATTTCTTGTTTTCTGCCTCCTCTTTACTCGCTTCCCGTGGGGTGGGTGTAGGCCACTCTTCTTCCGGGAGCTTGAGGAACTCTGGCCCGTCACTGTATAGGTTGTGACGGGTGAGGTCATCCAGGGACATTCCCCGGGTGATGACGTCAGCTGGGTTGTGTTTTGTGTCCACATACCTCCAGCTTGCTACTTCTGTTAAATCTTGAATCTCTGTGACTCTGACTCCCACGAAGACCTTGTATCTGCACGAATCAGACCGGATCCATGTGAGTACTGTCGTGGAGTCTGACCACAAGATTGTTCTTTGCACCGGAATGGTGAGTTCACGTTGGATTAACGTGGCGAGTTGCGCTCCTGCTAGGGCTGCGCAGAGCTCTAGACGCGGGATAGATTGTTGCTTTCGTGGGGCTATTCTTGAGCGGGCCAGGATGAAGGCAGTATGTATTTCTCCTCCCTCCTCTCGGGCACGCAAGTAGGCCACCGAACCGTAGGCTACTTCGGAGGCGTCGCTGAAGACGTGCAGGTCCATCTGGCACGTCTCCGGCCTCACTGTGGGTGGGAAGTAGCTGCGGCGTATGTTTACACCTGGGAGTGAGCTGAGTTCCGTCTCCCACTCTCTCCATGTGGATGCAAGGTGCTCGGGTATGGGGTCGTCCCAGCCCTGGTCCTTGTCCCATAACGCTCTTACAATCATCTTTGCCCTGGTGGTGTAAGGTAGAATACATCCCAACGGGTCGTATTGTCTGGCGAGTGTTCTGTATACACTCCGTCTGGTGGTCGGTAGTGCAGTCGACCTTCCCTGCTCCTTGGTCAGGGGTGTGTGTTTATAATGGAGCGAGTCTGTTTTGAAGCGCCAGACTAGTCCTAATGTCATTTCTTGGGCTTCTCCTGGGATGGTCGCCATCCAGGTCTCGCTGTTTGCTGCCTTGTCCTCGGGGGAGAGGCTGCGCAATACTTGCAGGTCGCTGCTGGCCCACTGCCTGAGATCAAAGCCGCCTTTGATCAGGGAGGCACGGAGCTTGAGTAGAAGGGCCTCGGCTTCTTCTGGCGTCGAGACGCTTTGCAGACAGTTGTCCACGTAGAAACTATTTTCTACACTTTTTCGGACCTCTTCATCAGCTGCTGGGTCCTCTGCGACGTGTTTTTGCAGTGCAAACGTAGCACAGCATGGGCTGCATGTGGTTCCGAAAGGGAGGACTTCCCATTGATAGATGGCTGGTTGCTCATCCCCAATCCTCTCTCTCCATAGGAACCGCAGCAGGGGCTTGTCCTCCTCCACTAGTCTCACCTGCAGGAACATCCCTTTGATGTCGCCGCTGATGGCCACCTTGTCCTGGCGGAAACGTAGTAACACGTCTAGTAGGGAGGGGCCGAGTGTTGGGCCGGGCAAGAGCTCTTTATTCAGATTTTGTGATCCGATCTGGTAGCTGCAGTTGAACACAATACGATCCTTGCCGTTGTGGTGGACTTTGTGGTGCGGCACGTACCATGATTCGGTCGTCTGATCGGCCTCTTTAATGTCAATTTTCTTTATGTGTCCCGCTGTGATTAGCTTGTTAATCTCAGCGCGGTACACAGTCTCTTGAGCGGGGTCTCTGGCTAGGCGCCGCTCTGTGTTCAATAGATACCGCTCCGTCGCTTCTTTTGGGGCGTGGAAGGTGGGCATACCCTCTCGCCTCAGGAGTGGAGTTGCGTATCTCATCACTCCGTTGACTTTGACTCTCTTTGTCCCTTGCTCGAGGAGTGCTATGGCGTAAATGTCTTCCTTGGAGCGAATGTCTTTCTTTTCGTTCTTAAAGGGCATTGTCTCTAGTGTCCATAGCCTCTCGACATGCTGTAGGAGGGTGGTGTCTTCTTCTGTCACTCTGGAGTGGAGGCAGCTAGTGGCTGCTGTTCGGTTAAGAGACTTAGCGAGGGGGCCTTGTAATGTCCATCCTAGGCGGGTCTCGACTGCTGCAGGACAGCCTCTGGGCCCTGTGTGGACCCGGTCTATCGGGACTATGAGGTCTGCATGGTCGGAGCCTATCAGCAGGGTCGGGGTGGCACCGTCTATGAGCGGGATAGGTAGTTGACGCAGGTGCACATATTTATCCATCAGCTTGGCGATGGGGTAGGTATACTGCGACAGGCCTATTTCTTGGCTGGTGAAAGCATTAGTAATCCTATACCGTCTCTCTGGCTGCCCGCTTGCTGCGATAGTGAAGGAGACATTCTCGCCCTTTATCGTCTTTAGATCTCTTCTTATTGTCCGAATCGTCATCTGGTTTTCGCTCCCCCGCAGCCCCAGCTGGGCCGCAGCGGATGCGAGGAGAAGGGTCTTCTCTGACCCGTCGTCAAGGACGGCGTAAGTGTCCATGACCTTGTCTTGGTAACTCAGTGTTACGCGGACCACCTTTAAGAGCACTCGGGCGCCCCCGCTGCAGGCGGGGTCAATGTACATAACACTTGCCTTTGTGCTGCTTGAGGGTGCAGGCTTTCTTCTGTTACTGTCGTGTAGGACATCTAGGTGGGCTCCGTCACACCGACTACACCTCTTCTTTAAGCGGCACTCGGCTGCCATGTGACTGCGCGCACATCGGTAACAGCGTCGGTTGGACTTTATCCATTGACCCACTTCATCGGCGGTCATCTTCTTGAATGTGTCACATTGTGACAACCAGTGTTCTTTCTCGCAGTACGGGCACACCATCTTCCACTTCTCTTTCATCGAGGGGGTACTGTGGTTCTTGCTGCTCGGTACTGGTTCTGATTGGTGCATGACGGTCACCAATCTTCGGCCATCGTTTGCTCTCCTAGGTCCCTCTCTGGAGCTTGGGGTGCTCCGCATGAACGTATCCAACCGTAGGCTGTTGACTTCTCTCGCTAGGAAGTCGGCTAGGTCTAGGAGGGATGGCTCGGGACCGTTAGGATCACGGTGGTCTCTTTGCCGCCTGAAGCGCTCTTGTCGGGCGGGCGGAAGCTTCTCTAAAATTCTCTCGACATTAGAGTTTGCGTACAGTTCGTGCATACCCTTTTCTCTTTGCGCCCCCAGCATCCCTACCAGGGATTGTACCTTGATAGACAGGTCATCTAGTGAGCGATTGTCTGTGGCTGGGGGTAGGCGGTCGATATGCCTTATCTCTTGTATTACGTAATCCCATAATGCGTCCATATCTTTGGTCGAGTGCTGCTAGAGCCGCTGTGTATGGGGTAGTAGAGGTGGCATAGGCCAGCGCTATATTGTGCGCTCGGGGCACCTTGAGGTGCTTCAGTAGGATAGCATACTTGTACGGTTAGTCTGCTACGTCGGACATCATTGTCTCTAAGCACATTCGTAGCTCGGTGTACTGTGCTCTGTTCTCGTGGGTGAAGTCCGGAAACGTCGGTGTGCCAATGTATGATGCCATGGATGGCTGGCACATCGGTGAGCGTTGGAAGAGAGGCCTCCTAGGCGAGTCTCCTCTTACGCCTCTTGGTGGGCTGGTGCCTGCTGGGTACCATGGCCTGCGTATCCAGGTGCTATTCCTCTGGGCTGGTCGTGCGTCAAGCTCACCCGTGAATTGAGTCGGGGGTCTGTAGCGCAGAGCCGCGGGGGTAGAGCCTGGGCTGTACTGGACCTCCTGGTCCTGTGGAGTTCTGTGCTGCTGTCGGGCTTGACTCTCCTCCTCTCCCTCTTCTTCTTGCTCTGGCAGGTCCTCTAGATCCTGTAGTCGTCTATTTAGCCTCTCCGCGGTGTAGACCGTTTCTTCCTTGTAGCTGGTCCTCGCGTGGACCGGTCGGGGAAGGAGTTCGGAGGGGGGTATAGGCTCTCTCTGGTGGTCTGGCTCAGGGTCGTTTGATCGGGTAGGGGAGGGTGCCCTTGACCCGTGTCTTGACGAGGCCCTGGAACCCCGTGCGGAGGGAGGGGGTGTCGCCCTGGTGATCAGCTGCTCCATTATCTGCGCTTGTAATCGGTCGCGCTCGGCTTCGCGCTTGGTGAGAGCGATGTCGCGCTCTGCTTCTCTTTGGGCACCGGCAGCGGCGCGCTGGGCTTCGGCGGCGGCGCGCTCTGCTTCGGCGGCGGCGCGCTCTGCTTCGGCCCGGTCTCTTACCATATTCTCTTCCGCTTGAAGGCGTCTAATCTCTAGACGTATACGATCTTCGTCGCTCCGTTGCTGCGCTTGAATGCGTTCTCTTTCCATGGAAGAATGTTCGCGCTCGCTAAGCATCTGTGCTTGGAGTCGATCGCGCTCTGTAGAGGCTGCTAGGCTGGCGAGGAATGCCTGTGCCAGCATCTTGTCCGCCCCGCTGGGGGAAGACGCTGGTTGAGGTGATCCGCTCCCGGCAGTACTCGTTGGAGATCTGCTCTCCTGTGGCGAGTCTTGGAGATCCATCTCCTGGGTGCTCTCCTCTTCTTGTAGCGGGTAGAGTTCCATCCCTGGAGCGCTGTCTTTATCCTGGAGCTCTCCGGGGACTACTTCTTCGGTCTTGGCGGGGGGTAAAGTCGTGTCAGGTCCCTCCTGGTCCCTACCGTGAGCTTGGTCAGTTACATTAGAACCCACTAGGGCCTCTATTGGCGGGGTAACCTGGGCGATAGGGTCGGACATAATTTTACTATCTACTTTTTCCGCGTTTACCGTCTGTAGAAGGCTAGGTAGTATATTGGCAACGTAATCCTCTAAGTACTGAGGTGTCTGCCGTCTACGCTGCGGGCGATCTACTTTAGGAGAACCGTTTTGTGGAGTGTTCATCATGGGCCATGTCAATATTAATACCACTATATTAATATTACACTAGTTACCCTCCGGCTCGAAGGACCAATTGTAACTGAGGGGTACAATTCCCTGACTGTATTGATAAGTATGGTATCATTAAACCACTACCGCTTTATGTACTTTAATTACTGGCCATACAGTACACGATATATGAATATGATGAACACTTCCCACAATGAAATCGGTTCCAGTCAAAGGTATTAATCAAGTATTTAATGGAGCAAAAGGTACATAGGATACTTTACATTATTCTTTGAATGCACTTGTAAGGCAAAGGAGTATGCGTAGGCAAATCAATAACGAATGTCCATTCTCTGGTTACGCAGGAGGTAATTATACAACCTGAATCTTAGGGAATTATATCTATGGTACACTGGCAATATAGCGGGAGATACTGGCAGGGGGTTCCCACTGGTTGTAAGCCAGCAGGGGGGGTAGAAGATCTGTCGGTAGTAGGACGTCTGGTCAACGATGACTAGGGAGACTTCAGGTACAGAAGCCGGTGCAGTAGCCTCTTGATCCACAGACAAATACAGCTTGGTTCTCTTGTAGACTGTAGCTCCACAGGGAAGAAAGCTAGTCAACCTCAGGCTCTCTGAGCGCCGACTCGACTTGACTCCTCTCGGGGTAAATCCAACACGTGCAGGCGTCGGCGATTATCCGCTCCATAAATCACAGGACCAAAGCAAATATATTCCAGCCGCAAAGGGCTATGTAGTCGTCGGGTAGATTAATCCAGTGTACATGTCCATACGGTTCTCGCCTAGGTCTCCTCGGGTGAAAGCGCCATGCGGTCGGCCCAGCCTGGATAAGAACTCTAGCTAATACGAGAAAGCGTTGGAGATGCTGGTCACTGTAGAATTCTAACCGCACGATACACTATACACAAATAGACTATTAAAGACTCAATAGAAATATGTCGCACTCGACAGTATAGCGCCAAACTCTGACAATTCAGTTATTAATTCGCACGCGGTCTCGATGCTCTATTCTGGGGCCAAACAGGCCATACTTCACCGCACGTTGTATCGTGGGTGAGGCTTCAACTTATCGGTAACATACTAAATGGACGAAGGGTACGGAGGTAAGGGGCTAAGGGGCTTCTACATTCACCTGCGCCGTATTTATACGCACGGTGAACAAAACTAGTTCCACTCTCATTTCTGTCGCGTATCCCTGGGCAAGGCCGGGCATGTCCAGACACATCTTGACGGTGACTTTGAACCTGGCTCCGGAGGCCGGTCCCTGGCGCCGGTGGACCGCTGTCCAATAGGAGAATGAACTATTATGGTCTGGGCTAAAGGGATATTCCGTGTATATGTACAAGGAATATACAGGGGATATCAAACGATATACAAATACTATGCAATATATATCAATAAATAAATATATATATTCGGTTTAATCTGATCCTTTGTAACAATTTGCACTCTGGTTGGATGCCAAACATATTTTCGTTGTACTGTACATGTGCTGTATAATGACAATGAATTTGAATTGAATCTATTTTGCGAGTTATCCGCATCCTCATACATAAAATAAGTCCACTTGATACATGGGGTGGAATCTGTGAAGTCAACCTTTTTTTGTTGTCTCTTCCTTGTTACTGTAGCAGACTATCTGAGCACGCTCAGTGTGAGCTCTAGCTCCTTGGTGTCTGACAGTGAGTGGGTGGGCTCAGAGGGGCTCTTGTGGCCAGCTGTTGCAGAGCTGAGACCAGGAGAGACCAACGGCTCACAGGCAAAGGTAGGACTACAGCTACTTCCTTATACATGGTTGCCAGGGTTGGGAAGGTTACTTTTAAAATGTATTCCGTTACAGATACCTGACTTCCTCTATACAATTGTAATTAGTAACGTAAGCGATTGTAATGTGACCTGATGGATGATGGGTGTCACTTAAATGTACAGAGTTGTAGGTAAGACAGACTATTTATTCCAATTTACAGATTGGCATTTGAATAACAATATTGACATCATGTGCAGTCATGATTAACATTATTTCAAGTAGTATGTAATGATGTTTGTGTTCTTAATCTCACCATCAGAATGCCTTTGACTCTTTTCAAATATGATTCTGAGTAATCCAAGAAGTAATCACTAGTGTTTCTGCATCGTCCACCTCTTGTAGGTGGCAGAGAGTGTTCAAAGTCTGACTCAGCTTCTCTACAGTCTGCAGGTGAGAAACCACATGTTCATATTCCCAATATCTGTACTCATGCCTAGGACTGAACGTTTTCAATACCGATACCTTGCATTCGATGCCGATACAACAACGATACTTTTTCTATACTTATACTTATACTTATTCATACCTAATTCACACCTGTTTTTTAAGGCCATATATGTTTCTATAAACGACTTCAAGTCATATGTTTCTTATATTATATACTATTATATAAAGAGCTTTGTGTCTTTGTTTTCCGATACCCTGCCCAACAGACGAATTAATGATTATAAATGTTTGGTTGATTTTTCCAACTCTTTCACTACATGACTGCAGCCAACATGCAGCGTTTTATTTGCTTTATGACAGTGGCCGTTATGCTTGAAAAAAGTCCAATATAAACATGGCTGTCCCAAAGAGGTGATACAGGCAACAGCACTAATAGTGAAGAGTTGTCTCCCTCTGGTGTCTGCAGGCTGCAGTTACACTTCAGGACAGCTGCTACGAGGTCCAGAAGCTCCTCCTCCTGGAAGGAGAACGTCCACAGCCCCGCCCCTCCATCTGTCTCCACGGCAACCTGGTATACACACGCTACATGATGAATATAGAACCACTTTATTGCTCAACATAGCCCTACATTATCGGCATGTCCTCGTATTGAATGAATTACCCTTTTTGGTCCAGGAGCAGGAGAAGCAACGGAGCCTCGACAGGAGGAGAGAGGAGGTGGAGAGGAGGAGTTTGGAGAAGAAGAGGGAGGAGGTGGAGGGCGTCCAGAAGCTCCATGCTAAGCTGAAACAAGAGCAGCAGCGCTGGGACAGGGAGTGTCAGGCCAGGGAGAAACAACAGGTCAGCTGCCTGGACATGTGAAGCACTTTTAACAGTCATGTAAGGAGAGCGTGATGATAGTGATGGGACAGTAGAGAAAGAATGAACCTTTCTCAAATCCCACCCTCTTTTCTTGATCCTCCAATCACAACCGTTGCTTCGATCACAACCGATAGACCACCGCAGCACATGTGACGCGGCAGTGCAGTGGTCTATCCCATAGATATATATATCTATGGTCTATCCCCCAAGCAACAGCCGAGGATCAAGAAAAGATGGCGGGGTTTACACTCTCTACACCTGTACATATGTATATACTGAACACTGTGTCTACGTACGTGACTTCTATTTTTTTTACTTCTATTTTTACATGCTATACTATTTTATTTCATACTTATCTTTTGTCTATAGCACAGTCTCTGGAGCTTAACAGAAAGAAGCATTTTGTATAAACGTATTCTGTACTTCTGTATGACAACTATTAAAGAAACTTGAAACTTGTACATCACAGCCTCAGACACACCTGTGCCAAAGAGGGCAAACATTTGTACCAAATAGGGACATCCACCACAACCAAATGAGTTTGAAAGAAAATGCGTCTATAATGTTGAATTGGGTGTGACTGTGTACAGAGTATCACTAATAACAAAAATAAATTAAGCTTATCTGAACGTTTATGAGTTATGCATTGATGTAGTTATCAGAAAAGTAAATGGACTATCTTTTCTGCGTAAGGAAACCATACCTTTATGGCTGCGTTCATCGTCGTTTCCATGGACACAGTGAATAAACAAGGCTGCACAGACGCCGTGAAATTAAATCATTTAACTTTTTTCAAAAATAAATTGGTTCTTATTCATAAAAGAGATCAAAAATAGTTTCGATGGTAAAATACGCTTAGGCAACGGAATTTCGAGTCGATCAATGTGAATCTCTGTTCAAGCAGGAGGGGGAGCCCCAAAAAAAAGAAAAAAAAGGAAGACGTGTATCAACACCAAGCCATTCCAGTTCAGACACAGACGATACTGCCACCTGGTGATAGTCGATCGGCATTGCAATTCAAACATATACAAACGACCCAGGGACGGCTAGAATGATCCGGATGATGATTTAGAACGGGGATCAGAAGAAAAAGATCAAAGGCTCAAAACCCGAGAAATCTCGGGTCTGGCGCTCAACTTCTGGCGAGTTAACCCGGGATATCTCGGGTCTGGTGCCCAATGTGTTAATAGACGGCAAAGCATTTCTGTTTACAAGCAAGCTGCAAGGCTTTCATATTGGCTTCTGGTAAAAAAAAAATTTGGTGGTAGTTTTGTCAAAAATAATTACCAAACATTTTGATCATGGAATGCTCAAGGGACCCCATTATGGTACCAGGTGGGACCCCATTATGGTACCAGGTGGGACCCCATTATGGTACCAGGTGGGACCCCATTGTGGTACCAGGTGGGACCCCATTATGGTACCAGGTGGGGTCCCAAGTCCCAACACCAAGGCTGGGAAACCCTGCTCTTAAAGGGACACCGACATTGGATACAGACCACTAGCTGTTGGCCAAAAACACTTCTCCTGGAGTTTTAAGCGAGGCTAGTGGTCTGTATCCACTTCCATTAATTTGTGCTAAGCTAGTCTAGCTCGCAGCCGGATAGCTTTCCACTGAACGCACAGAGAGGACTCTTCTCGTCCGACTCCGGAGAAGACGGTAGCGCAGGCACAACTTCTCATAATAATGTTGCCGCGTTCCTTTAACGTCCTGTGCTCCTCCCCTCCCAGGGCGAGCAGGAGAGTCTGCTGGAGCAGCGCGAGCGACGGTGCCTCCTGGAGGCGGAGAGGCTGCGCTGCGAGCGCGAGGAGCTGGAGGCCCAGCTCCTGGAGTATCAGCAGAACCTGGACCGCCTGCGGGAGGGCCAGAGGAGCGTGGAGAGGGAGAAGGGGAAGATAGAGGCCCAGCAGAGGCTGCTCCAGGGCTGGAGGCACAGCCGGCAGAGCAGCCTCCCTGTTATGATACCACTAGACGGGTACCAGGTAGGAGCTTTTGTCCGCCTCAGTCCTCAAATCAAACACACCCTTTACTCTGTGTTAGGTCAGTTGTTGCTCTGTTACTCTGTGAAATTCCAGACTCAAATTATTTCCCACAATGTCGTTTGGATGTCATTTATTTTGGTGTTCATTTGACATACTACATCTAGTACTACTACTGCAGTGCAATACTATAACACTGTGTACAATACATACATCTGATTAGCATTATTATCATTTAGCATTATCATTTATAATCCATATTCCAGTGCTCTTATGAAGGGGACGCTTGTGTCATTGTTCGTGTGAGTATCAATGAAACTAGTTAGAATGTCTTTGTGTACAAAAGGGATATAAAACACCAGTCAGCAGTCCTGAATAATATACAATATTTTTCAGACTGCTACAGTTAGATGCCAAACTTCTCTTTGTTGCACTGTACTTGCTGTATAATGACAATACATCTAATAAGAATCTAATCTAATCTAATCTATTATCTTGGTAAACTACAGTTTTAGTTTTTTCCCAAGGTGTTCAGTATCTGCCCTGGCACTGTGGAAACGTCAAGGTGTTTCTCTGCTTCCAGTATGGAAGGTGGAAACACTCTCCCTCACCTTAATCTTCTCATTCACCTCCCTCCTTTCATCTACCCAGACGTCCAGCCATAGTCGTTCAGGCAGCCTAGATGGTAACGGCTCAGTGTTCGAGAACGAGGCAGCTCTACTCCGCTCCCTTCAGCAGAATCACCTCCATCATCACCACCACCACAACAACAACCAGCACCAAAGTCTCCATTCTGGGCAGATGAAGAACCAGGACGACCCCCACCACAGCCCCAGCCCCAGCCACACCCCAAGCCTTGGCCTCAGCCCCAGCCTCTACAACAGCCTTAACACCCTCCTCAGCCAGGCACACGGCAAACCACCCCAGGATGGTTTACCGTACCCACAATATAGCAACAGCTGTTCCCGGCCAATCAACGCCCCCATCCACCCCTTCAGCAGTGGGATGACCCCGCGGCACCCAAGGATCAACAACAGTAAGTCTGCTTCCTATGAAGACGTACAGAACGCTCAGGCAGCACACTGAACACAGATATATTTTCTGTAGTATTGGACATTAGGCATGTAATGATTCTCCAGATCTGCGATTTGATTCAACTTAATACATTTTAAGGTCATAATTGCAATATTTTGCTCAGTTTTGATGGTATTTCGTTTTCCAGTGCAAATTACAATATGATACAGCATTTATTTGTATTGAATTGGAATACTTATCGTCATGGTGCTGTCATTGGTTTAAAATGGTCTATTTTCTTTGACATTTTAATACTTTAATACTGCAAGATTATAAATTAATATTTGAGTATGTATATATTGTTTTAATATATGTATAACTATATTCTTATTTGTGTATGTGTGTACAGTATGTACGTTTATATAAATAAATAAATAAATAAATAAATAAATAAATAGACTGTAGTATTGGACATGTTTTAATAAAATTATAATAATTATATATATATATAATTATTATTATTTTATTTTTAAAATGTTGTATGCATTTTACTGTACTGTATTGTATTTCTATTCATGACCCCAGGAAGGCTAGAGGCACACCTAGGTGCTTCTAATGGGGATCCTTAAATAAACATAAACATAAACATGGACGACTGTATGGTAATCCATACCTTTGCATAGCTCCATGACAGTAAACCTTCATATTGGGTATACCTCCCAGCTGTAGCATAATCCTCCGGGTTGTATCTGCTGTAGTGTGACTTGTTGTTCTGTCACCTGCAACTCGACCATGTTGTTCCTTTCGTTCACTGTCCTTCTCTGGCTTTGGTTCTGGCAGACTTCAGCCCTCCCTTGGACAGGTACTCCATGGGGTCGTGGAGGTCAGGAATCCCGGGCGATGTCAGGTTGTACGAGGAGGACTACCCCCCTTCTCCGTCCCTCATCCCCCTCCTCACCCCGCAGGCCTACCTCTCCCTGGAGGGACAGCACGGAGAGGACGGGGGAGAGGACAACATCGTGTATCTCTGAGGACTTGAGTGAACGATACAAGCTGCTGCCCTACTTAGAATTGGAAACGTTGGATCGTGTGTGTGTGTGTCAGATGTCTCCTGAGTTGTGCAGGAATATGATTTGTGTGGGTGTTTGTGCGTGTGTGTGTGTGTGTGGGTGTTTGTGCGTGTGTGTTAGGGGGTTGAGTTCAATTCAATCAATGCAGGAAGAGGGATTTCTTAAAATGTCAAATATTTAAAAACCTTTTGTGAGGAGAAGATTGTCAAATCCAACCTATTGAGAAATAATACAATTGTTTTTACATTTTGAATTGATTGAAATAAAAAAAATGACAGTTGAGCACAACCCTGGTGTGTGTGTGCGTGTGCATACAGTATGTGTGTAATTTTTTTTGTACCTTATATGTTTTTTAGTTTTTTCACAAAAATGTGATCAGATTAGGGAGGTGTTGAAGGAAGGAAGTGACTATTTGAAGACAGAATGTGCCTTTGTTGATTTGTGCAGCCGTTCATTACACCCCTTGACTGACAAATCAAACCATTGTGCCTTTGTATAAAGAAAACGCTTCTAGTAAATCATATTTGTGCTCTCCGTGTCAAAATATGTTGCACTTGATTGACCACAATGTTAGGGTTTGAAGTGCCGGGAAGCCAGAGAAACATTCGCCTTTGTTTCAGTGTCAAACTAGTTTCACATTTTGTTTTCTTTGTGAGCACTTACTGTAAGGTGGAGAAATACTATGTGAGAAACAATGACTCCATCCACTCCTCTGTCCAGTCTCAATAGTTGTACAGCTCATTTGAAACGTGGAGGACGTTCAGCGACATTTTGGAAGAGATGGAGAGAGAGAGACGGACATTATTGTGTTAATATTAAATGTGTGTTTGGTTTTATGGAAGGGCTACCCATGTACTCTATCTGGATGAGGGATTCTCATCATTTGTGTATATTTGTGTTTTTGTTCACTAAAGTGCCAAATATCTTTAATCTACTATCTGAGAAGTCATTCCTGTAAAGATGAGATATATATAGCATTCAGTTTCTTTTTATTTCTGATGAGTTTGTTTATTTATTGTGTATAAATCGCTTCATGCACTGTTAACAATGATTTATTTTTTGTGTGATGAATATTTCCCCTGTGTAATAATCCTCTATAATCAGAACTGTGCCAAGTGCCATATTAATTATACAGTACTGTATTACATATAAAATATGTTGTTACAAAACAATTGTGTTAAAAGTATATATTTTTTTACTGTATTTTGTATTCTCCAGCTGCCGGTTGATGTCGGGCGCAAACCTTGTATCTCCAATTTAGCAAATGTTCATGTTTTTAACTTTAATCAAAAACGTACATGGTCCTCTATGACGGTTCCATGACCCTGTGGTCCATTTACTGTAATCCATTCAAAATCCAGTGTATAACTTGATAAATACATGGATGTCAATCTGAAGATGAGGTTTTTTTTTGGGGGGGTGATACAAGGTTTTTACCTGACAGCGCACTTACTACCCCTTCTTACAGCAACAACATCCTGGTGTTTCACCCTCCCTTCCTGATGATAATAACTGATATTATATTATTACTCAATACCCTGTGTGGCCTGAGTCATCAGACCTCCAGTTCAGTTAGACTACATCTCTACTTGCATTTCAACTGTCCTTCAGTTTTACTGCCGTTGCTGAAAGGTGTAGGATGATGACCTCCAGGAGAGACTCGTCCTTTCACCCACTTTTACTGCTTCTAACTTTGTCTGGGGATCACATTAGTTGCTTCATAGAAGCTGGTGAGTTGGGTTTTTACTTTAAATCCACCTTGTATTATTTTAAGTTTCACTAACTTTTATTTTATAATAGATAGGGGTCTGTACATAATATACCTGCATAACTCACAGGTGGGCTGATGACAATGGGAGGGGATGAAAAGCAAGGGGGCAAGGGTGGGGTATGACAGATATGATTATCTTGATATTCAATATGTGTTTGGTTTTAAGGAAGGGCTACACATGAGTATGTCCATCAAAAGTTTTCTGAAGTTTTACGTTTTTTACATTTCCATTTAATACCATAGTATTAAGGATGTCACTATTCAGCCAGGGATATGTGTGTGTGTGTGTATTTTGGTGCGGCAGGTCACACCAAATATTGAAGTCTTTGGGTTCTTTAATTCTAACCAATTTCTAGGTTTCTCACACATCTTTCAGCTCATCTAGTGGTGGCTTGTGTGTTTGTGTTCACCGTGCAGAGCGGAGACTGCCTACACCGAGCCTCAGTCCTTTGCGAGCTATCAATGAAAAGCAAAGCCTCGAAGTGAGATGGTTGGTGAACTGCAGTGGTTTGCCAGGAGAAGGTGACAGGTTTGAGATCCAGGTGGGACGCACTGCAAATTTCTCCATCGTTTACAACGTAAGTAGCCTACAGTCAGATCTGGCAACCTGGGCCAATCCGTACTGTTTGGAGACTAAATATTTTGTTGTTTACATCCTACATTTGGATCATTAATATGTCAAAACGTGTTTGGATCGATTCCATTGTTACCTTACTGTAAATTGTATTTACCCTAATAAATGAGGTAGAGTATATAAATGGCTAAATAAAGGGCGGTCAGGTGGCGTAACGGAGATTGCGTTCGTCACCAAACCCCGGAGCGGCTAGATTCGCCTGTTCGAATCCAGCTCACAGCTCCGGGGTTGTCACCAGCTTGGCTGGCCGTTCACACTAATACAATTGGCAGTATTAGAGGGTGGGAGAAGCTGGCGGGGTGGGTCCGGGTCGTTGTAAACAGCGACTCCTACAGTTCGGTCGGGGCGCCTGCTAAGCGCGGATAGGACTTGAGTGGGATAGTGTGATCCTTCCACACGCTACGCCCTCTCAAATGAGAATCCGCGCTGCCAAGTGAAAAAAAGCGGTTGATTGGCTGGACGTGTGTCGGAGGAAGCACGTGATAGCCTCCACTCTCCCAGACCGACTGTGGGGGGTAAGTGCGCAGCGACCAGGAAGGGGTTTGGGAATTGGCATAACGACTAACATTGGGATGGGAGAAAATCGGAGGAAAATGGAGGGGGAAAAAGATCAATAAATGGCTAAATAAAAACAAGTATTGTGTGAAGGAACAGGCTGTACAGGAGGGTCTTTTTATTCGTATTTAATTTAATACAAGGGTTATTATGTATTTATTTTTTGAATATCTTGCACAATCTATATTGTTTATGTGTAACATGGTACCGCGAGGCACAGTCACGATGGACTTCAGATGTTGTGAAGTGACTGGGGTGAGTAGTGGTACTATGGGTTAAACTCACTCTCACCCTTAAAAGACACATAGACACGTTACAAAGCAGTGAATTCACCTCTTGGTATAGTGGTCTGTGCTGTCGACCTGTGGTGCGGCAGACCACGGGTTCGAAAATCCCTCGGGGCATCGAAGTTTAAGGTGACGATATGACAACCGTTACATATCGCTGCTGGCGGGACAAAACCTCATAACTCATTTTTTTTTTTTTTTTTATATAAATCAACTCTGTAGATCATCCTCCATATGTGTGTGTGGGTTTTACAAAGTTTAAACAATGGGAAAGCATTAAACCGATCATCTGTCTAAACCTCCTAACTCTATTCACCCTCAAATCTGTGTTCGTTTTTTTTCATCTGCTGAAAAGTTGGGTTTTTGGAGTTATGAGGTTTTGTCCCGCCAATGTATGAAAAATAATAAATAAATACAAAAATTATAAATTAATATCAAATCACCACACCATTGATCTTTGTTGCATGTCACCCCCCTTCTCTCTCTCTCTCTCCCTCCTCACTGTACTAACAAAATATGAAAACACATCAAAATCATTACTGCTTATAACAGTAAATGCTGCATTTATATATCGCTTTTATCCAAATCGCTTTACAACTTTTGTTCCTCACATTCACCCGTTCACACACCGATGGCGGAGGCGACCATGCAAGGTGCCAACCTGCCCACCCGGAGCAATTAGGGGTTAAGTGTCTTGCTCAAGGACACTTCGACACGCTGCCTGGGAGGAGCGGGAATCGATTCGGGAACCTTCCGACTACCAGACGACCACTCTACCTCCTGAGCCACTGTCGCCCCGTATACTATTACATCAATAAATCATTAACGTGTCTGTCTTATACGTGTCTTTAATTTCACATTATTTCCCTATTTGTCATAGAGTACTGTGAGTGCACATCCTCTGAGTGAAGATGGTCTGTACACGTGGAGATGGACTTCTACTTTGCCTCTAGAATGTGCCGACCACTCAGTTAGAATACGACGCTTGTACAACCACTCCGTCCCAAGCGCATGGAGCGAGTGGATGACCAACTATGGTAAGGAGCAGGGTCAGAAGGGATGCTTTAAAAAAAATTATACACTTTTTCTCCTTATTTTTCTATTTTTCTCCCATCCCAATTTCGTATCGCCAATTCTCCCCTTCCCTGTCTTGAACGTTGCTAGACTATGCCTCCCACTGGTCGGCTGTAGTGAGGATAGAAGCATTGCATCACGTGTCCCCTCCGGTACACGAGGAGGCAGCCTGTCGCATCTTTTCACCAGACAGCGCGGACTCTCAGTGGCGAGGAGTAACGCGTGGGAGGCTCACGCTGCCCCCGATACTTCCTGTCTCTGCTGTACAGGCGTCACCCAACCGACCTGTAGGAGTCGCTGTCCACAACGTCCAATCCCCACCCATCGACTTTCCACCCCGCTACCTCTGCCAATTGAGATAGTATGACGACTGGCCCAAGCCGCAGGCAATGCCGACTCGGGGAGTCGAGACCGGAGTCTCTTGCATTGGTGATGAGCGCAATCTCTGCTACGCCACCCAGCCGCCTAGAAGGGATGCTTTTCAAATGTAGGTTATTCTACTGATGACCTGGTTACAATTGCAATTAGCGATGTAATCGAGTAGATTGTTCCAACGCATTGACGTAACCTGATTACCTTAGATTACTTGGCTACAGAATAAAGGAGAGTAAAATGGAGTATGAATAATATTATCAACAATCATGATTGACATTATTTCAAGCATTGTACAATGACGTCGGTGTCCTTAATCTCGTTATCAGAATTACATTCACCCCTTTCAAACATGCTTCAAGTAATCCAAAAAGTAATCAGTTTTTTAAAAAGTATGTGTAATCTGATTACTGTCTTTCTCGGTAACTGTAACTGATTCGTTTTGGGTAAATTAATCACTGTAATCCAGTTACATATAATCCTTTACAACCGAACCCTGCAAGTCACCTCTGCGACTTGGTATCTGTAATAGTCAATGTACTGTATGAGTAAGATGCAAAGTGCATACTGAGACGAGAGCCGTTTCAGTTATTAGGTCATGACATTAGGTTACCATGAGCTGCTACATTATGAAAGAGAGAGGGGCCCCCATCGTTTCTCTGTTCCCCTTTACATCAGTGCTGCACTACCAAAACCACTGCACTTCTGTTCCCCCCCTGTGGTCCTACTGGTATGCTAATATTCAATAGTTCACCATAATCGGTAATAACTTGAGTATTATTAAGGTTTAAATGAATCATCCATTCAGCTAGCAAAGGCAGTTCCTCTGGTCATCAGCGACTGTTTTGTCCTTTAACCCTTTCACTACCACACTACAGAAGGTTATATTTCGTATTTGCATCGCGTCCCGCTCTGAGCCTTACGAGATACTCCTATCTCCTGTGATACCTAATGTATCTCCCACGAATAAAAAACACATGCACCCCACCTGTATGGGGCCCCGCCCCTTATGGTGGCACCGCCCATATAACCATGACTCTGGTCATGAAACACCCTTCCTCTATTTTCGTCCCAGCGTATTGGATGCGTGCACCATACGAGCTAGCGGAATGAAAAGATTAAGGAAGATTAATAATGTTGGAAGCTTACCGGAGGTTGCTGGCCCCTGGCATCTTCGACGCATGTTTTCGGCGACACGATGGGCCTGTGTTGATGTTCCTCGTTTGATGACTGCACATCGAGGTTCAGCTGTACAAGGCTGGCTGTCGGGCCAGCTTGTACTCAGGTAGGCCCTGTGTCTTCAGGCATGGGTATTAGTGTTAGTAATGCTGGTTTGTTTTGTTAACACAACCATGTTGTGTGTTGGCGCTGGGGGCAGGATGGTTTGGTGAACGTTCTCTGCAGGGAACGGTTTCCAAGCTGTCTTGGGCGTGCTGCTAAAACATCTAAAGCTATGCTACATGCTATCGCTACTGCCGCATGCTATCACTACTGCTAATTGCTATGCTGTTTTAATGTCTCCGCCGTGAGATGTTGTCACTCTCCCGCCTCTTGCCCGGTTCATCAATGAAGGTCAGTCGGTAGCTGTTGTGGGGTTTTTGAGTTCTATTTACCTTTTTCGGGTGAATGGGTTGACAACGGGGTAGGTCGTGGCTAGGTTCCTAGCCAGGTATTTTACCTTGTGTTCCGGCGGGGTTTGTTGAACGGTGTTCCCATCTGGGTTGGCGTCGGGTAGTGGGGCTATGGGTCCAGCCGACATGATAAACATGTTGCGTGTCTGTGCACAGGCAATTGTTGTCTTGGGTCCCACATTGCCTGGCGTTAGGCTGCAGTAGTATAAGGGCAGGGCCGCCTGGGAGAAATGTGAGGCCCTGTGCGTTTTTAGACGCGAGGCCCCCCATCTCCTGGGGCGGCCCTGTGTAGGGGGCTATTGTTTCGTTTTGTCACTCTGCTATGAGAAGGTCTGTCTTGCTACAGCTTTCTCTCCTCTCAAACCATTCATACTGACGGTCAATCGGTATACTGGGGGAGTAGTGCGGGGGGGGGCTTTGTTTACCTTTTTTGGTAAATGGGCTAAACTAGGGCTGGTGTTCTGTTGTGAATATTTTGAATGAAGACGGGTCTGGTCCGTCTCCCCTTAACTTTGTGTGTATGGGTTTGCTCATTCTACAGTTTTTGTGGTTTAGCTCTTTTATTCATTTAACCTTTTCATGGTGCACACCACAGTGGTGGGTGCTGTTTGCAATCACCACTGGTGCTCCATGTTAACGTCAGTCCTTTGTTTTTGATATATTGAAACAATGCCCCGCCCGGCCGACACCTTGGGTGGGTCGGCCTGGCGAGTGGCTGGTGGGCTGTTAAGGCTTGTACCGCCACGGTATGGAATTGGCAACGATTAGAACTGTGTTCGAATTGGTGTTTTTTCTATTAAAAAAAATGGTGTCTGGTGGAGGGGCCTTGAGGGCCAGCCGACGTCGACACATCGCGCGAGGTTGTTGACGTTATTAGCTTTGACCCAGCCGCAAGCTATAACCGATCAGGGTTCCCCTCTCCGCAGGGGATTTTGGTCTTCTGCTGGAGCGCGGGCGGTATTGTCCTAGGCCCTACACCGCCTCACACCGCGCAGCCAGAAGAAGAGAGAGCACGGCCTCGTCAGCGGCGATGACGGGGCCCTCGACAGGCGGCCATGTTTTTCCCCCGCCAGAGGTATCCTGGGCGTTGATTCGACAGGTGTCCACAAGGCCGACAGCCTTGGCGGCCGAGGGATCGGCCATGTAGGATGGGTTCGGCTTGAACAAACAAGCCGTCACCGTCCTGCCGCGAGCAGCCCGCTCTCCGATCACTCCCTTCCCCAACACCAGCGGAAGAAGTGGGCTCTGATTGTTTCCTTTGGCTGCGGGCCGCGTGCCTTCGTTGATGCGCGGGCGGCCCCCCCTTTTCGCTTCTCATGGGGACAGGGGCTGACACCCAGTTGATGGCTGAGCCTGGGTCTGTCCGTGAGAATGTTGTGCTGTCAAGCGGCTCCCACACCTTGAACTGTGTTGGTTGAGCCTGGTGTTACGTCTGTCAACTTAAGTGTTGTCAGCAGGGGGGCTCGAAACCTTTTGAGGCACACAGTGCGGGCTTCCCCGGCCTCGCCTTCGCCAGGCCAGGTATCATGTTGGTGCCTCCCACTCCTGAAATATTGGCAAGTGGTCGCAGCTCACATGGTTTGGGGTGGTAGTAATATCACTGCAGGGCTACGGTGTGTAGGAACCCATGGGGGCCTTACACCTTGCATGTCCGGCTGCAGAACAACTCCTTCAGCATGTTCTGGAGGGGTGTTCAGTGGGGGGGCTTTTTTGATCGGAAGCCCCCCGTATCAGACAGGCCCTTTCTGTCGGGGTTCCCCCTTGGGTGCGATTGCCTCGTGGGTGGTGTCAGGGTCAGGTGTTCCGACACGGAACGCGCTCCTCGCACGGTTCCAGGGTTGTCTTCGCACAGCGGGGGGGACCGGGCCAACTATCTACAGTTCCTGGCAGACCTGCGCCACGTGACGGCGGGTGCGTTGGGAGTGTCGTCACATATGACTACGGCAGTACCATATGTCGAGGTAGATGGAGAGAATGGTGAGGCGGGGACTTGTGTTTACACAACCCCACCCGTTTTCAGGTTTGGTACAGACCCTGTTGTCGGGGTCTCCAGCAGGGACAGCTCTGGTCGACGAGATCCAATCTCTGTGGACGAAGCAAGCCATCGTCGTGGCGTTCTCCTCCCGGTGTTCTCTGCCCGAGAAGTCGGGAGGGAGGGGTGTAAGACCCAGGCTGGACCTGTCCCATGGGAAGGTTCAGCATTTTTTGGATCGTCTCCTACCTGTTGAACACTGTCAGGTGGGGGTCTGGTTCTCCTCCATAGACCTGTAGGATGCGTATGCGCATCCCCGATCTTCCATCCTAGGGCTTACCTACGCTTCCTTTGCAGGGTTAGCGTATGAGTACCAGAGGCTGCCGTTCGGTTTTCTCTGGCTCCCCGCATCTTCACCAAGTGCGTGGAGGCCGCACTGGGGCCTCTGCGTCATCCGGGGTTACGGAGTGTTCTGCCCTGATGACGTTCTGGTCCTTCGCGGTCAAGGTGGATCGTCAGGTCTCGTACCAGGCAGGTCTCTACCAGCCTGGGGTTGCTGTAGACTGGATGTAGAGTATTCCTCTTCCCAGTCAACGGTTGGAGGGCTATGGGCATCCATCTCAGAGCGTGTTGTCAACACGCTCGGGAGGTTCCGTCCTAGGACGGTTACGGCGCTGTCTCACGTTGCGTTTTCACCGACGCCTCCCTCGCTGGTGATGCGTCGGGCCAACGCAGTAGGGGGCAGCTGGCAAACCATGCTGCCCGGTCTGCGCTACGTTCAATGTGTTGGTGTTGAAAGCGGTCCTTCTGGTCCACAAATGGTGTTGATCAGGACGGACGATACGACGTCAGTGTCGTGTATCGACAGACAGGGAGGAGTACGCTCCCCCTGTCTGCACCAGGCGGCGGGCGGCTGGCTATGGGCGTCCTCCATCTGCGCGGCCTAAGGGCTCCCCACATCCCCGGCAGGGAGAATGTGGGTGCAGGTGTACTGTCGCGGGGCGGCCCTCATCCTGACGGGTGAGGATTGCGTCTGGACATGGCCAGGCAGGTCTGGGACCGATGCCGTGCCGCCAGGGATTCTTCCCCATACATCTGTTAGGTCAGTTGTTGGGACGGGTACGTTGAGGGGCGCAGGTTCTTGATCCTGATGGTGTTACCATCTGGAATGCGCATGCTCCCTCCACTGTCGCGCTTACGCGGGCAGATGACGTATGTTCCAAGTGTGGTGTAAGGCGGGGGGCCGGGACTCAGTCTCCTGCCCCCTGGATGCTGTCCTTAGTTACCTCCAGTCTCTCCTTGATAGACTGTCGGCTTCGACGGTGAGGGTATATGCAGCAGCTATATCCTCCTATCATGAGGGGTTTGAGGGGATGTCTTGTTCAGCCACCCTCTTGTGAAGCGTTTCCTGCTTGGCGCTCGACGCGTTAAGCCGGTGCAACGCTCCTTGGCTCCGACTTGGGATCTTCAATTGGTCCTCGGTCGGTTGTCCTTGGCCCCGTTTGAGCCGCTCGAGCAGGCGCCGTTGGGACAGCTGTCCTTCAGGACCGCGTTCCTTCTGGCTGTCACTTCCGCTAAACGCGTAGGTGAGCTCTGTGCTCTCTCGGTACGTCCAGAGTGCCTATCTTTTCGGACCGTTTGCGGTGTCACTCTGCGACCTAATCCTGCTTTCGTGCCTAAGAATATCCGGAGTTCCTTCCGCTCCCGGGATATTGTGGTTCAGGCGTTTCGTCCTCCTCCTCACACTAGTGAGTTAGATGCGGGCCTTCACCTGTCATGTCCAGTCCGTGCTTGGGGATTTACCTCAGCCGTACTCAGGATTTCAGGGTTACCGACCAGCTTTTTGTCTGTTACGGTGGGGCTCGTGCTGGTAAGGCACTGTCGGAGCAGCGCCTGTCCCATTGGTTGTGCGAGGGTGTTACCCTCTGCTACACGTTGGCTGGGCAGGATCCCCCTGGGGGCGTCAGGGCGCACTCCACTCGTGGGGAGTGGCTGCCTCTGCCGCTCTCCTGGGTGGGGCCTCCGTGGAGGCCATCTGTGCTGCAGCTTCATGGTCCTCCCCGGGCTCCTTTGTAAGGTTTTCCTCATGGACATGACCGGGGGTTCTGTCTCCCAGGCGGTTCTGGGGTCTGTGGCCTTTCCTGCTTCCCGTCCTTTGGTCGGGTAGCAGGGGTATATGGGTATGGGCCGCAGTGTGTTGAGTCACACGTGGTTCCGCCTGTACGGTGTGTTCAAGGGGTTCTAGTTCCCTCTTGTTCGCATTCAGGTGGAGTTGACTGCGCCCCCCCTTCGTTAGGAAGGATGGGGTGACAGGGCTCCCCGCACCCCTTGATGTGGGCTTACGGGTCCTCAGGGGGTACATCTGTCGGGTCTCGCGCCCGCTCTTCCCCATTATCTCGTAAGGCTCAGAGCGGGACGCGATGCAAATACGAAATATAACGATAGGTTATGTAGATAACCTAGTTATATTAGTATTGGCTAAGCGTCCCGCTCTGCACGCCCTGAGTTCCCTCTTGAGGGATCTTTTCCTGGGACGGGTTTTGGCGAGGAAGGGTGTTTCATGACCAGAGTCATGGTTATATGGGCGGTGCCACCATAAGGGGCGGGGCCCCATACAGGTGGGGTGCATGTGTTTTTTATTCGTGGGAGATACATTAGGTATCACAGGAGATAGGAGTATCTCGTAAGGCTCAGAGCGGGACGCTTAGCCAATACTAATATAACTAGGTTATCTACATAACCTATCGTTAACCTTTCACTACCACACTACAGGCGGTTAACCGTCTGTAACCACACTACAGACAGTTGTGAAAGGGTTAACCTTCTGTAGTGTGGTTGTGAAAGGGTTAACCCTTTGTCGTGTGGCAGTGAAAGGGCCTTCTGTATTGTTGCAGTGAAAGGGTTAACCCTTTGGTAGTGTGGTAGTGAAAGGGTTAATAAACAAGCAGCGTAATAACATAGAACATAGATTATGTGTCCTTCTACAGGATGTTCCCTCTGCTGGCAAGATTGTAAACTATAGATCTGCTCCTCCCTCCTCCCTCCCCCCTGTAGGAGTCCAGGAGTTAGAGGACACCAAGTGGAACAAAATCCAGTTGTTTCCCTATGAGAAGGTTCTCATGGAGGGATCCACTGCCATGCTCTGCTGCATCCCTCCTAGAGGAACTCACATCACTAGCATGACCTTTGATAAGAAACCCTACCCGCTCATCAGCCTTGGAAACAGAGTCAAAGCCATCACTGTGGACAGCCTGGTCGTCCCGGACAGAGGCATCCAAAAAACCTTGCTCTATTGTACTGATTCCACAAACAGAGCTGAACACTGCTTTAATTATGTTAGATGTGAGTTGTTGTTTATATATATATAAAATATACACACACACACATTATAGGTTGGTGTGTGTGTGTGTGGTCTCATATTGTGGAAAAGGTTAGTGAATTGATTAATCTAGTGATCTAGGCACAACATCTTTCAACAGCTTTTCCCCCAGTAACTCTCATTAGTTACATCAATATTGTGCTGTCAGAACAGTCCTAAATGTGTAGCTTAAGTATTTAATGAGACATGTAATGTAATTTTTTCACCAATATAATCTGCTTTAAACCAGGAAATGCGAACGTGAAACCGTGAAATGCATATTATAAGCTGATGAATCTAGTGATCCATACAGAGAAGCAATTATCTTTTCCATCAAATATCTTAGTTACAATTACATTGTATGAACTAAGCAGGTGAAATGTTTGCAGGTCAAGTATTTAAAGAATGCTATTGCCTATTACTGGGCAATTCGGGTGCAGAGAAGAACAACTAAGCTTTGTTTGGAAACATGAGTCATCTGGACTCTGTGAGTCACCAGTGCATTGAGCGGTCTGTTGCACGTTCCTGTTCAATGTGAGGACCAATATATGGCAAAACGAATGCAGGAAAAAAAAATTCTGTTCATTTAAATGTGATTATGAAGATCTGACCAGCTCCTCCTACCTACACCTACACAGGCACGGGTGTGTTATGTACTGGAAAGACGGCGAGGTACAGCACGGCAAGCTTACCCCATACTGTGTGCTTCAGTGGGAATGCGCCATTAGAGTTAGGTTGAGATTAAACAATCACTTTAAACAAAATGTCACTTTAAAAAATAGAAAGTCACTTTAAAGGAAGGAGGTACTGTATAGTATAGTTTAGATACATTAAGTTAAAGAGTTAAAATAGTAAATTGTATATTGTACAGTAGTGTATTAGGAACCAGTTTCTCAGGAACTTAGCATGTCTTTTTTACCATGCATATCTTGTGTCTTACCCATTTAATTTTTTTCTATGCCGATTTTTATTATTGTATTTTGCACAATCAATGCGGGCATGACCACCCGCATTTCACTGTATGCCCTGGTATGTATGTGACAAATAAACCTCTTGATTCTTGATTCTAAGGATCAAGTTAAAGCATGTAGTGATGAGGGTTACTGTTAGGATAAGGGGCTAGGGGAATAATGTTGTCAATAGTCCTCACAGGTATTGTGTGCGTGTGTGCGCGCGAGTGTGTGTGTGTGTGTGTGTGTGTGTGTGTGTGTGTGTGTGTGTGTGTGTGTGTATGTGTGTGTGTGTGTGTGTTTTTAGTTCCACCCCAGAGGCCCAGGAACCTGGCATGTCAGACATCAGACTTGAAAACTGTCACTTGCAGCTGGGATCCGGGCAAAAGAACTGTCCTGACTAATGACAAGAAAATGCGGACATATACCCTCCTCATAATGTTAGTATAACCACATACACGTTGCATGGGAAACCAAACACCTACTGGTCAGCCCCCCCCACCCCCCCCCCCCCCCCCCGGTCAAGGGAGATACTAGGCTTATAAGGCTTCAGAGAGGTGATCAAGGGAGATATTAGGCTTATAAGGCTTCAGAGAGGTGGTCAAGGGAGATATTAGGCTTATAAGGCTTCAGAGAGGTGGTCAAGGGAGATATTAGGCTTATAAGGCTTCAGACAGGTAGTCAAGGGAGATATTAGGCTTATAAGGCTTCAGACAGGTGGTCAAGGGAGATATTAGGCTTATAAGGCTTCAGACAGGTGGTCAAGGGAGATATTAGGCTTATAAGCCTTCAGACAGGTGGTTAATTGATTGATTGAAAACTTAATTAACAGATTGCAGAATGGGTACAGTACAGCTCAATACACACAATTGTTAAGGGGATGCAGACCAGAGAAAGACTTTCGTCTTGTTTACATCAGGGTCCCCCATTTTCAATTCATAATGAGTCAAGGAAGATATTAGGTTTACTGATTATGATGAAGAACTAGACCAATTAAATTAGGTGATAACACTAGAAAGCAATTACAATGCATTACAATGTAATTACCATGTTATCACATAGTTTACATTATATAACAGTAGTTTACATTGTATAAAACATAAAAACAAACCCACTATCCGGCTATCGTCAGGCACAGATGGGTTGGATAGGTGTGTGGTGCTATCCCAGTATTCTTTACAAATGAACACCAAGGGCGGCTGGGTGGCGCAGCGGACTAAGCGCTTGTCAAAAAACGCAAGAGACACTGGTATCGAATCCGGCTGTCAGCGTTGCCTGCGGCTTGGCCGGCCGTCATACTGGCTCGATTGGCAGAGTCAGCGGGAGGGAAGCCGGTGGGTGGGTCCGGGTCGTTGTAGCAACTCCTACAGTTTGGTCGGGGCGCCTGCACAGCGAGGGAAGGATTCTGGAGGGAGGTAGTGTGACCTTCCACACGTTAATAATAATAATAATAATAATAATGGATTCAATTTGTACCGCGCTCTACATTCGTGAGAATCTCAGAGTGCTACAGGAGCTACGTTACACTCCCCCAGTGAGAGTCCGCACTGCCAGGTGAAAAGAAGTGGTGGGCTGGCTACACATGTGTCGGAGGAAGCATGTGATAGTCTCCGCCTCCCAGACCGATCGTAGGGGGTAGAGTGCGCAACGACCAGGAAGGGGATTAGGAATTGGCATAACATTGGGAGGGGAGGAAAAACGGAAAAAAAGGAGGGAAAAAAAAGAGAATTAAAAAAATAATAACAATGAACACCAAGCTAAACTGAGCTCAGCATCAGGCACGTGCACACATATAGCCCAAGGGGTGCTCGAGCACCTGCCCTTTTGTGCCTCATAAAAAAGTGCCCTTTAAATTATTTTACATTTTTTTTATCATTGCACATAGACTGCCCTTCCAACTGAGAAATGTCAGGATAGTCCTCCAAAATATTAGGTAAAGAGAGAGAGATGCCCCGTATTCCATTGCAGTTTGCACGGCCTCCTCAGCGTGCCTCTCCGAAAAATCAATGACAGAAAAAAAGGAATAGGCTGAAGCACATTTTTGCCTATCCTTTACAAATTCTTAAAAAACGAAATATATTTTAAATTAATATAAGAAAGAAAAACTTATATGCTTCAAGATATAATTTTTTTTAAAGAAAAAAACAAATGTTTGATGTTTTACTCAAAACTGTACTCCTGAATTATTTTATCCTTTAACACAATCTGCGCCGGAAACGAGTTAACTCGTTATTGCCCACCATGCGTTCAGCGCCAGAAACGAGTTAACTTGTTTTTGGGATCGTTATTTCATTTATTCCTATATCTATTCATAATTCATAGCTGCAGCCTCTGGTATACCCTTCAGACCCTGTCTGAGCTGGCAGACGGTCAACACGCCCTCTACTGCCTTACGGAGCTATTGCATCTCATTAAAATGGGCTGGTATGTTTTAGGAGCCGATCTGAGCCGGGCAGGCGGGTTTAAATACTCAGGCGAGCCAGTTCTATACAACGATGGCATCGAACAGTCATTGTGAAACGGCCTGTAGTGTGGTATGGACCTCCATGAGCAGTATTTGGAATTGCGATCAGATATTTGGATTATTTCTTCAGATACAAGGTAAGAACACTATATATAAATTTGATCGTTGATCTGACATTTATTTCTACCGTGATCACAGCTATCTGTGTGGACCGTGTTGTGCTTATTACCGTTGACTGCGTGGGGGGGGGGGGGGGGGGGGGGGGGGGGAGTGCCCGCTACGACGGTAATTTCATGTATGCACGACGAGATATAATAATGATAATCTAGCGTTGATTTCAGATGATTAGATAATCAGCCGAAAAATTACAACGTGACGACTGGATTACAGTAAATGCCTTTTTCTTGTCTTTTCCTGGAATTACTGAAAAGCACCATACTCTATTCAAAACGGTATAAACGGAAATGTACGGATGAAAAAACAATCTGTCTTGGGGCATGTTGACTGGAAGCAACTCACTGAGACTCGACAGCGTTATTAGACCCATAAAACATAATATAAGATATATTTTAAGCACTCGCAAATGTCGCTGTCTAAAACTATATCCATTGAATAAAGACCTGGCGATAAAGGGGGATCAGCGCCCCCTGCTGCTGGCGGTCAATGTGTTAAGGCTTTTTTAAATCTCCCCTGAGAAGTACACAACTTCAACCGTCACTAAGGCTATTCCATAATTTAACTCCAAAAATTGAAACACATCTGGCTTTTACATTAGTTCTTACCTTTTTACATGTTTTAAGAATTACACAACCCTCTTAAATGATACTTTCCTTCTCTTGGTTGAAACTTTCCTTCTCTTGGTTGAAAGAGACATTGAATACAAACTGGTAGGCTTTTACTCTTAGCACGAAAAATTATTTCCAATGTTTTTATGTACACCATATCTAGACATTTATATGTGTAGGACTTTATGAATAATGGATTTGTCGATTCAAGGTAACTAGCTTTGTTTATTATTCTAATAGCTCTTTTCTGTAGTTTAATAATAGGATCTATATTTGTTTATAAACATTCCCCCAACTAACCTTAATGTCATGCACTTGTCCTAATATACTAACCTACACTGTAGCACTCAACACTTTGATGAACATTGTTGCTCTCTCTCTCCTCTCTCTCTCTCTCTCTCTCTCTCTCTCTCTCTCTCTCTCTCTCTCTCTCTCTCTCTCTCTCTCTCTCTTCTCTCTCTCTCTCTCTCTCTCTCTCTCTCTCTCTCTCTCTCTCTCTCTCTCTCTCTCTCTCTCTCTCTCTCTCTCTCTCTCTCTCTCTCTCTCTCTCTCTCTCTCTCTCTCTCTCTCTCTCTCTCTCTCTCTCTCTCTCTCTCTCTCTCTCTCTCTCTCTCTCTCTCTCTCTCTCTCTCTCTCTCTCTCTCTCTCTCTCTCTCTCTCTCTCTCTCTCTCTCTCTCTCTCTCTCTCTCTCTCTCTCTCTCTCTCTCTCTCTCTGCTCTGAAAATCCAGAAACTCTGACCAGTCTCTAACCAGAGTGTGTACGTCCAAGTCGTCCTGTGATTTTCCAGCCATCCCTGGCCTGGAAGAGTACCGTGTCTCTATGGTGGTGCGGAACCAGCTGGGAGAGGAGACAGACAACTGCAGTTTCAACATCTCTGACAGAGGCAAGAGGGTGTAACACACATATTATAATTATATACTGCAGCTAAACAGTGTTCATGGTGCTCTGGCATTCGGCCAAAAGCATATTTCCCACTTTCAGTTCATATATTTCCAAAGCACAGTTATCTCTGATGAGGAATGAAGCAATCCATTAACCATTGAAGAAAATTACCTTTCATCTGCACCATTTACTGAGATTGTTGCTGATTTACTGTATGTTGTCTTTATGTTACAGTAACTGCACTGTCGTATGAGGATATTATAGGCTACGTCTAATGAAGTCTGTGAATGTCATACATGTGTCTATTATGCTGAGGAAAGGAGAACTCCTGCACACTTGCATACTTGCACAAATTTCATGAACTTACAATGTTTCACTCCTTAGACCTTCATAAGTGTCTACCTGATGAAGTCCTGAGGACCGATGTGTTATAAGTTAAAGTGGATACAAGTAATGAGACAGTGGCCTGTTCTCCTTTCTGTTCTCTATGTAACGAAGGTCCGTGAATATATCCCCAGTCACCAATCACCATGGACTTCATGTGTTGTGAAGTGACTGTGGCACGTAGCGGTACTGCAAGTAAACTCACTCCCCTTAAAAGGCATCCAGACCCATTACTTAGAAGTGAATTCACCTCTTGGTATAGTGGTCTGCGATGTCGCCCGCGGTGCGGGAGACCGGGGTTTGACTCCCACTCAGGGCATGTCAAATGAGACCGGTTTCATCTACACAGTGTTATATTTATAGATATATATATAACTAGATGGTGCAAGACTGAGTCTCCAGCGTTGTTCACCGGTGGCCATCTTGCCACAGGCTGCACGCCCACTCATAACATGAATGTCTGTGGTGCATGTACTATTGAAATAACCATAGCTTGCAAAATGTTCAACCGATTTACAAACGGTTTTGGTTTATTACAAACATTATTGACGTGGCTATGATTCAGGATACTTGGACATGTTGAAATAATTTTCAAATGAAAGACCATTATGTATGCAGTATGATAACTACATCTCTGGAGTGGGTTATGAGAATTAGACCATGCCTAGGGGGGTCTAACGACCACCCCTAGGCAAGGTCTAATTCTCATAACCCACAACTGCACATGGTGTAATGGCTTTTATACAATGGCCGATGTCATCCAACCTTATTGCTATACAATAAACACATTAATTGAAGATTTATTGACAAAACCATCCGCCGAAAAAGTAGTTCCCAAAAAAAAAAAGAGAAGTTGCCTCCATGTGGAAGCAGCTCGGAAGTGCATCCAACTGTTCTCAGTAAGACATCCAACAAACTAACACATCCAACTGTCTCTCAACTAAGACATCCAACAAACTAACACATCCAACTGTCTTTCAACTAAGACATCCAACAAACTAACACATCCAACTGTCTTTCAACTAAGACATCCAACAAACTAACACATCCAACCATTTGTTTTTACCTACTTTCTATAGAACTTCATTCTTATGCTTCTATAGAAAGTAGGTAAAAACAAAAATAAGTTTTCTTTGCCCTATAGAAGGGATTTTTTATTTAATTTTTGAAACCTACTTTCTATAGAAGCAGCTGGGAGGTGCGCTGTTTTAGTGGGCGTGGATTATTGAATTGATTGATTGATTGATTGCTAATTATATTACTGTCCGCCTTGTTTCCAACTGGTTAAGCTTGGCGACTCTTTCGAAGTCGCTCTCTTTCGAAGTTGGTTAAGGTTAGAGTTTGGAATCAGGGCTGGTGGTCTATCGCCCCTGCTCTAAAGACAAACTCTATCAAACTCTATGAATCAATCAATTCAATAATCCACGCTCACTTAAAACAGCGCACCTCCCAGCTGCTTCTATAGAAAGTAGGTTAAAAAAAATCAATCAATAAATCAATTCACGTGATTTTTATTTTGTTCCAAAATGACTCATGACCCACTAATTACATAATCCAACATTGTGTAAGAAACTAACACATTCACCGTGACAGAATCGTTTTTCATTTAGTCTTTATGACCCTATCAACATATCCTTTCGTAACATTTACTGTCCGCCATCTTGCTTTCACGTCTAAAAACGTGCACGGCGGATTGATAGTGATTCGGTTGTGGGCGGGTCCTGGGACCAAGAGTGTGGGGTTATGACAAATACCCACGTGTAACTTGACTGTTTCAGCCAATCAGAATCCAGAGATTTGCATGCCATTGTATAAAACAAACCAAACCGTTTGAAAATCGGTTGAAAATTTAGCAAGCTATGGTTATTCCAATAGTACATGCACCATAGACATTCATGTTATGAGTGGGCTTGCTGCCTGTGGCAAGATGGCCGCCATGTGGCAACGTCAGTCTCCATTGGCCAGCAGCGCGGGTTGAGTGAGTCATCTAGCCTTTATAAATGTCTATGTGTGAGAGCCTCTCACGTTTGTGTGTGTTGTATGCAGTGATTCCTGCTCTAGCGAGGCCCAAATTAAATCCAGGGGTGATGGATACCAATGTGTCCTGGGTCATACCGGGCAACCTGTCTGGCCTTGAGCTTCTCTGCCAGGTCGAAACAAATCCAGGGGGTACGACCGCGGTAAGAACGTTTACAGTACCTACCGTGCAGCAGCGTGTTATCAGAACAATAATATAACACGGACGTTAACTAAATGACAATGGATTGCATGCGGGTGTGAAGAGATCGCCGTGGAGGAGGTTAACCTCGTGAAAATGTATTTCCCTGGTATGTCTTGACAGTCATGCGTGTTCGTAACAGGTGACCTGTAGGGGCGCCAGTGGACGATGTGAAGTCAGGCTTGAGCATCTGGTTCCGAACACCCGCTATGCCCTCAGAGTGCGCTGTGCCGTCAGGGGCAAGCTCTGGGGAACCTGGACACAAACCAGCCACTTCACTACCAGTGAGCCCAACAAGTTATATTATATATACAGCATAAAATATATATATATATACAGAATCAAATATATATACAGCCATACTCAACCTCATGTCCTGCCAAAAATTAGATGAGGATAAAAATACTAGTGCATATTTAAAGGAACACGTCAAAGAAAATGTCATCACCTCAAAAGCCCTGTTGCTTTTTGAAAAACGGGCCTTTTGAGGTGATGAAATCACTGCGCCCCGCCCAGGCAGCAGTAGTTTGGCAAAAAAAATGTCTGAGTGTATATCTGCTTAGAAAACAAAAATGTCGAATTTTTTATTTTTATTTTTTCACATGGTAAATACACAGGTCACAACATGTTTACAGGAACGTTTTGGAGTTGTATTTGGAGTGTATTTCGTGACTGTTGGGAACTAGGCTACACTGGCACACCTACTTGCAATGAATGATGCTAAGCTAGGCTAATGGTGCGGCTGTTCCCTAAGCCTAATGCATGCACAGAGAAGAAAAGGGTATCTGCTTGTCTAACTCCAGGGTGGATGTCAAATAAGCAAATTTCCCAAAAAGTTGCCGTGTTCCTTTAAGCAATTATCCCAAATGAATAGGGTGTATAGATATCACACATAGGCCTACTACTATACAGAGCATACTGTCTTACTAGAATTATTAAAAGAAGAGGATGGGAAGGAACACAGCCCCAGCTGTTAGCACAGGTTCAGCACTAGGAAACAACTCTTACCTCTTACAACACCATTGTCTCCAAGTGGAAAAGTAAAAAAGAATATGTGTAGACACCGACACGTCCTCGTCTTGTAACTCCTAGCTACCTCGCAGGAAGCGGCGACTGAATCTGCAGTTTGTCAGCGTTGCTTTTGGGATTTAACCCTGCGCTCTCCTTAGATCCATTAGTGAGTTTGGACATGTGGAGGAGGGTGACAAAGCTGCCGCAGCCACACAACCGCCGTAACGTCACCCTGTTATGGACTCTGGTGAGATCTGAAATCTTCTCTCTACTTTCATTACGTTAAATGAAATGCAATAGATCAGAACACACACCACATTACCGCTATATCCTTACCCCTCAACATTTGTATACCACTATATCTGTACTCTCTACATGTGTATTTATACCACTATATATTTACTCTCTACATGTGTATGAATACCACTATATATTTACTCTCTACATGTGTATGACTACGCTATATCTGTACTCTCTACATGTGTATGAATACCGCTATATCTGTACTTTCTACATGTGTATGAATACCACTATATATTTACTCTCTACATGTGTATGACTACGCTATATCTGTACTCTCTACATGTGTATGAATACCGCTATATCTGTACTTTCTACATGTGTATGAATACCGCTATATCTGTACTCTCTACATGTGTATTTATACCACTATATATTTACTCTCTACATGTGTATTTATACCACTATATGTACCCCTCTACATGTGTATGAATACCACTATATGTACCCCTCTACATGTGTATTTATACCACTATATGTACCCCTCTACATGTGTATGAATACCACTATATGTACCCCTCTACATGTGTATTTATACCACTATATGTACCCCTCTACATGTGTATGAATACCACTATATGTACCCCTCTACATGTGTATTTATACCACTATATGTACCCCTCTACATGTGTATGAATACTGCTACATCTGTATCCCCCTAGATGTGTATGTACATGGTAAATGGGCTGCATTTATATAGCGCTTTTATCCATAGTGCTTTACACTTATGCCTCACATTCACCCATTCACTCACACGTTCACACCAAGGCGACCAT
Source organism: Notolepis coatsorum (assembly GCF_963971535.1). Classification (NCBI taxonomy): domain Eukaryota; kingdom Metazoa; phylum Chordata; class Actinopteri; order Aulopiformes; family Paralepididae; genus Notolepis; species Notolepis coatsorum. The sequence goes on along the minus strand of NC_140165.1, from coordinate 126,022,338 downwards.
GCGAGGTGCCAACCTGCTCATCACTCACACGTTCACACACCAAGGTGCCATGCAAGGTGCCAACCTGCTCATCACTCACACGTTCACACACCAAGGTGCCATGCAAGGTGCCAACCTGCTCACCGGGGAGCAGTTAGGGGTTAAGTGTCTTTGCTCAAGGACACTTCGACATGCCACCAGGAGGAGCCGGAATCTAACCGGGAACCTTCCGATTACCAAACGACCGCTCTACCTCCTGTACTAATGTACTAATACTACTCTGTCAGTACTGCCCTACAAAGGCAAACTATAGTAACTGGAGTTCTGTTTCGTAATGGATCTCGCTCGGCGTCACTACTGCCCTATACCTCGCTCGTGCACGCGCACTGAATAAAAAATTCCACAATGTACCTTTACATCCCAACATTCGTCTGACCACACCCCTATCAGCTTACCTTCATAAGCAGGTGTGTGGCCACCTACTCGCCTCCTTCTTCGCTTTCACCACAAGGAAGTGCCTTCGGTAGATCCCCACTTGACGCGGTTGCTAGTTGAAGAAAGTTGAGACGAGTTTACATTGTGCTTATTTTTTTCTTCTCTCATAAATATTCAAGAGAAAAATCTAAGTCATAATGTCTACTTCGGAGAGTCGTAGAACCACTCTTCACCAGCGGTTCTCCATTCCCGCCTCCGTCGTGCGTTCTGGTGCGGGGCTGTTGCCGCGTTCGTGGTCGGCAGCCACGCCCGGTAGGCATCCGATGGGTAGTTTGCCTCTCCGAGGAGCCGGTGCACCGGTGCCGTCGCCTCTGCGATGGCCTGGTCCTGGCTCTGGTTCCTCTGTTTCCGGGGAATCGTCCGTTGTTGAACGGCCGGTTCCTTTGGTTCTGGAGGATTTGAGACGTAAACTTTTTGCGTCTGCTCGTTCTCGTCGCAAGATGGTGTCCTGCAAACGCGAACAGCCTGGGTTTGGGGAATTGCTGGAGACCAGCGAGGATGCGTCGGTCTCTATCTGCCCAATGGAAACAGAGGATTGCATGGTAGAGGCGGACGGGTTCTTGTTTGAAGGCCCAGTAGAGACGAGTATCCCACCCGTCCAGGTAACACTGGAGGGGGGTGAAATGTCTCCTTGGGGCGCCTTGTTCGAGGATGTCGGGGAAACCCCTCGGCCTCATCGGCAGGATGCCCTGCTATCAGCCACATCAGACTGTGGCTCCTTTACCAGTCGAAGCCTGCTGCATGTGAGGGATGCGGGTTCGGTGGAGGAAAGTCTGCAGGGGGAACTGCGGGCTTTGTTCCCCGAGCTTATGGCAGTGGCGGCCGCTGCAAACGGCGTGCCGCTGCCGCAGCCACTGCCTGCTCCTGTCCCCGATGATCTAATAGGTCATCTCTGGCAGTGTCGCCCGGTGAGAGGGGTGGACGTTGTCTACCCATTTTTCCCCTCAATGGGGGCCTATGTTCGTCGGGGCCAGGTGATGTTTGCCATTATGTTTGCAACCTTGGTGACAAAGAATTGAAGAAAGCGGTTACAGTCCTCATTTGACAGCACTGGTGTAGGGGGTGGGGGGGGGGGCTGACAAGTGTGTTAATGGTTTTAAATAATACTCTGGGATTGTGCTTGTTGGATGAGATTTACGTCAGACGCCGCTGCAGCCCTTGATCTCACCTTGTGGTGAAAGCTTGGGAAGGAGGCGAGTAGGTGGCCACACACCTGCTTATGAAGGTAAGCTGATAGGGGTGTGGTCAGACGAATGTTGGGATGTAAAGGTACATTGTGGAATTTTTTATTCAGTGCGTGTGCACGAGCGAGGTATAGTGCAGTAGTGACGCCGAGCGTCACCATTACTCACAGAACTTGGTTATAGTTATAACCTATCGTTACTGCTTTTTGCCTTCGTAGGGCAGCGTGGCCAGACATTTTCCAAATTACTGTCCTTCATGTGTTTCCAGACCATGCCTGGCTCAGCGGGTATGGATGGGATCCAGAGCTACATCATAGAGTGGTCCCAGGGAGGCGTGAAGTGGAACGAGAGGACAGACGGTGGGGAAACCAAGGCAGAGATATCCATTGGTCCAGAGCAGTGTGACATCACTGTCCAGGCTGTCATCCGAGCCGGCTCCTCCATCCCATCTCACATGAGCATTGCACCAGTAGAAGACAAAAGTGAGTAACCTGGTAGGAATGCAACAGTTAACAGGCTTCAATATTAGTCTTAATTAAAAACATATTCTTTTTTGTTTTCGGTATTCCACTCTGCCTTGAATCACTACTATACAAAACAGGGTGATGTCATCTTACTAGTATCTACTGTAGGTTTCCATCTTGATGAATAATTGCCTTTTAAACTCCATAATATTGGCAAAAAAAACTAAACTTAAATTGGGTTTTTACTTTAGAAACAGGGCTTGTTTTAGTTTTCAAGCAAAAGAAACAAAGACAAAAAGTAAAGAAATTTAACCTATATTGGATTATGGTGATATTTTATATATGAATGCCCCAGAACAGCTCATCCATCCACACATAATAATAATATTAATAATCATAACAATATATACAAGATACTTTACAAGATACTTTAATGCCACACAACGATGGTTGGTGGTAATTGTTTGCGGTACAGTTTGTTAAGCACTGGGACATCAACATGAAACATCAGACATCAAACGCCCCCCTCCCACCTCCCAATCCCCACAATAAATACATATATACATAAATACATACAGGACAGTCACATGTAACAGTCGGTCAGTGACGGATGCTTGCCCATCTGTGCAAAGGGGGGCGGGCCAGGGTGTTTAGTGTTCGGACTGCTGTGGTGAAAAAACGTTGTTTGTGAAGCGTGTGTGTCTGGTTAAAATGGACCTGTAGCGACCTGAGGGCATGCGCTGGAATAAATGGTAAATGGCTGCTAATGTATCTTCTCAATGATTCTATGTATAGCTATCTAATCGTTTTCAGTTGTATAGTGGGATAGCTGCTTACTCTGCTGTTGTATCACGTTATAATAAAGAGTTAATTCAAATGATTGGTCCTTTGGAAATCACGTGGAGGCGGAGACAGCGCTGCGGGTGAAAACGGTCTGACCGTTGCTTTATTGGAATATCCAACAGCTTAATCAATCAGGTTTACAGCATCAATTATCTCTATTTCTAATCAGCTCGTCTCGAAGGTTTCTTCTCGGCTCTGTTCTCGAACTCTGGTGGGGTGGATTCTCTGTCTCTGCTTTTCCGTTCTCTCTGCGTGTCTCTCTGCGTCTCGGTGTCTCCGTGTCTCTCTCTCCCCTCCATCATTCAACCTGCAGGTTTTATAGAGAAGAGAGAATCCCCCCCCCCCTTTCGCCATCCAGTGCCGTCACCCCAGAGAGCCTGCTTTTCTATTGGCTAGAAGGTCTCCCCTCTAAGTGACAGTCATATGGGTCTTGCGAAACAGCGTTACAAGGTGACCTTACAGAGGGGATATGAACTAGTTTCCTTTTAGAATGATTTACCCAAGTGTCCCTGAATGCGACCCTCATACAGATGGAAATATAGTACCCACTCAACCTAACAGTGGGTATCCCAGAATGGCCTGTTTGGTCTGCTTAGCTAAAGTAAACAGAACTCGGGTGCTGGCCTTCAGGCCTGACTTAAAGTTAAGTATTGGGCCCTCCATCCCACTTTGTTGTGTGGGGAAAGAGGTTTCATCCTGTGGTCTCAGTACATCTGTATGAAACGATCACCCTTCCTTTGAACTGTGGGACTGTGTAGTCATAAAATCTCTTCTAAACCTTACACAAACACGTTTTTCTGCTGGTCTCAGCTTATTTGAAGGCTATCCACATTTGTCCTTCCCTGACCTGTATTCAGTGTTTCCCCTCCGTACATCTCAAGGTAGCTTTTGGCCCTCTGTCACCATTTAGACTGAGGCCAGTTAACAGCCTTCTTGTTGACTCAAATGTATGGTTAACCTAACAGGCGATTTGGCATGGCTGTGAGTCTCTATTTTTCTAAGAGAAAATAACCTAGTTCTTTGCTATTTCATATATGTGCATAATTTCTATTGTTTAATTTACAGGTTTTATTTAGATAAATATACGACAATCCACCCTTAGTGGGTTTCATAACCCACTATATAGCACCAATATGTTCTAAATTAAACATGTTAAACCATAATTATCATTTTTGCTAATATTTTCAAAAAATTCAAAAAATCCAAAATTTACACAAATCGAACTACCAAACCCATTTCCGTCTGTACAGTTACAAAATCATCATTCACTCTTTCCGTTGGCTTCTTCCCCAGTCACACACAATATCAGTTATTACTATGACTTTAGACTAAGAAAGCTGTTCCTGTTTTTACAAGGAAACACTCTTTCAATAACAGCTTTTTTGTTTAGACTATTTTATCCATGTTTACTTAGCTTCAATGTGTCTGTTTTGTGTAATTGACTCTGCAAGAAAAGATTAATACATCCTACCCAAAAGATTAACACTCTAAACATCGAGGGAGATTCAAACAAGCAAACATAAATCATCTCTTCTCCTTGAAAAGACCACTGAGGCCTCAATTATTCTTCGCTTTCATCCCTGTCAGTTATCCCTGTTTAAACCTCCTGAGGTCTTTACGGCTACCTCGTTTTGACTGTTTTCTTCTTGTTGTATTTTGTGCTAACCACAGCCTCTTCTTTGTTGTATGCAGTTTTTGGTACTGCTCCGATTTTCCACAGAAGGAAACGATTTTCCCTCTGTCCTTTTTTGCATTTTGGATTGTTATTTACAAACACACAATGGATTGGAAGGTCTCATTTCAAGTTCAAGTTCAAGTTCTTTAATAGTTGTCATACAGAAGTACAGAATACTTTCATACAAAATGCTTCTTACTGTTACGCTCCAGAGACTGTGCTAGACAAGATAGTATCAAATAACATAATAACATAATATAGCATGAATTTAGAAGAAGAAAATGAGGTCACAGTGTTCGGTATAGACATATGTACAATGTTCTGAGTTACCATATAATATACAATACACAATACTATGCAGTGTACTAATGTACAGTACTATCTAGTGCAAAGCAGAAATGGGATGAGGTACAATTTTAGGTACAATTTACAGTAAGGTGTACGAGTTGTAGTGCAATCCTTCATCCATAAATATAAAGTGTGGGGAGTGGGTGCTACAGTGTGTTTGTTTAAAGTGGGTGTGTGCTATAAAGTGTGTGGAGTGGGTGCTACAGTGTGTTTGTTTAAAGTGAGTGTGTGCGTGTGGATGTGTGTGCTATGTGCGTTTGGTGGTTGTTGTTGTGTAGTGTTCATTCATTGTTCGTTTAGCAGCCTGATGGCCTGGGGATAGAAGCTACTTCTGAGTCTTTCTGTGCTCGCCTTGAGACTCCGGTATCGCTTGCCTGACCGCAGCAGTTCAAAGAGGCAGTTGTTCGGGTGACTGGAGTCTTTAATGATTCTCTTAGCCTTGCCCTTGCAACGCTTGTAGTAAATGTTCTGGAGGGTGGGGAGCCCCCCTCCAATTGTGCGTTCGGCTGAACGTGTCACTCTTTGTAGTCTGCTTCGGTCTTTTGCAGTGCTATTCCCAAACCAGGAGGTGATGTTGCCGGTCAAGATGCTCTCTATTGTACATGAGTAGAAGTTCTTAAGGATCTTCTGGCTGACTTGGAACTTCCTTAGGCGCCTGAGGAAGTAGAGGCGTTGTCGTGCCTTCTTCACCACACTGTTAATGTGTGTGGTCCATGTCAAGTCCTCGGATATGTAGGCTCCGAGGTACTTGAAGCTGTTGACTCTCTCAACCGGTGCCCCGTCGATGCTGAGGGGGCTGTAGTCCTTGACCCCCGACCTCCTGAAGTCCACAATCATCTCCTTTGTTTTGCTGACGTTCAGGGAGAGGCTGTTTTCCTGGCACCATCCCGCCAGGACCTTGACCTCTTCCAGGTAGGCCCTCTCGTCGTTGGCAGAGATCAGGCCCACCACCACTGTGTCGTCAGCAAATTTGACGATTGTATTGCTACTCCGCTGAGCCACACAGTCGTGTGTGTACAGGGAGTAGAGGAGGGGACTCAGAACACAGCCCTGGGGGGCCCCTATGTTGAGGGTGATGGATGAGGAGGTGCAGTTGCCTGCTCTCACCACCTGGGGTCTGCCAGTCAGGAAGTCCAAGACCCACTGGCAGAGGTCATAGCCCAAGCCCAGGTCCCTGAGCTTGGCTATGAGTATGGAGGGGACTATGGTATTGAATGCCGAGCTGTAGTCGATGAATAGCATTCTCACATAGTTCCCCTGCCTCTTGTCCAGGTGTGATGCTGCTGTGTGCAGCACATGGGATATGGCGTCCTCCGTGGACCTGTTGGGGCGGTATGCAAATTGCAGGGGGTCCATGTTGATGGGGAGGGAGGAGCAGATGTAGCCCTTTACTAGCTTCTCAAAGCACTTCATGGCTATGGAGGTGAGAGCTACAGGGCGGTAGTCGTTGAGGCAAGCAGGCTTGGATTTTTTGGGTACAGGGATAATAGTGGACTTCTTCAGGCAGGTGGGGATGACAGCCTGTTCTAAGGACAGGTTAAATATGTCAGTGAATACTGGGGCCAGTTGGTCGGCACAGACTTTTAGGACGCGGCCGGGGATGCCGTCCGGACCTGCTGCCTTCCTGATATTCACTTTTTTAAAGGTCCGCCTCACCTCATGCTCTGTTACCCTGAACACTGCGCCTCCATCAGCAGCCGACCCCCCCCCCCCCATTGCCGAGGCTTGTGAGCTGGTGTTGTTATTACCAGCATCAAACCTCGCATAGAAGGTATTGAGGTCGTTTGCTAAGGAGATGTCACTGTTCAGTTTGAGGGAGGCGCCTTTGTAGTCTGTCATCGTTTTGAGCCCCTGCCACATAGCTCTAGAGTCAGCTTGTTCAAACTGGAGTTCAATTTTATCCCTGTAGCGCCGTTTGGCCTCTGACACTGTCCTCCTTACGTTGTGTCGCGCCACCTTGTGGTCATTCATGTTGCCTGCCACTAGGCCGTCATTGTATGCTTTGGTGCGCTCTCTCAGAGCTTCACGGACGGATTTGTCTACCCAGGGTTTTTGATTTGGGTAAACTTTCATTTTGGTAGTGGGGATTGTTTCTTTCACCCTAGTACAAACATAGTCCAGCACTGTCTCCGTGTAGGCATTAATGTTATCTGTGTCGCGGAACACAATCCAGTCTGTGTGGTGAAACACTGACCGGATCGTCTCTTCTGACGTCAGATCCCATTTCTGCACCTCTCGCGAGACTACGGGAGTACTTTTAATTCTCTGTTTGTACTTTGGTGAAAGAAAAATTGACGCGTGATCTGATTTACCAAAGCCACTATCAGAATGAGCCTTGTAGCCACCTTTAAATTGCGTGTAACAGTGATCTAGGATGTTACCGCCTCTGGTGTTGCAAGTCACATGCTGATAGAAGTCAGGCAATACCTTTCTCAGATTGGCGCTATTGAAATCTCCCAGTACTAAAATGGCGGCGTTAACGTTAGCCACTTGTATTCTATTTACCTCGTCGTGTAGTCTGGAGAGCGCAACCTTGTTGCTGGCTTGCGGTGGAATATACACTCCGATCAGGACGATCGCCGTTAACTCCCTCGGGAGGAAGAAAGGACGACACTTGATGGTTATATATTCCAGTTCTGGGGAGCAGTGGTTGGATAATTCCTTCACGTTCGTTGGATCACTCCAATTTTTGTTAAACATGAAGGCAATACCTCCTCCACGTTGTTTACCGGACTCTGATGACCGATCCTTGCGATGGATAAAGAAGTGATCCGCTGGTTGAATTGCGTGATCTGGAACCTCCGGTGTGAGCCATGTTTCGGTGAAGCAAAGGACATTGCAGTCCCTAACGTCTCTTTGATATTGAATCCTTGCTCGGATGTCATCCAGTTTATTGTCTATTGATTGTACATTGGCTAGCAATATACTGGGCAGTGGTGTACGGTGGCGTCTGGATCTCAGCCTGTTACGGATCCCAGCCCTCTTTCCTCGTCGTCTTTTCCTGGGCTCTGGGAACAAAGGGTCTGGTCCTAATCTCCGGAGAATTTCTTCAGGCCATTGATGCGGTTCGGAAAGCTGATCCAGCGAGTAATCCAGTTGGTAAGTTTCCCGTAATCCAATGTCTATGAGTGACTGACGGTCATATACATTAAATGCACCAACAGTTGGTACGCACAAAACTCTAAAAACTATAAATATTAACAAAAGTAAACACAGTCTCGACGGAGCGAACAGAGAGGCAGCCGGTCGGAGCGGCGCCATCATCATCATCATTTTCGCACAGATACATTTTTACTGTTCTGTATTTGACAACACTCTTTTTCCAAATTCGTTATCTATATATTCCACAGCTTCAATTGTTAATATTCAATCAAATCACCTTTGTCTCATTCATTTTTGTGCTGTACTATCTTACTAGATCAAATATCTCAAGTTCAACACAATCACCACTCCACCCTTGAAAGTGGAATAACCATTTATTACACTATCAATACCTTGTTTCCAGACAGCCTCCTCGGTCCGGACAGCCAGCTCTAGACAAGGCCAACCACCAACAGAACCTATGTGCATGGTAACAAACCACAGTCCCTTTAAACACACATCCCACACACTCTGCCAGCCTTCAACAAGCCGGTGCAGAGTCTCTCATAAGCCAATTATCAATTTCACATGTCTGCATCCTACTCGAAAACTATTTGGCCAATGGCGACCAAAATCTACAGAGCTTACCTATAAACAGAGAAACACGTTCGCCCAACACTTACCAAACCCAAAAAAGAGACACAACTCCCCAGAATCTACTCCTGGACTCTCAATGAGCGGAAAACAAAACCATGAACCAGCTCCCGTCCACCCTTAGTTTCCAGCCCATTATATCAGACATTCCTACCAGTCCCGCTGTGTCCCCACCACCTGCTATCCCCAACCGGCGAGAGATCCCTCCCAGCCAGTCAGTTCCTAAAAAAAATAGAGTGTCAAACAAAAACAAAGAAAATTGCAAACAAACATAAACAAAAATTCGTGAGTGCCTACATGCAACACACCCATCAACAAAATTAAACTATCAGCTAGAGGCATAAATACCCCCGCATAATCACTAAGAAATAAAAATTAAAAATTAAAAAGAAATGAAGTAAAGACTTTTTTTTTTTTTTTTTTTTTAAGTCTCCTTGACCACCCTTGGATCAAGTATGTATAATCACTACTAAAATAGTCCTTTGTTATTAACTCTGTTTAATATTATGTCTAATATCAACTGTTTAACCCTTCTCTGACACCGTCTGGTTCAGAGTTCACATGACCACAAGAGCCATTGCGGTGACCATTTTTCTCTCTCTCTCCAATCTGTGCAGCCGGGCCAGGCTGTACAGGTGGGAGATACCAAAAATCGTCCACCATACCCTTCTCCCTTACGTTTTCCTCACTGCCACAGCAAGAGTTGATCAGACACACTGTAGCAAAAAGGAAAACCCATGATTGGTCTATTAATTAACTGTTAGTACGATTGGCTCATGCATCTGTCAGTCATTTCATCTCCCCCTGTTAGTTGCACATCCATCTTAGTCGCTTCCACTCATAATCTAATGTACCAACGCTTCTATATATTTTTTATTCTATTTTTATTCCAATCAGTCCTTTTTCCCATTTTAACTTATTAATGACTCTATTTTCCCGAGCACTATTAGCTTCGCTTGTGCATTCCTGCCTCGTTCTTATTCAACCTATGGCCTTTGCAGACACACCCTCTTTACACCCCTTCTGAAAATGTCCCAACTTTCCACATGTCCAGCAACTCTGTTTTCTGATGGACGCTTGCTTTCTATTGGACTCTTGCTGAGCCCGCCACCCTTTGCCACATGATCGAGCGAGATGGCCGATTTCTCCACATTTCCAGCACTCAGTTGATGCCGGCCATCCAAGCGGTCCCCCTCTTTGTCGTCCATTCCCTCCTTGGGGCTGCCAGTCCTGTTGTCTGGATGAGAGAGGGACATACCTGTTCTTCCCAGCCGCCGCACCTTGGGCCTTTTGTTGTTGGGAGGGGCCTGGAAACTCACCCCCCTTGCGGCTGTCATCATTCCCTCGCTGCTCCGCTCCCTGTTCAGGTAACAGGGCAAGTGACTTCTCTTGTTCACTGAGTCCTTGTTCTGCAGTACGAAACATGATTTCCAAAATTACATCACTCATGATCACAGTCTGTTTCGCCAGCTCTTGTTCTAGCACCTCCCTCTCGCGTGTGACTTGGTCAACCGCCAGCTGCTTCTCCACCAGTTTTCTACGGACTGTCTCATGTCTTTCGGACGCTTCCGTGAATGCTCTCTGTCTTTCTGGAGAGAGGTACGTCATCCTCTCTACCTCCTCCACCCTGGCCCTCGCTGGCTGGCTCCTCGTCACCGGCCCACACCTCTCATCCCGGCTTTGGTCTCGAGGGACGACTGGACATGGGAAACGGGTGGGCTGTAGAAACTGTTCATGTATAGTTCCATACCTGCTGTCGGTCTCTGTACCAGCCGTACGGCCAGAATAGACTTCGTGGGACTGCTGTAACAACGCCGCTCTTCTCAGTCTCTTTCTCTGTCCCTTGGTTAAACTGCAGTCGCCTGCAATGGACACCCCAGTGTGGCTCGGTTCTGGTTGGAGTAAAACCGTTGTCTCTGGTTCTCTCTCCTGTAAGACCTCCTGTATTGGAATCAAAGTCATTATTTCCAGTCCCTCTGTTATACTGGTCACCTGAGGAAATTCCATCACATCCCACTCAATCAGATTAACTTCAGATATCAATCTTTCTAAGGGAGTGTCTGCAAAGGTTGTCAGCCTATTGCTATTGTCGGCATTACTTCTTTTCATCGCTCTTCGTGCTCTCTTTTTCTGTTTTTTATTTTTGTTTCTCAATCTATAACAGCCTCCTTTTTTATACTTAAATACAAGGTTTTGTAAAGGCCTGAATCTCTTTGGCCATGGCTTCTTCACTTCTATTGTGATATTTCCAGTCATTGACATAGACAGATTGTCTACTTTTGCTATTGTTTTTGCTTCTAAACCTTCAGTTGTTTCTATCAATGTTCCACTAAGGTGAACTTCCTGTGTACCCGACATTCTCACCACTTCCAAACACACCTGCAATCACCGTTTGGAAGAACAAGTTTCTCTGTGTCCAAACCTATTTTTCGCTACTTGAGTTAAAATTCACCCACACTATCAGATTTATACCGGTGCAGACAGGGATTGACAATTTTCTTATCATTCATACTATACCAAGGCTCATATAGCCATTTCCCCAATTGGTATTGAAATCGTCAGAGCCCCAGTCCTCGCCGAGCCTGTGCAAAAAGAAAGCAAAAACATAACACTTAATACAGTGGCATTTCCCTTGTCATTTCCTCAATATTTATGCATTGGAAATGTCGGGAATTCCTATACTAATTCTTCTAGAGAGATTCGGTGTGATCTACTTGAATATAACGATACGGCTTTACTTGTTTTTGTCCGTTTGTCCAACCGGAAACTGGAGGTTCCAATCCTTTGTGTGTTCCTTTCACCTTTGGTTCTCTGGGGAACATAATCATTAAGTTCCACACAACCTATCAATTCTAACAAATGGTAAACTTGGTTAGCCATCTGTTCCAATTTCTTTTTGCCTTGTTGAAATTGTCATAATTTATACTTTAAATGACTGCTCCGCGTATTAACTATGTATAAATGTAATATTAACTTCCCTACTTGCTTTCTACTATGAAAATCAAAAACTATACTTCTTCCTACATTTCTCACCACATTTACATCTCACGCCTTCATCACATTCTTCATACAACACCATTCTACATTATTTTTCCACACATACCCCCTCACACCACCAAAAAAACCTTTTGGTGGCGTCACTGCTTCCAACCACTATCACGGGAAAAAATTTATCTTTAGCAACTTAGGTCACTAAACCCCTGACCCCTAAACCCCTCCACGTTATTAAATTCATGAACCCCAGTACTATACCCACCGCAACATTTCCCATGATCCCTGAATCCACAGAGACCCGTCATTTCACAGCCCAAAGCACCTTCCCTCAGTTTCGAACCTGAACGAAAACACCCCAAGCCCCCTTCCAAGGAATATCACAACTCGTCCAACCATCACCTGTACCGGCACCTATTTCACATACATAACAGCTACGTAGTTTAAAACAACCACCCAACCAATAACACACAACAAGACGCAAAGCCAACCCTGCCTTCAATGACCCCAACTGAAGGGGGAAACTAGGGGACTGGCACCTTCCCTAAAATGAAAAACAAAAAACACGCCACAACCGTCTCTAACCAAAACCAACCTAATGTAAAACCCATCCCCCTTATAACAAATGCCCAAACTCCTTGCCCCCAGCCCAAACACACACGCCACACTCAAGAGGGCCAGTATGGGGGTTGGAGGGACCCCAACTAGAAACAGTCCGTAACGTACCCACAATCCATTTGAAGGCAAGGCATCGAGGGGGGGCGCACGTGGAGAAATGAAGGGAGGGAGAGAAGGAGAGACACAGGGAGAAATACAAGGAGAGACAGAGGGGGGGAGAGACATACATACGGAAGAGGAGTTCCCAAACGACCATGAATATTACCTTATCCTTCCGTAAAGTAAACACTATTTTAATACAACCACTGCCTCAAGCCCACCATAAGGGCAACCTAACTCGAATACTCTAACTAACTGCATGTCATGTACGTCCTGATGAACCGAAAATGGGGGACCCTGATGTAAACAAGACGAAAGTCTTTCCCTGGTCTGCATCCCCCTAACAATCGTGTGTATTGAGCCGTACTGTATTGCACCCATTCTGACAAAGTTTTCAATCAACCAATCAATCAACAGAGTCCATCTGGGAGAGAGGGATAGACAGAGGGAAGGGGAGATACCGGGAGGGAGGGAGGGAGGGAGAGCGGGAGGAAGACAGGGAGGGAGAGAGGGAGGACAGATGGAGGGAGGGGGGCACAGACAGATGAAGGGAGGGGGGGAGCTATGACGGGAGGGGGGGGCACAGAGAGGGAAGGAGGGGGGGATGCTATGAAGGGAGATTTATTTATTACCTTCCTATTCCCAGAATCAACCAGCAGACTTCACCGTATAGCCTGGTCCAGTTAACCCACAGCTTAATACAACCAATGGTCTTTGCATGGAGTTCCTAAAAGCCACCACTATACCCCAAGGGACGGAGGGAGGGAGAAGGGAATGGGGGAGGGAGGGATGCAGGGAGAGAGGGAGGGAGGGAGGGAGAGGGGGAGAGAAGGAGGGAGGGAGGGAGAGGGGGAGAGAGGGAAAGAAAAAGAGAGACGGCGAGACGAAGGGAGGAGGGGGGGACGGGGGAGGGAGAAGGCAGGCCGAAACCCCACCTGTCCAAAAAGGCCTTCAACTGTCAGCCTCCTATCTTAACTTTATCGCCCTCGTTTTTTAAATCCTTCGTTTATTCTATGTTTCTAATTAACCAAGTTCTATTCCTCCCCTATAACTGTTTTAAACCTGTAGCGTAGCACTCTGGGATCCCATCGAACAAAAAGCGCATCACAAATCCAATCCATTATTATCACTATCATGTGTGGCTGCCGTTCTGGCGGACATCTGTGCTCTACTGAGTGCACCCTTCTAGTCCAGCGAGAGCGCTGACGCTCCGTATTTGAGCAGGGTTGCCGTCTGTCAACACAAGTTGGAACCCAGGAGGAAGCGATATAAGGAAACAAATTGCCAATAACTGTGAAGTTATCTTCGAACCCGTATCAGGAAATAAGCCTCCACACATCTGGTTAAATTAAATGCGAAACAAGACCTCATGTGCGTCTCATGTTACAAACTTGTCCTCGTGAGCAGAGCGCATCACAACTACACCTAAAGGTGCACTGCTTGCAAACATCAGAACGGACACGTGACTCATACGCACACAGGAATGGGAGAGAGGGAGGGAGGGAGAAAGGGAGGGAGAGAGGGTGGCAGGGAGGGAGGGAGAGAGGGACGGAGGGAGGGAAAGAGAGGAGAGGGAGGGAGGGAGGGAGGGAGGGAGGGAGGGAGGGAGGGAGGGAGAGGGAGGGAGGGAGGGAGGGAGGGAGAGAGGGAGGGAGGGAGGAGGGAATGAGTACTATATCTGCATGGGGGGGCACACACTATGGTATAGAGGGAGATGATATCTCATCTCTACAGTGGGGCGGGGGGGGGGGGCACACACCATAGAAGCTATGAAGGGAGAGACTATGAAAGAAAGGAAGTATTCCAGGGAAGGAGCTGTACCATAGGGAGCTCACACCATATAATAAATGGAAGGATGGAACGGAATGTGGTGCCCACTATGATAGTGCAGGATGGATGGAAGGGGGGAGGGGAAGGGGGCACACACTATGATAATGCAGGACGGCACCCATTATAATAGTGCAGGATGGCACCCATTATAATAGTGCAGGATGGCACCCATTATAATAGTGCAGGAGGGGGCACACCCCATAGGGAAGGCTACAGTGGGGAGGGGGGGCCCTGATGAAACTTCCAGTATCCTCTCATATACTGTACCATTTTAGGGGAAAAAAGGAGGGAGGGAGTGTAAATGGGAGGGAGGGATGGAGGAAGAAAAGGAGGTGAGGGAGGGAGAGAGAGAGAGGAGAGGAGAGGAGAGGAGAAGGAGGGAGGGAGAGAGAGAGAGAGAGAGAGACCTAGGGAGAGAGGGCCAAGCAACAGCAGAGGTGTATCCATTTCAAAGACAACACCGCCCCCTGCTGTCTCTATTCGCACATCAACCCCATTGCCCCACAGTACTCCCAACGTCCTGCAGAAGGCGCCCCCACCCTCCTAATAACAAGTGCGTCATCACGCAGCCACACCTCCCATGACGTCAGCCGACGTGCTCACACAACATGAACCCCAATTCCCAGAATTCCCTGTACCGAATCGTAGTCCGCCATTAAGAATGGCTTCCCGCGAGACGTCGCCACAGGCTTACGTCACGTTTACACACACAAGGTCCCGCTGTCAGCAAAAATAGCATCACGCGATATTCCCCGAGACTCCCAGCATGCAACATTGTTAGCACAGGTAGCTTTAGCATGTTAGCATAGTTAGCTTAGCATTTTTAGCATAGTTAGCTGTCCACTGCTAACACCATTAGCTTAATACTGTTAGCCCAATTAGCTTAGCTCAATGTTGCTATCGCTCGATTAGCCTAGCACGGCTAGTTAGCTTAGCCTAGCCCCTTACAATAGCGTTTCCTACACGACCCACTATCCTGTTGATTTGAGCGGCACAACACATCGCGACGTTTTGCACAACCCAGTCATACTCTATAACATAATTTTAACTTTATTAAGCATTCGTTTATAAATCCTACAGTAACATTCTCTAGTTTGTCCGGCCCCGGCCGGCTCCGTATTTTAAATCTAACGCTCCCGATCCAGCCCCGTATTTCAAATCTAACGCACCCCCTCTAGGCCCCCACCAAGCAGACGCTCCTAGTGACGTCATCAGTGGTGGCCGCGATCTGCCATTTATTCATCGAAGCAGAAGAAGAACCCTGCTTTCTTTGATCTTTACCACATTAAACCACGACCTCATTACCACTGATTCAAAAAATTTCAAAGAACGTGACACATCCTTTTGGTTCCATCTCACTCGCCATTCACTCAATTCATTCGATATCGCAACGCAGCGTCCATACGGTATGTACGACGTTCTCGCGGACAGTGTTATGGTGTCCCCGCGGCCGTTGTCCGTCCCTAGAGTTATCATAATGATAAAAAAAATACTGGCATCCACTTCATAAGTCATAACCTCTAGCAGACTCATTCACACACATTCTCTCTCATCCGCACAGTTACACTCATACTTCCATTCAGCAACATAATCATTCTTAGCACTGGTTAACCTTATACATCACGTAGCACCATTTGGTAGCCTTTCAGCCACCATGGATGAAGCTATAAGTTCCGTCATCTCAAACATTATTAGCCCCAAGCATTCCCCGTTAGCTTGCAACATAGCTTAGCATGTATTATCCCTGCTTTGTATAGCAGTAGCTTCCCGGGTATAAAACGGCTTCATTCCGTATACTGCAGCAATATAGTAATCCGCGACGTTTAGCGTTATGATGACGTACGTTTGATCATAGCTATGATACCATGCATGTGCCATCCTATTTCATCTAAACAACATATATACATTGTTACATACCAAAGTCCTTATATAATGCCCCATCGCTTCTAAGTGCAGTTTTTTAGTTCTAACATAAGCGCAGTTCTTTCCAACCCCCCAGTGCACAAGTGCTAATTTTTCCGAGGTTTAAGAGGACTACCTTACGCGCTCCAGATCTCTTGTTCCGTAAGAATTAAATGGATTCGTACGACGTCGATTTGTCTTTAGCAACGTACAAACCAGACGTCTCTAGTTATTGTCATTGCATTTGAACCTACGATTCTAAACAAGAGTCTCTGTCGCCTAACCTGGCGCAATCCTCCAGCCCCTCAGCAGTGCGCAACCTGAACTATATTATTGTCCAACCCGATCGCGCCAATTCCCTTCATTTCATTAGTGCCGATACGGCTGTGCGCTCAATCGTTTAACTCGATCGCGCCAATTCCCTTCATTTCATTAGTGCCGATACGGCTGTGCGCTCAATCGTTTAACTCGATCACGCCAATGCAACCATTCCCTACCCCTGTTCGAAATCTGCCCAAACAAACCCTGACAATACAGACACATCTTCAACTCACCGTTTGACCTCTGCTGGTTGTTGTTGCTCGAGGATGGTGTAGTCAGGCGTCGTTGCTCTGCTCTGAGAGTTTTTGAAGTTCTGTTGTGTCCTTGTCCTGGGTTCCGTTCGGATGTACAGACCCGCAGCAACCCCGGTTCGAATCCGGGTCACGGCACCAGATTAATGTATCTTCTCAATGATTCTATGTATAGCTATCTAATCGTTTTCAGTTGTATAGTGGGATAGCTGCTTACTCTGCTGTTGTATCACGTTATAATAAAGAGTTCATTCAAATGATTGGTCCTTTGGAAATCACGTGGAGGCGGAGACAGCGCTGCGGGTGAAAACGGTCTGACCGTTGCTTTATTGGAATATCCAACAGCTTAATCAATCAGGTTTACAGCATCAATTATCTCTATTTCTAATCAGCTCGTCTCGAAGGTTTCTTCTCGGCTCTGTTCTCGAACTCTGGTGGGGTGGATTCTCCGTCTCTGCTTTTCCGTTCTCTCTGCGTGTCTCTCTGCGTCTCCGTGTCTCCGTGTCTCTCTCTCCCCTCCATCATTCAACCTGCAGGTTTTATAGAGAAGAGAGAATCCCCCCCCCCTTTCGCCATCCAGTGCCGTCACCCCAGAGAGCCTGCTTTTCTATTGGCTAGAAGGTCTCCCCTCTAAGTGACAGTCATATGGGTCTTGCGAAACAGCGTTACAAGGTGACCTTACAGAGGGGATATGAACTAGTTTCCTTTTAGAATGATTTACCCAAGTGTCCCTGAATGCGACCCTCATACAGATGGAAATATAGTACCCACTCAACCTAACAGTGGGTATCCCAGAATGGCCTGTTTGGTCTGCTTAGCTAAAGTAAACAGAACTCGGGTGCTGGCCTTCAGGCCTGACTTAAAGTTAAGTATTGGGCCCTCCATCCCACTTTGTTGTGTGGGGAAAGAGGTTTCATCCTGTGGTCTCAGTACATCTGTATGAAACGATCACCCTTCCTTTGAACTGTGGGACTGTGTAGTCATAAAATCTCTTCTAAACCTTACACAAACACGTTTTTCTGCTGGTCTCAGCTTATTTGAAGGCTATCCACATTTGTCCTTCCCTGACCTGTATTCAGTGTTTCCCCTCCGTACATCTCAAAGTAGCTTTTGGCCCTCTGTCACCATTTAGACTGAGGCCAGTTAACAGCCTTCTTGTTGACTCAAATGTATGGTTAACCTAACAGGCGATTTGGCATGGCTGTGAGTCTCTATTTTTCTAAGAGAAAATAACCTAGTTCTTTGCTATTTCATATATGTGCATAATTTCTATTGTTTAATTTACAGGTTTTATTTAGATAAATATACGACACTGCTTTTTTATATAGCGCTTTTATCCAAAGAACTTTACAATTTGTTACTCACATTTTTACCCATTCACTCACACATTCACACACTGAGGGCGGAGGCAATCATGCAAGGTGCCAACCTGCTCATCGGGAGAAATTAGGGGTTAAGTGTCTTGCTCAAGGACACATCGACACGCTGCCCGGGAGGAGCGGGAATCGAACCGGGAACGGATTGCGAGACGACTGCTCTACCCCCCGAGCCACTGTCGCCCCTAGAATAAGTGGTGTGCTGGGTGGGAGGGATCGTTGACTATTTTACCAGAGCGGGTGACTGTGCGTGAGGTGTAGATGGAGTCAGCATCATTGTAACTGAGGGGTACAATTCCCTGACTGTATTGATAAGTATGGTATCATTAAACCACTACCGCTTTATGTACTTTAATTACTGGCCATACAGTATACGATATATGAATATGATGAACACTTCCCACAATTAAATCGGTTCCAGTCAAAGGTATTATTCAAGTATTTAATGGAGCAAAAGGTACATAGGATACTTTACATTATTCTTTGAATGCACTTGTAAGGCAAAGGAGTATGCGTAGGCAAATCAATAACGAATGTCCATTCTCTGGTTACGCAGGAGGTAATTATACAACCTGAATCTTAGGGAACTATATCTATGGTGCACTAGTGATATAGCGGGAGATACTGGAAGGGGTTCCCACTGGTTGTAAGCCAGCAGGGGGGGTAGAAGATCTGTCGGTAGTAGGACGTCTGGTCAACGATGACTAGGGAGACTTCAGGTACAGAAGCCGGTGCAGTAGCCTCTTGATCCACAGACGAATACAGCTTGGTTCTCTTGTAGACTGTAGCTCCACAGGGAAGAAAGCTAGTCGACCTCAGGCTCTCTGGGCACCGACTCGACTTGACTCCTCTCGGGGTAAATCCAACACGTGCAGGCGTCGGCGATTATCCGCTCCATAAATCACAGGACCAAAGCAAATATATTCCAGCCGCAAAGGGCTATGTAGTCGTCGGGTAGATTAATCCAGTGTACATGTCCATACGGCTCTCGTCTAGGTCTCCTCGGGTGAAAGCGCCATGCGGTCGGCCCAGCCTGGATAAGAACTCTAGCTAATACGAGAAAGCGTTGGAGATGCTGGTCACTATAGAATTCTAACCGCACGATACACTATACACAAATAGACTATTAAAGACTTAATAGAAATATGTCGCACTCGACGGTATAGCGCCAAACTCTGACAATTCAGTTACTAATTCGCACGCGGTCTCGATGCTCTATTCTGGGGCCAAACAGGCCATACTTCACCGCACGTTGTATCGTGGGTGAGGCTTCAACTTATCGGTAACATACTAAGGACGAAGGGTACGGAGGTAAGGGGCTTCTACATTCACCTGCGCCGTATTTATACGCACGGTGAACAAACTAGTTCCACTCTCATTTCTGTCGCGTATCCCTGGGCAAGGCCGGGCATGTCCAGACACATCTTGACGGTGACTTTGAACCTGGCTCCGGAGGCCGGTCCCTGGCGCCGGTGGACCGCTGTCCAATAGGAGAATGAACTATTATGGTCTGGGCTAAAGGGATATTCCGTGTATATGTACAAGGAATATACAGGGGATATCAAACGATATACAAATACTATGCAATATATATCAATAAATAAATATATATATTCGGTTTAATCTGATCCTTTGTAACAGCCGCCCCCTAATTTCGTCCCACCTAATTAGCTAAGCAGAGACAGATTAACCGCACTGTCCTCTACTCAATGTCTGTTGTGAGGGATCGGTCAGTTCACAAAGTCATGGGGTCATGGTCGTCATCGATGGTATCGGGGAGCCTTGGCAGTTCTATTAGCCTCGCCACGGGTCGGGTGTAGGTCCGCCTTTGGACGAGCACTTCGGCTGCTCGGACCTTTCCGTCGGCACCGGTGATCACTTTGCTTACGCGGCCGGCCGGCCACATAGCTCGGGGTAGTGACTGGTCGATAATCATGACGACTGTTCCTTCTGTCAAATTGTCTCTCTCTTTCACCCATTTCTGGCGGGTCTGTAGAGACGGTAGGTAGTGGAGTAGGAAGCTGTTCCAAAACTTGTCAGCCAGTACTTGACTGTACCTCCACATTCTTCGGCCGTTCGCTTCTTCAGGCCTGTACATTGTCTGTGGTAGCGCGGGGTCCAGCCGCCCCATCAAGAGTGTGTTGGGGGTGACTGGGTCGACATCTGCTACATCACTTGAGACGTAACCGAGGGGCTTTGAGTTCAATACTCCCTCGATCTCCGTGAGGACTGTCATTAAGACTTCTTCCGCCACGGTCTGGGCCCCAAGCACGGCGTACAGGGCTGTCTTTATTGAACGTACTTCTCGTTCCCAAGTTCCACCGAAGTGAGGTGCGTTCGGGGGATTAAACTGGAAGTCAATCTGGTATGGAGCGAGGTGGGTCTTAAGTTCTGGGCCCATAGCTTGGAAGCTCTCTCTCAGCTCTCTTTCTCCGCCTTTGAAGTTTGTCCCGTGATCAGACAACAATATAGACGGTTTGCCTTTCCGCGATGTGAATCTTCGGAAGGCCATAAGGAATGAGTCTGTGCTCATGGTTGGAAGGAGTTCTATATGCATCGCTCGGGTGGTCATGCATTTGAATACAATACCCCACCGCTTCTCGGTGCCTCTTCCTTTCTTTATATACAGCGGGCCGAAACAGTCCATACCGGTGGAGTGAAAGGGCTTGTCGCCGAGTCGGAGGCGACAGGGAGGTAGGTCAGCCATCCGGGGTATACTGGGCTGCGCTCGCCATTTACGACAGTCTAGACAGGTTCGCTGGAAGCGCCGCACTGCTTCTCTCCCTTGCAGTATCCAATAACGACGTCTGATCTCCGCGAAGACTCTCTCTGCCCCGGCGTGATGCACATCCTCGTCGTATTTCTTTATGATCAGCTCTGTGACCTTGTGTCGGCTGTTTAAGACTTGACGTCTTAAACGTACTTGACGTCATACGGTAAGTCTGGAGCTCTCCGCAGACGACCACCCACTCTGATGAGACCATGGGTGTCGCTCTCGGGGGCTAGGTGGAGCAGTCTGCTGTCTGATGGGACGGGCTTTGCTCCCTGTAGACAGTCTAGCTCATCGGGGAACGAGTCTCTCTGGGCTCGTTGTAGTAGAAGAAGTTCCGCTTCTTCGTAGTCAGCTGCAGTAATGTCAGTAGTGAGCTGAACCTCTGGGTGGTGCCACAGGAATGTCTTTAGCTGCGCACTTTCTAGGGTGAGGCAATCGTCTATGTCGGGGTCTGTGGAGACGAGTGTGTTCAATCCACAGAACATAGATTTCTTGTTTTCTGCCTCCTCTTTACTCGCTTCCCGTGGGGTGGGTGTAGGCCACTCTTCTTCCGGGAGCTTGAGGAACTCTGGCCCGTCACTGTATAGGTTGTGACGGGTGAGGTCATCCAGGGACATTCCCCGGGTGATGACGTCAGCTGGGTTGTGTTTTGTGTCCACATACCTCCAGCTTGCTACTTCTGTTAAATCTTGAATCTCTGTGACTCTGACTCCCACGAAGACCTTGTATCTGCACGAATCAGACCGGATCCATGTGAGTACTGTCGTGGAGTCTGACCACAAGATTGTTCTTTGCACCGGAATGGTGAGTTCACGTTGGATTAACGTGGCGAGTTGCGCTCCTGCTAGGGCTGCGCAGAGCTCTAGACGCGGGATAGATTGTTGCTTTCGTGGGGCTATTCTTGAGCGAGCCAGGATGAAAGCAGTATGTATTTCTCCTCCCTCCTCTCGGGCACGCAAGTAGGCCACCGAACCGTAGGCTACTTCGGAGGCGTCGCTGAAGACGTGCAGGTCCATCTGGCACGTCTCCGGCCTCACTGTGGGTGGGAAGTAGCTGCGGCGTATGTTTACACCTGGGAGTGAGCTGAGTTCCGTCTCCCACTCTCTCCATGTGGATGCAAGGTGTTCGGGTATGGGGTCGTCCCAGCCCTGGTCCTTGTCCCATAACGCTCTTACAATCATCTTTGCCCTGGTGGTGTAAGGTAGAATACATCCCAACGGGTCATATTGTCTGGCGAGTGTTCTGTATACACTCCGTCTGGTGGTCGGTAGTGCAGTCGACCTTCCCTGCTCCTTGGTCAGGGGTGTGTGTTTATAATGGAGCGAGTCTGTTTTGAAGCGCCAGACTAGTCCTAATGTCATTTCTTGGGCTTCTCCTGGGATGGTCGCCATCCAGGTCTCGCTGCTTGCTGCCTTGTCCTCGGGGGAGAGGCTGCGCAATACTTGCGGGTCGCTGCTGGCCCACTGCCTGAGATCAAAGCCGCCTTTGATCAGGGAGGCGCGGAGCTTGAGTAGAAGGGCCTCGGCTTCTTCTGGCGTCGAGACGCTTTGCAGACAGTTGTCCACGTAGAAACTATTTTCTACACTTTTTCGGACCTCTTCATCAGCTGCTGGGTCCTCTGCGACGTGTTTTTGCAGTGCAAACGTAGCACAGCATGGGCTGCATGTGGTTCCGAAAGGGAGGACTTCCCATTGATAGATGGCTGGTTGCTCATCCCCGATCCTCTCTCTCCATAGGAACCGCAGCAGGGGCTTGTCCTCCTCCACTAGTCTCACCTGCAGGAACATCCCTTTGATGTCGCCGCTGATGGCCACCTTGTCCTGGCGGAAACGTAGTAACACGCCTAGTAGGGAGGGGCCGAGTGTTGGGCCGGGCAAGAGCTCTTTATTCAGATTTTGTGATCCGATCTGGTAGCTGCAGTTGAACACAATACGATCCTTGCCGTTGTGGTGGACTTTGTGGTGCGGCACGTACCATGATTCGGTCGTCTGATCGGCCTCTTTAATGTCAATTTTCTTTATGTGTCCCGCTGTGATTAGCTTGTTAATCTCAGCGCGGTACACAGTCTCTTGAGCGGGGTCTCTGGCTAGGCGCCGCTCTGTGTTCAATAGATACCGCTCCGTCGCTTCTTTTGGGGCGTGGAAGGTGGGCATACCCTCTCGCCTCAGGAGTGGAGTTGCGTATCTCATCACTCCGTTGACTTTGACTCTCTTTGTCCCTTGCTCGAGGAGTGCTATGGCGTAAATGTCTTCCTTGGAACGAATGTCTTTCTTTTCGTTCTTAAAGGGCATTGTCTCTAGTGTCCATAGCCTCTCGACATGCTGTAGGAGGGTGGTGTCTTCTTCTGTCACTCTGGAGTGGAGGCAGCTAGTGGCTGCTGTTCGGTTAAGAGACTTAGCGAGGGGGCCTTGTAATGTCCATCCTAGGCGGGTCTCGACTGCTGCAGGACAGCCTCTGGGCCCTGTGTGGACCCGGTCTATCGGGACTATGAGGTCTGCATGGTCGGAGCCTATCAGCAGGGTCGGGGTGGCGCCGTCTATGAGCGGGATAGGTAGTTGACGCAGGTGCACATATTTATCCATCAGCTTGGCGATGGGGTAGGTATACTGCGACAGGCCTATTTCTTGGCTGGTGAAAGCATTAGTAATCCTATACCGTCTCTCTGGCTGCCCGCTTGCTGCGATAGTGAAGGAGACATTCTCGCCCTTTATCGTCTTTAGATCTCTTCTTATTGTCCGAATCGTCATCTGGTTTTCGCTCCCCCGCAGCCCCAGCTGGGCCGCAGCGGACGCGAGGAGAAGGGTCTTCTCTGACCCGTCGTCAAGGACGGCGTAAGTGTCCATGACCTTGTCTTGGTAACTCAGTGTTACGCGGACCACCTTTAAGAGCACTCGGGCGCCCCCGCTGCTGGCGGGGTCAATGTACATAACACTTGCCTTTGTGCTGCTTGAGGGTGTGGGCTTTCTTCTGTTACTGTCGTGTAGGACATCTAGGTGGGCTCCGTCACACCGGCTACACCTCTTCTTTAAGAGGCAGTCGGCTGCCATGTGACTGCGCGCACATCGGTAACAGCGTCGGTTGGACTTTATCCATTGACCCACCTCGTCGGCGGTCATCTTCTTGAATGTGTCACATTGTGACAACCAGTGTTCTTTCTCGCAGTACGGGCACACCATCTTCCACTTCTCTTTCATCGAGGGGGTACTGTGGTTCTTGCTGCTCGGTACTGGTTCTGATTGGTGCATGACGGTCACCAATCTTCGGCCATCGTTTGCTCTCCTAGGTCCCTCTCTGGAGCTTGGGGTGCTCCGCATGAACGTATCCAACCGTAGGCTGTTGACTTCTCTCGCTAGGAAGTCGGCTAGGTCTAGGAGGGATGGCTCGGGACCGTTAGGATCATGGTGGTCTCTTTGCCGCCTGAAGCGCTCTTGTCGGGCGGGCGGAAGCTTCTCTAAAATCCTCTCGACATTAGAGTTTGCGTACAGTTCGTGCATACCCTTTTCTCTTTGCGCCCCCAGCATCCCTACCAGGGATTGTACCTTGATAGACAGGTCATCTAGTGAGCGATTGTCTGTGGCTGGGGGTAGGCGGTCGATATGCCTTATCTCTTGTATTACGTAATCCCATATGCGTCCATATCTTTGGTCGAGTGCTGCTAGAGCCGCTGTGTATGGGGTAGTAGAGGTGGCATAGGCCAGCGCTATATTGTGCGCTCGGGGCACCTTGAGGTGCTTCAGTAGGATAGCATACTTGTACGGTTCGTCTGCTACATCGGACATCATTGTCTCTAAGCACATTCGTAGCTCGGTGTACTATGCTCTGTTCTCGTGGGTGAAGTCCGGAAACGTCGGTGTGCCAATGTATGATGCCATGGATGGCTGGCACATCGGTGAGTCTCCTCTTACGCCTCTTGGTGGGCTGGTACCTGCTGGGTACCATGGCCCGCGTATCCAGGTGCTATTCCTCGGGGCTGGTCGTGCGTCAAGCTCACCCGTGAATTGAGTCGGGGGTCTGTAGCGCAGAGCCACGGGGGTAGAGCCTGGGCTGTACTGGACCTCCTGGTCCTGTGGAGTTCTGTGCTGCTGTCGGGCTTGACTCTCCTCCTCTCCCTCTTCTTCTTGCTCTGGCAGGTCCTCTAGATCCTGTAGTCGTCTATTTAGCCTCTCCGCGGTGTAGACCGTTTCTTCCTTGTAGCTGGTCCTCGCGTGGACCGGTCGGGGAAGGAGTTCGGAGGGGGGTATAGGCTCTCTCTGGTGGTCGGGCTCAGGGTCGCTTGATCAGGTAGGGGAGGGTGCCCTTGACCCGTGTCTTGACGAGGCCCTGGAACCCCGTGCGGAGGGAGGGGGTGTCGCCCTGGCGATCAGCTGCTCCATTATCTGCGCTTGTAATCGGTCGCGCTCGGCTTCGCGCTTGGTGAGAGCGATGTCGCGCTCTGCTTCTTATTGGGCACCGGCAGCGGCGCGCTGGGCTTCGGCGGCGGCGCGCTCTGCTTCTCTTTGGGCACCGGCAGCGGCGTGCTGGGCTTCGGCGGCGGCGCGCTCTGCTTCGGCGGCGGCGCGCTCTGCTTCGGCCCGGTCTCTTACCATATTCTCTTCCGTCTGAAGGCGTCTAATCTCTAGATGTATACGATCTTCGTCGCTCCGTTGCTGTGCTTGAAGGCGTTCTCTTTCCATGGAAGAATGTTCGCGCTCGCTAAGCATCTGTGCTTGGAGTCGATCGCTCTCTGTAGAGGCTGCTAGGCTGGCGAGGAATGCCTGTGCCAGCATCTTGTCCGCCCCGCTGGGGGAAGACGCTGGTTGAGGTGATCCGCTCCTGGCAGTACTCGTTGGAGATCTGTTCTCCCGTGGCGAGTCCTGGAGATCCATCTCCTGGGTGCTCTCCTCTTCTTGTAGCGGGTAGAGTTCCATCCCTGGAGAGCCGTCTTTATCCTGGAGCTCTCCGGGGACTACTTCTTCGGTCTTGGCGGGGGGTAAAGTCGTGTCAGGTCCCTCCTGGTCCCTACCGTGAGCTTGGTCAGTTACATTAGAACCCACTAGGGCCTCTATTGGCGGGGTAACCTGGGCGATAGGGTCGGACATAATTTTACTATCTACTTTTTCCGCGTTTACCGTCTGTAGAAGGCTAGGTAGTATACTGGCAACGTAATCCTCTAAGTACTGAGGTGTCTGCCGTCTACGCTGCGGGCGATCTACTTTAGGAGAACCGTTTTGTGGAGTGTTCATCATAGGCCATGTCAATATTAATACCACTATATTAATATTACACTAGTTACCCTCCGGCTCGAAGGACCAATTGTAACTGAGGGGTACAATTCCCTGACTGTATTGATAAGTATGGTATCATTAAACCACTACCGCTTTATGTACTTTAATTACTGGCCATACAGTACACGATATATGAATATGATGAACACTTCCCACAATGAAATCGGTTCCAGTCAAAGGTATTAATCAAGTATTTAATGGAGCAAAAGGTACATAGGATACTTTACATTATTCTTTGAATGCACTTGTAAGGCAAAGGAGTATGCGTAGGCAAATCAATAACGAATGTCCATTCTCTGGTTACGCAGGAGGTAATTATACAACCTGAATCTTAGGGAACTATATCTATGGTGCACTAGTGATATAGCGGGAGATACTGGAAGGGGTTCCCACTGGTTGTAAGCCAGCAGGGGGGGTAGAAGATCTGTCGGTAGTAGGACGTCTGGTCAACGATGACTAGGGAGACTTCAGGTACAGAAGCCGGTGCAGTAGCCTCTTGATCCACAGACGAATACAGCTTGGTTCTCTTGTAGACTGTAGCTCCACAGGGAAGAAAGCTAGTCGACCTCAGGCTCTCTGGGCGCCGACTCGACTTGACTCCTCTCGGGGTAAATCCAACACGTGCAGGCGTCGGCGATTATCCGCTCCATAAATCACAGGACCAAAGCAAATATATTCCAGCCGCAAAGGGCTATGTAGTCGTCGGGTAGATTAATCCAGTGTACATGTCCATACGGCTCTCGTCTAGGTCTCCTCGGGTGAAAGCGCCATGCGGTCGGCCCAGCCTGGATAAGAACTCTAGCTAATACGAGAAAGCGTTGGAGATGCTGGTCACTATAGAATTCTAACCGCACGATACACTATACACAAATAGACTATTAAAGACTTAATAGAAATATGTCGCACTCGACGGTATAGCGCCAAACTCTGACAATTCAGTTACTAATTCGCACGCGGTCTCGATGCTCTATTCTGGGGCCAAACAGGCCATACTTCACCGCACGTTGTATCGTGGGTGAGGCTTCAACTTATCGGTAACATACTAAGGACGAAGGGTACGGAGGTAAGGGGCTTCTACATTCACCTGCGCCGTATTTATACGCACGGTGAACAAACTAGTTCCACTCTCATTTCTGTCGCGTATCCCTGGGCAAGGCCGGGCATGTCCAGACACATCTTGACGGTGACTTTGAACCTGGCTCCGGAGGCCGGTCCCTGGCGCCGGTGGACCGCTGTCCAATAGGAGAATGAACTATTATGGTCTGGGCTAAAGGGATATTCCGTGTATATGTACAAGGAATATACAGGGGATATCAAACGATATACAAATACTATGCAATATATATCAATAAATAAATATATATATTCGGTTTAATCTGATCCTTTGTAACAATCATCATACACATCATCACTGTGTATTGTATGAATTGTCAGGTCAGTCATTCCTGGCCATAAGAATACAGTTGGTATTTGTATACAAAGCCATCCCGAGGTAGCCATCAACTTACATACGCACTTAATTTTACTCATTCAACCAAGAGGTGGATGTTACAATCTGAGAACCCAAATGATATCTCCTATCATGTTCCCACTGTCAGAACTGAATGAGGGAAACATGGGTTCAGCTATCCTGCTCCATTCTCCTGGAACCTATTACAAAATGATTTGAAGCTAGAGTCTCTCATTGTAATTGAGCATTTTAAAGAAGAGAGTGGACGCCTGCTTGCCATGGAGTGTTTATTTTCTTTACTTTTTAGTATATGTGGGCTTTTACTATCTTGTTTTTCTTTAAGTTTTTTGTTAGTTTTAATGTTGTTGTATATGTGATTATATATAATGCTACCTTCTTGGCCAGGGCCCACTTAAAAAAGAGATGGAAATCGCAATGTGATTACCCTGGTTATATAAAGAAGAAATAAAATAATGAAATAAACAGTTCCTCAACACTGGGGATATGTTTAGTCTTTTTTTCGCTAAACCCATCTATTGATTTATTGATCTATTGACATCTATTGATTTATTTATTTGTAGGACCAAAAGAAATGTGAAAAATTAAATAAATCATGTTTGTACGGCAAAACCATGTTGATCATCGTCCATGAGTATGACCATGAGCATTCAATCCTTGGTGTGTTACGCTCTAGTAGCCCAATATTAATCTTAGTCTCGCACTGCTCACAAAAAGATGCAAATTTGAAAGAAGGATCATCCTGTTTTCTTTGAAGTAAAGGATGCAACAGAGGAACTATACTACGCAGACCTGTCGAATATTACCTTATTCCTTATTCACGCGGTGGCCATTTTGCTCTTATGACATGCTCAGGTTGGGTTCCTTTCCACTCTGTTCCCACCCAAGGTCATGTGGTCAATATGGTCAATAGGCCTTGCTCAATACTCAATGTGACACAGCTTCTAACAAAATGTCTGTGTACAAGTTCCTCTCAAAAAAGGGGACATTTTGCAGTTTTCAACTTTTTGTACACACCTTTTTTTATGATTGAAACTGTCATTGGTTTCACAAGATGATTTCATATTTGGAGACAAGTGAGCACAATGGTATAAATGTTCTCTATATTGGCTGATGATAGTGATTTTTTCATATATCGGTATTGGTCCGATGAGCAAAACTGGGCAGATGTGAACAAATTATGATTATTTCTCTGTCTAGCTGCCGTGTGTGTGTGTGTGTGTGTGTGTGTGTGTGTGTATGTGTTTCTATTTTTGGCCATACAGAGTTTGTTTTGGTAACGTTACTTGTATGAATGAATGACCTTTATTTATATAGCACCCTTCACAGCACGAATGCACAGGGTGCTTTACACTACAGCTTAATATAAAAACACAATAAAAACAAAATCAGAAATAAATGACAACAGACAAACAGCAGTTAAAAACAGTGAAACCAGATAGAAAAAGTAGAATAAAAGAATTTGGATAAAATCATGAGTCACTAATTAAAACAACACTATAGAACAGAAAAAGTGCCTATGTGTGATTAAAAGCCTGCCTGAACAAATGTGTTTTTAGTTGTTTTTTAAAAGAGTTCTCAGAGGGGGCAGTTCGCAGGTCCAGGGGGAGAGCGTTCCAGAGCCTTGGTGCTGTCACCTCGAAGGCTCGATCACCCCTTGTTTTTAGCCTGGTCCTGGGGATCACTAGGAGGTGCTGATCGGCAGATCTGAGTGAGCGGGTGTTTGTGTAGGGATGGATGAGTTCCGTGATGTAGATAGGGGCCTGACCGTGAAGTGCTCTGAAAGTGAAAGTGAGTATGTGACTGTATCGGCAAATCCCAAACGTAATCATCGTGGTAAAACTTTTCAGACGCACCTTTTCCAGCCAACAATTAATTCAGTTGAGTCGTATCAAGTTCAGATGTTGTTTTATTGCGATCCCATCGATCTCCAAACATAGGATGCACAACTCCAAAAGGTAAGCGAATGAACAAATTACAAAACAAACTGTGAATATTAAAGTGTGGTTGCTGCGTGTGTGTGTGGTGGTCGGAAAACTGTATGATTGCCCCGTCTTTTCCAAATCAAAACCGCCCTTGTTCCCGGTAGACATCCACTTTAACACCTGATAATTACCACCTGATAATTATCATTAATCAGCTAACCATTAGGCCTACCATTTCCATACCAATAGGGGGAGCAATCATTCCAAATGACCAAAATGATTCTGTTTCATTATAAATATATACACAATATAGAATAAGTTTAAATCTAAATATCAACACATGATGGTCAAAAAGAAAACATTTAAATAATAAGCAATATGGCTCCAACACTTCGGCCCCTAATTGTTAACCCGGAAAACAATTACCTATAAACAAATGGAGCCTATCTGTGTAATAATCATCTAATAACTAAGGTTTTTACTCATAATTCATAGACAAATAATCAGTTCAACACAATTAAATTGATACAATGACAAAAACAATATTTTTTATAATATTTTTTTAGATCATGAGTTTACTGTCCAAACTGACAAGGCAAACAGGGCATGCAGTATTGTCCATGTGCTGCAGAATCCGGTGTGCACACGCTGCATAGTCCATCATTTAGAGGGGGTGAGTGTGTGTGCAAGTTAGCGAATGCCATAAGATATGTCAGCAAAAATGATATGTATAAATGTGTTAGCATTGTTTAATGTGATTGTCAGTTAGTGGGGAGCCAGCTGTTCAAGAACAGTGACACCTGTTGGAGCTCAGTGTTCACCACTGGGCCGTCGTCATTGCCATACTTTGTCTATTCTGCTTCTAGGAGCAGGCAGATCTTGTCCACTGGTCTTTCCAGTTCATTTGTCTTTGTCTTCAGGAGAACTCGGCGGACGAAACCTTTGGAGTCTGGCATCGTTTTGATGATTCGGCCCATCGGTCAATAGTTGCGAGGAGCTTGGCTGTTCACGATGAGGACTATGTCTCCAGGGGCAAAGTTCCTCCTTTTGCGGTTCCATTTTTGACGCTCCTGCATCATTGGCAGATACTCCTTAGTCCACCTTCTCCAGAAGAGGTCTGCAATATACTGCACATGCCTCCATCGTCTTCGGGCGTAGACGTCATCTTTGCTAAAGAGACCAGGTGGAAGAATTGGTTTCCCTTTCAACTGAATGAGGTGATTGGGTGTCAAGGCCTCCAAGTCACCTGGATCGTCTGACGAAGAGGTGATCGGGCGGTCATTCAGTATCGCTTCCACTTCGCAGAAGGCCGTCTGCAAAGCTTCATCGTCTAGTGTTTGCTGTCTCAGGGTGGAATCGAGAACGGTCTTTACCTGCCTGATAAGCCGCTCCCACACCCCACCATGGTGGGCACCGTGGGGAGGGTTGAATCTCCATGATATGCCATCCTGCATTAAGGCTTTCTCGATCTTGCCTCCATTCAGCTGGTTCAGAGCTTCTTTCAGCTCACGAGCAGAGCCTACAAAGTTAGTGCCATTGTCTGACCTGATCTCCTTAACATGTTATGGCGCGGCTCAGGTTAGTCGCCATTGGTTTTGCTCCGCAACGATTGTGCTTACTTTTAGTCATTTTGTTTATTTTTACTACTTTTTTTATAGAAACAACACTGGCGGGGACGTCATACGCCAGTCACTTATTGACCTAAACTCCGGACTTAAAGAGGAGTTTAGAGACACGTTATGCCAAGATTGGCCACCGGAGATCAGGCGGGACAGAGACAAAGAGAAATGCGGCGGCAAGAAGAAGCATAGAGACAGGAGGAGCGGAATCAGATTAAGGTTAAAAAGATCTGCTTACCGTCCGGCGATCCCATCCATCTTTCTGGCGAATGCACGTTCGCTAGAGAGTAAGATGGATGATTTACGAGCGAGGGTCCGATTCCAGCGAGAGGTGAGGGACTGCAACATCTTGTGCTTCACGGAGACATGGCTGAAACCAGAGACTCCGGACCACACTCCCTCGGACTCCTTCACCGTCTTCCGAGCGGACCATACAGAAGCCTCCGGGAAGAGCATTGGCGGGGGTGTATGTCTCCTGACCAACAACGGCTGGGTAAGCCCCAAGGAGATCAAGATACTCTCCCGTTCATGCTCCCCGGACATGGAACATCTCTCCATTCAATGTCGCCCCTTCCACCTTCCCCGAGAGTTTACCACGATCATCATGACGGCGGTGTACATTCCTCCCCAAGCAAACACCGCCAGGGCTCTGGCGGAGCTACAGGAACATCTAAACACCCACCAGATAAAACATCCAGACGCAGCCATGATCGTAGCCGGTGATTTCAATCAGGCGAATTTGAAGAAAGTGATGCCGTCCTTTTTTCAGCACATCGCCTGCTCCACCAGAGGAGGAAACATAGTAGATAGATAGTATCGTCCCCACAAAGAAGGTGAGGGTGTTCCCAAACCAGAAACCGTGGGTGGACAGTACTATCAGAGCAGCTCTGAAAACTCGCACCACTGCTTACAACCTGGGCAGAAAGACAGGAAACATGGAAGTGTACAAGACAACAGTCTACACTCTGCGCAAGGCTGTTAAACTGGCCAAACGGACGTATGCTGACAAAATGGAGGCACAAATGGCACAGAATGACACAAGAGGCTTATGGCGAGGACTGAGGACGATAACTGACTACAAAGTCAGCGCCCCCTCAATGGGGAGCGACGACGCCTCTCTCGTGGACAAACTCAACTCTTTCTACACTCGGTTTGGTGTAAACAGTGGCGCCGCTAGCTCAACGGCTAGTGACGTCACTGGCGCGCCGGCTGTTGTGGAGGGGGGGGGGCATTCGCGGGGGGGCGGGGACGCTCTTTCATTGACGGAACACAGTGTGAGAAGAGCATTTATGGAGGTGAACACCAGAAAGGCTGCTGGCCCAAATGGAATAACAGGACGCATACTTAAGTCCTGTGCTAATCAGCTAGCCCCTGTGTTCACCACCATATTTAATCGATCCCTGGCGGAGTCAGTGGTCCCTGCCTGCTTTAAGATGTCTACCATTATCCCAGTATCAAAGAAATCACCTCTGTGGCACTCACCTCTGTGGCCATGAAATGTTTTGAGAGGCTGGTCAAGGATCACATTTGTGCCTCCCTCCCCAGTGATATGGACCCTATGCAATTTGCATACAGGCCAAACAGGTCCACTGATGATGCGGTCTCCCAAGTACTGCACAGCACCCTCTCTCACCTAGACAGCCAGAAGGGGGGCTATGTGAGACTGTTGTTCATTGACTACAGCTCAGCGTTCAACATCATAGTCCCCACCAGACTGGTGGACAAGCTGATCGAGCTGGGTCTGAGCTCCGCTCTGAGCGCCTGGATACTGGAATTTCTGAGTGAAAGGCCCCAGGCGGTCAGGGTGGGGGGTCAGACCTCCAACACCATCACCCTGAGCATCGGGTCCCCCCAGGGCTGTGTTCTGAGCCCCCTGCTGTACTCACTATACACACTTGACTGTGTGGCCAAGTTCAGCTCCAACTCCATAGTGAAGTTTGCGGACGACACAGTGGTGGTAGGGCTGATCTCGGACAACGACGAGAAGGCCTACCGGGAGGAGGTTGAGGTACTGGAACGCTGGTGCCAGGACAACAGCCTGCTCCTGAACATTGGTAAAACCAAGGAACTGATCGTGGATTTTAGGAGAAGACAGCAGGAGACACACACACCACTGAGGATAAACGGGGCTACCGTGGACAGGGTGAGCAGCTTTAAGTACCTGGGGGTCCACATCTCAGAGTATCTGACATGGACAACACACATAGACTCAGTCATAAAAAAGGCGAAGCAGCGCCTCTACCACCTGAGACAGCTAAGGAAGTTCAGAGTATCTGGGAAGATACTCCAGTCCTTCTACTCCGGAGCTGTAGAGAGCATCTTGACTGGAAACATCACTGCCTGGTATGGAAACAGCACGGCACAGGACAAGAAGGCCCTACAGAGAGTGGTGCGCTCAGCCGAGCGTACCACGGGTATTGCACTACCACCCCTGCAGGTTCTATACAACAAGAGGTGCAAATCCAGAGCCTGCAGACCCTCACCACCCCAACAACAGCCTGTTCATGCTGCTGCGGTCGGGCAGATGCCTGCGAACACCAGCTACTAGGACAGAGAGACTTCGGCTCAGCTTCTTCCCCTAGGCCGTCAGAGCCTTGAACACTGAACTCTCCACACACAAGCACACATGAGCACACACACGATACACACACTGTACACGCTCACACACTAGCAGCCACTTTAACATGAGCAAACACACACTCATGCTGCACACGCTCACACTTATGGTCGCTTTACAAAAGGAAAGGTCACTTTAAGAATAGTATAGTATAACTTGAGATTGTATAATATAGCATTGTATAGCAGTGTACATAAAGACCCAGTGCCTCATCCGTAGCTAACAGTGTATTGCACTACCACAGGACCTAGCATGTCCTACCATGCTCTGTACATGTACATATACTGATATGCCCTACTTTGTTTACTTGTTTTATTGCACAATGTCGTTCTATTGGATTCTATTATATATTACTATTGTATTATGCACATCGTTGCGGGCAAGACCCCCCGCATTTCATTGTATACTTGTATGCCGTGACAAATAAAACTCTTGACTTGACTTGACTTGTCCTCTCCTGCAAATGAATCGTCGAAGGGCGTGAATGCAGGAGTTGGTGTCCAGGGTGTGGGCTACTTCTAGGTGGATGGCTCGGCAGGCCAGACATGTGAAAAGGACTCTGTATCTTTTCACAGTACCACGTCCTCTTTTCACCTCGATGGGGCCAAAGTAGTCCATCCCGACATGCGTAAAGGGAGGTAGATCTGGTGTGATGTGATCGGTGGGAAGGTCAGCCATCATCTGCTCTCCTACTTTCCCACGCTGACGTCAGCAGACATGACATTGCCTTATGACTGTCCTTGCTGAGGAGTTGGCTCGCAGTATCCAGTAATGCCGCCAAAGCCTGGAGAGCATGTGGTTCCTACCGCCATGGCCGGTCAACTCATGGATGTCATTGGACCGCTACTCTTCCTAATTTATGCAAATGACATGTCGTCAGCCTGTGACTGCAACTTGTTCCTGTTTGCGGACGACTCAGCCCTGCTGGTCTCTGACAAGAACAAGTTGCAGGTTGAAAAAACCCTCAGCTCGGAACTAGGCAAAATCTGCATATGGCTCACTGATAACAAACTATCATTACACATGGGCAAAACAGAGTCCATTCTCTTCGGTTCAAATAACAAACTCAGCAAGACCGACGGCTTCTCAGTTACAGTGGGTGACAATATTGTCACAAGGAAAGACGAAATTACCTACCTGGGTTCCATCCTAGAGGCAAATCTTTCCTGTGACAAAATGGCATCCAATGTAATAAAAAAAGTCAACCAACAAACTAGATTCTTGTACCGGATCTCCTCTCTGGTAAACAAGAATACCCTGAAGACTCTGGCAGGAGCACTCATTCAAGGGTACTATGACTATGCATGCACCTCATGGTACCAAAGCACCTCAAAGGCGCTTAAAACAAAATTACAAACATCACAAAACAAACTGGTCAGACTACTACTTGACCTGAACCCCAGAACCCACCTCACCCCTGCCCACTTTGACAACCTAGGATGGCTTAGAGTAGACGACAGAGTACAGCAACTTGCAATGGGCCTGGTCTACAAGATACACTATATGACCGGGGTGCCCATGTACATGTCAAAATACTTCCCAAA
The DNA here is from genome assembly GCF_963971535.1 of Notolepis coatsorum. Taxonomy (NCBI): domain Eukaryota; kingdom Metazoa; phylum Chordata; class Actinopteri; order Aulopiformes; family Paralepididae; genus Notolepis; species Notolepis coatsorum. The sequence goes on along the minus strand of NC_140165.1, from coordinate 125,987,017 downwards.
GGTCAGTGAATACCACAACCACTACACCAGAGGAAGCTCAACAAATCATGTTAAACCCAGATTCGGCTCAAACAAGGGACTAAACACGTTTCGCAATTATGCCACAACAATGTGGAACGCCCTACCCAAAGCTGTAAAGGAATGTGAATCCCTGCCCACATTCAAAACCGCACTTAAAGAGCACCTACGGGAGGCTGCAATTCGAAACTGGCCACCGTAAATGCCCAAAACCCCCACCACCTCCTAATAGACAGTCTCCTCCCCACCGCATGTATATATTCCCTCCCCGCCGTATGTATATTTCTCTCCCACCCACCCACCCCCTCCTAATGTACAGTCCCCTCCCCATCATATGTATATACTCTGTCAGGATCTAGGGGTAACAGTACTGTATATTTGAATACCGTTTATGTCACAAATGTATCAGTACTAAATACCTATATGTCCCTATGCCATAAATGTCATGTATGTTGTGTATGTCATAAATGTCTATATGAATTGAAAATGGGGGACCCTGATGGAAACAAGACAAACGTCTTTCTCAGGTCTGCATCCCCTTAACAATTGTATGTATTGAGCCGTACTGTATTGTACCCATTCTGCAATCTGTTAAATAAAGTTTTCATTCATTCATTCATTCATTGAGTATCAGCTTAGGCACATGTCCACTTTTGGGTGGGATTGCCGGATGTTTCACCTCTTCTGGCAATGCTGATCTGCTCAGCCTGCCTCCCATCCTCACGACTCCATTCACCAGGACAGGGTAGTCTGTAAATACAGCTGCTCTTCTTTACTGTGGAACCATTTCTTAAAGCAGTCATTTCCTCGTGGAAACTGTGCTCCTGTTCAAAATGCACAACGGCTTCCTCTGCTTGGGCCATGTCATCCACAGAAAGATTTTGTGCACAAAGTGCCTTTTGTGCTCTTGTTTTTTTCAAAATCCATGCCACAGCTCTCTTGAGGCTAGTCCACTTGGAGAAGTGTTCAATAAACTTGCTTGTGGGATTCTTCTCTCTCTCCACCACTATGCTGTAAACACTGATGCGGTTTCTCTTTTCAGAGTTGTAAGCAGTGGTGTGGTTTCTCACTTCGGGGTCATCATCAGTGTCTTTTTCCAGCTCTTCGACGGAATTTGGCCACTGTGACTGGAGTGGTGTTTGCAATGTAATCCAAGACAGTCGTGCTGTCTAACCAGAACATTGAATCATCCCACTTAAACTGTAGCTCGGCCTTCTGCATCCTGTCCATTTTAACTGCCAGGACTGCGGCAGCAAGCTCCAGTCTTGGGATGGTTGTCTGCTTCAAAGGTGCCACTCTGGCTTTTCCCATTACAAAAGTAGAGTGGGTGTTGTTGCTGTTACTGGTCAGTCGAAGATAAGACACCGTTCCATATCCAACTTCACTGGCATCGCAGAAGTGGTGCAGTTGCGCTGTCTTTATCCCACCAAAGTCACTTGGCATAAGATATCGGTCCACACAAAAGTCATCCAACTGCTGCAACTCAGCCACCCACTTCTGCCACTGTTGAGTGATCATCTCTGGGACCGTCTCATCCCATCCAAGCTTGATCTTGCACAGGTCTTGCAGAATCCGCTTGCCGGTAAGTATGACCGGTGTCATGATCCCAGACAGGGTGCTGTCTGGGACAGTTGGAACAATGTGAACAGTGGCCTTCTGCTGTCCTCTGGCGGGCACCTTCAGATTGTGCACGCTATTATATATTTATGGCTAAATATGATTAATGTTATGTCTTTGTGCATGTTGTCTTTGGCTCTCCCTTCCTTTGTTTGATGTCGTCCTACTGTCTGGTTGTTGTATTATGATTATGCCTTTTGTGTCTAGGTTGGTGTATTCCTAGTGTGTTTCAGATGTTTGCCCTTTTTATATTATTGCCTGGGCTCGCCAGCTGTTTGTCATTTCAATCAAGGGTAGTATTTATACCTGCTTGTTTCTGAGTTCCTTGTGGCATCATTGTCTCCGTTCTACCCCGGTATCCTGTCGTGTCCCTGTTTACCATTGTGAAGCTCCCTGTCTGCCGTTTACCCTGTATTTCCCTGTGAGTTTGTTCCTGTCTATCCTAGTCCTGTTTTCCAGCTCTATTCTCATTCTATTCGGTTCTTATTATTGTATTATTGTATTATGGCATTATTGTATTATTGCACAATCATTGCGGCAAGACCTCTCGCATTTCACTGTATACTTGTATGCCGTGACAAATAAAACTCTTGACTTGAACTTAGTTTCAGTTTCACTTGTAGAGAGGATTTAACTTAACGTGAAGCCGAGACTGAAGAAGACTAGAGAACAGATGACATGTTACACAACAAACATGTTACACAACAAAACATTATTGGGCGAACAAGAAAACTAAAGAAAACTGTAAAATTGTAATGACCCTGCTGTGTTACAATAAACATATAATTAATTCATTCATGGTTTTGTTTTAGGGACACATACTGTAGGCGCCTGTACTAGACTAGTAAACGGGAGGGGAGGAGGGGAGAAGCGGCCCAGTGCAGAGTGTCAGTGCGCGTTGTTCTGTCCGCTTGTCATCAATCGTGCCTTTCTTTACAAACTTCACCGTTTTATTCATCATCTACATTTGGCAATACAAGCTTAATATTCAACGTTAAAGATCACTGTAAGCCAGTGTAAAATAAAGTAAAGATATTGAGCATAGATTTGTAAAATGTGCAACCCTAGTTTCACCTAAACGTATTCTTCGTATGGCTGCGCGTACCGCACCGTGACGCACGTTGCGGCACGTACAGTACCGTACTGTAAATTCGCGGGACGAATACAGTGTACCGTTACACCCTTATTGTAACTGAGGGGTACAATTCCCTGACTGTATTAATCAAGTATGGTATCATTAAACCACTACCGTCTTATGTACATTATACTGGCCATACCGTACACAAGTATATGATGAGAACACTTCCCCACAATGAATCGGTTCTACACAAAGTTGTCTTTAAGTATTTATTAGCAGCAAGAATACATAATATACTTTAATTGAATGCACTTGTAAGGCAAAAGAATGTGCGTAGGCAAATCAATAATGAATGTCCATTCTCATATTACGCATGAGATAATAATACAACTTGAATATTAGGAATTATATCTAGGGGATACTGGTAGGGGGTTCCACCGGTTGTAAGCCAGCAGGGGGAGGCAATGCTCTAATGCAAAGTCTGGGTCAGCGGGGACTCAATAGGCTCCCGGAGGCGGTATATTACTCCCTGCTCAGCAGACGAAAGGCCGCGACTGTAATCCCAGTATGCGTGCAGCACAGGTGGAAGCCGGTCAGCCTCTCCAATAGAGACGGGCTCGAATGATGCTCCTCACGGGCAGGTCCCACAGCAGTGGGTGTAGACGATTCTTCTCCGCTCCAACAGCATGGTTAAAAGCAATAAGAATAATAATCCAGCCGGAGAGGGGGTCTGCATTCCCCGGTGTAGATCCTCCGGTGCGCGGTACTCCACACCAACCAAGTTGAACTTGACGTTACTCAACCAAGCTCTGATACTCCACTATCCTATTCGCACGCGGCTATAAGTGCTCTATTTAGACGCACAATTGCTCACTTCACTTGGTCTTTGACTCGTAATGAAGGCTTACTAGTAAGGAGCGAACGATACGTTGAACAAACGTATTAGGATAAACAAGACTCTATCTTGGGGCAATACGAGCCCTACTTCACCGCACGTTGCATAGTGGGTGAGGCTTCACTTGTTACTAAGACTGAACTGAACGGACTGCGGACTGAACTACTTCTGTATTCACCTGCGCCATATTTATATGTACGGGGAACAAACTAGTGCCAGCCTTATTCCTGTCTCGTAGTCCTGGGCAGAACCGGGCATGTTGAGACAAGCCTTGACGGTAGCTTTGAACTCGACTCTGGGGGTAAGACACTGGCGCTGGTGGCACGCCATCCAATAAGAGAACGAAATATTATGGTCTGTAGTAGGTTAAAGGGATATTCCGTGTATATGTACAAAGAATACACAAGGGACATCAAACGATATACAAATATTATGCAATATATATCAATCAATAAATACATATATTCGGTTTAATCTGACCCTTTGTAACAGCCGCCTCCTAATTAGTCCCACCTAATTAGCTAAGCAGAGACAGATTAACCGCACTGTCCACTACTCAATGTCCGTTGTGAGGGTAGGCAGTTCACAAAGTCAGTGGTCATGGTCGTCATTAAGCGAGTCGGGGAGCCTTGGCGACTCTATCAGCCTCGCCACGGGTCGGTTGTAGGTCCGCCCTTGGACGAGCAATTCTGCCACTCTGACCTTTCCGTCGGCACCAGTGGTCGCTTTGCTTACGCGGCCGGCCGGCCACGCAGCTCGGGGTAGTGACTGGTCTATGGTCATGACGACTGGACGGGATGAAGGGGGGCTTAGGAGGAAGCGGGCCTGAGACTGCTTTGATCTGTGCTTGGCTGTGCCTCCTCCTCCTCCGTCTGTTTCTCTTGTTTGCTCTGTACCCCGTCTGAGGAGGGGCCGGTCCCGGCCGCCCCGTCAAGGAGTCGCTTGGGGTGCTGGGTTCGAGGTCAGCTACGTCTGAAGCGCAGCTGAGGGGGGTGGAGTTCCGAACTCCCTCTGGTGCCCACGGTTCTCTCACGGGCCTCTTGCTTAATGTCAATAGCCTCTGCTGTACGAGGGAGTGGCCGGTGTCGCTCGCCTTTGTGTGTAGGCAGCGTGTAGACGTGGGTTGACTGTCAAGTCCGTAGAGGGGGCCCTGGAGCGCCCATCCCAGTCGGGTCTGAACCGCGACTGGGCATCCTTTGGGTCCGATGTGGGCCGCCTCAATTGGGAGAATGAGGTCCGCGTGGTTGGAGCCGATGAGCAGGGTCGGTGTGGCGCCGTCGATAAGCGGTATAGGTAGTTGACGTAGGTGCACATACTTAGCCATCAGCTGTGGGATGGGGTAGGTGTACTGAGACAGGCCTATGTCGTGGCTGGTGAAGACGTTGGTTATACTATACTGCTTCTCGGGCTGGTCCACCGCTGCTATCTTGAAGGAGACCCTTTCACCTTTTATGGTCTTCTGGTCCCTTCTGATGGTGCGTATGGTCATGGTATCTTTGACACCCCGCAGGCCCAACTGGGCTGCTGCGGAAGCGAGGAGGAGAGTCTTTTCAGACCCATCGTCCAGGACGGCGTAAGTGTCCAGGACCTTGTCCTCGTAGCTCAGGAGCACTCTGACCACTTTGAGGAGCACTCGGGGGGTCCCGCTATGCTGGTCAATGTGGAGCACTCCTGTTGGTCGGTTGCCTTGGATCTTCTGGTGGGCTCCGCACAGTGCTGCGCGGTAAGCGGCGCCCGCCTGGGCCGCCTCACGCCACTGGTCAACTTGGACGGCGTTCAGTGTCTTATATTCGGCGCACTGTGCCAGCCAGTGTCCGCCGTCGCAGTAGGTACAGTAGGGAGCGGTCTGGTGGCTCTTCGGTACTGGTGCCACCGCCTCGGCATGGTACATTACCGCGACGGGCCCACTCTGTTGTCCTGGCTGACGCCTGTTGATGTCATGCAGGACCTCCAAGTGGGTGCCACCGCACCTGCTGCACTTCTTCTTCAAGCGGCACTCAGCTGCTAGGTGGCTGCGCGCACAGCGGAAGCAGCGGCGGTGGTCCTTGATCCACTGACTCACCTCGTCCGTGGTCAGCTTCCCGAAAGTGTCGCATTGGTACAGCCGATGTTCTCCCTCACAGTACTGGCACTCAATCTTCCACTGGTCCTCTTTCGTCGAGGGGGTGTTGTGGTTCTTGTGCTGCGGTACTGATTCGGCTTGGTGCATAACGGTCACCAACCGACAGTTATCTGTTGATCCCCGAGGTCCGAGTCTTGGGCTTGGTCCACTCCATACGAACGTGTCGAGTCGTAGGCTACTGACCTCCCTGGCGAGGAACTCAGATAGGTCTAGGAGGGATGCCTCTGGACCGTTGGGGTCGCGGTGGTCTCTCTGCCGCCTGAAGCGCTCTTGTCGGGCGGGAGGGAGCTTCTCTAGTATCCTCTCTACATTAGAGTTAGCGTACAGTTCATAGATCCCTTTTTCCTTTTGGGACCCCAGCATCCCTACCAGGGACTGTACCTTGATAGAGAGGTCATCTAATGCTCTGTTGTCTCTGGCTGGGGGGAGACGGTCAATGTCTCTTATCTCCTGTATCACATAGTCCCATATGCGTCCATAACGTTGGTCGAGGGCTACTAGAGCCGCGGTGTATGGGGTAGTAGAGCTGGAATATGCCAGCGCTATATTGTGCGCTCTGGGCACCTTCAGGTGCTTGAGTAGGATAGCATACTTGTACGGTTCATCTGGTACGTCGGACAGCATAGTCTCTAAGCACATTCGTAGCTCTGTGTACTGTGCTCTGTTCTCGTGTGTGAAGTCCGGGAACGTCGGTGTGCCAAGGTACGATGCCATGGATGACTGGCACATCGGTGAGCGTTGGGGGAGAGGCCTCCTAGGCGAGTCTCCTCTTACGTGTTGTCTTGGGCTGGTACTTGGTGGGTACCAAGGGCCGGGTACCCAGGTGCTGTTCCTCGGGGCTGGCGGTGCGTCAAACTCACCCGTGAGTTGAGTCGGGGGTTTGTAGCGCAGGGCCTCGGGGCTGACTTCTGGGCTGTACTGGGCCTTCTGGTCCAGAGTACGTTGCTGCTGGTCGGGGCTGTACTGGGCCTCCTGGTCCAGCGTACGTTGCTGCTGGTCGGCTTGATATTCCTCCTCTTCCTCCTCCTCTCCCTCTGCTAGGACCTGGAGTCTTCTGTTCAGTCTCTCGGCGTGGTCCGGTTCTTCCCGGTTGCTGGGTCTCGTATGGACCGGCCGGGGAGGGGGCTCGGAGACGTGGACAGGATCCTCCTGTTGGCGGGGTCCCGGGTCGCTTGGTCGGGTAGGGGAATGTGTCCTAGACCCTTGTTGTGACGATCTCCGGGAGCTCCGTGCGGAGTGAGGGGGTGTCGCCATGGCAACCAGTTTGTCCATCAGCTCCGCCTGCAGCCGGTCGCGCTCTGCCTCGCGCTGGGCATGGGCTGCGTCGCGCGCTGCTTCGCGCTGGGCATTGGCGGCGTCGCGCTGCGCATTGGCGCTGGCCTGGGCAGCGTCGCGCTGTGCGTTGGCGGCGTCGCGCTGGGCATTGGCGCTGGCATGGGCGGCGTGGAGCTGTGCATTTGCGACGTCGCGCTGTGCATTGGCGGCGGCGTGCTGTGCATCGGCGCGGCTTCTTTCAATGTTCTCTTCCGTCTGAAGGCGTCTGGTCTCCAGTCTTATGCGGTCGTCTTCACTCCTTTGTTGCGCCTGGAAGCGCTCTCGCTCGGCTGCTGAATGTTCGCGCTCGCGCGTCTGTTGCGCTTGAAGTCGATCGCGTTCGGTGGAGGCTGCCAGGGTGGCGATGAGTGCCCGCGCCAGCATCTTGTCCGCCTCGCTGGGGGAAGACGCTGGTCGAGGTGATCGGCTTCCGGCAGTGCTCGTTGGAGATCCGTTCTCCTGTCGCGTACCGAGGAGATCCATCTCCTGGGTGCGCGTCTCTTCTTGTGGTGGGTCGGGTTCCGTCCCGGGAGGGCTTTCTTTATCCTGGAGCTCTCCGGGGACTGTCCCGTTGGCGTTGTCTGGGGGTAAAGTCATGTCATGTCCCTCCTGGTCCCCCCGTGAGCTTGGTCAGTTACGTTAGAACCCACTAGGGTCTCTACTGGCGGGGTAGCCTGGTCGGTAGGGTTTGGCATACTTTTACTATCCGCTTTAGTTATTTTATCCGCATTTAACTTCCCTTTAAAGCTAGGTATTGGACTGACAGTGTATGCCTCTAGATAGGGAGGTGGCTGCCGTCTGCGGTGCGGGCGTTCTAGCTCGGGAGAACCGTTTGTGGAGTGTTCATCATCGGCCATGTTAATATTAATATTATATTAATATTACGCTAATTCTTATCTCCGGCTCGAAGGACCAATTGTAACTGAGGGGTACAATTCCCTGACTGTATTAATCAAGTATGGTATCATTAAACCACTACCGTCTTATGTACATTATACTGGCCATACCGTACACAAGTATATGATGAGAACACTTCCCCACAATGAATCGGTTCTACACAAAGTTGTCTTTAAGTATTTATTAGCAGCAAGAATACATAATATACTTTAATTGAATGCACTTGTAAGGCAAAAGAATGTGCGTAGGCAAATCAATAATGAATGTCCATTCTCATATTACGCATGAGATAATAATACAACTTGAATATTAGGAATTATATCTAGGGGATACTGGTAGGGGGTTCCACCGGTTGTAAGCCAGCAGGGGGAGGCAATGCTCTAATGCAAAGTCTGGGTCAGCGGGGACTCAATAGGCTCCCGGAGGCGGTATATTACTCCCTGCTCAGCAGACGAAAGGCCGCGACTGTAATCCCAGTATGCGTGCAGCACAGGTGGAAGCCGGTCAGCCTCTCCAATAGAGACGGGCTCGAATGATGCTCCTCACGGGCAGGTCCCACAGCAGTGGGTGTAGACAATTCTTCTCCGCTCCAACAGCATGGTTAAAAGCAATACGAATAATAATCCAGCCGGAGAGGGGGTCTGCATTCCCCGGTGTAGATCCTCCGGTGCGCGGTACTCCACACCAACCAAGTTGAACTTGACGTTACTCAACCAAGCTCTGATACTCCACTATCCTATTCGCACGCGGCTATAAGTGCTCTATTTAGACGCACAATTGCTCACTTCACTTGGTCTTTGACTCGTAATGAAGGCTTACTAGTAAGGAGCGAACGATACGTTGAACAAACGTATTAGGATAAACAAGACTCTATCTTGGGGCAATACGAGCCCTACTTCACCGCACGTTGCATAGTGGGTGAGGCTTCACTTGTTACTAAGACTGAACTAAACGGACTGCGGACTGAACTACTTCTGTATTCACCTGCGCCATATTTATATGTACGGGGAACAAACTAGTGCCAGCCTTATTCCTGTCTCGTAGTCCTGGGCAGAACCGGGCATGTTGAGACAAGCCTTGACGGTAGCTTTGAACTCGACTCTGGGGGTAAGACACTGGCGCTGGTGGCACGCCATCCAATAAGAGAACGAAATATTATGGTCTGTAGTAGGTTAAAGGGATATTCCGTGTATATGTACAAAGAATACACAAGGGACATCAAACGATATACAAATATTATGCAATATATATCAATCAATAAATACATATATTCGGTTTAATCTGACCCTTTGTAACACTTATTATCTATTATAACAGAAATGTTAATATTGGTTATCGGGATCGACCAAAATGTTCACATCGGTGCATCCCTACTTTGAACAGAACATCTCTTGGTGAGACCGAAACGGCATGTGAATGTCAGCTCAGCTGGATGGTTCCATTTGACCTGGGCAGAGCAAGAGGCTACAGCCTGTGGCTACACTGCCGAGTGGTGCACCCTGGGGACTGGCGTTTCCTGTGCTCTGCAATGGATGAAGGTGTCAGCAGGGAACACCTCCTTGTTACTGTCTGCCAGTAGGTTTTCACATTCATCAAAAAGAGCTTGTGATAAAGAAATACAACTTTTATTTCATCATTATTTCCACTGTAAATACAACCAGCTGGATTAGCAATGCTTTGTTATTTAACATCTTAATTTAATGTTTTACAGGAGATTTCAAAGCAGGCTGTAGGTATACCTTTAATATCTATGCGTGCACCGAGGAAGGACATAAACTACTGGAAATACTTAGTGGATACTCACAGGAGCTCAGTGAGTGTTATTACTACTGACATTTTAGTTGTATTAGATAAGTCGTCCATTGCTTGCGTTGAACGTGGGTGTTCGGTGGGTGGGACCAAAGACGCCTGGCTTGTAGAAGTATCGGCAAGAGCATGAAGGGTGGGGCCTGTCAGATGTGACAGGATGAGCAAGACACAGATAATGATCAAATATTATAGATGATACAGAAATTGAGAAATGCATACACACACTGTTTCCTGTTTGCCACATACTTAGACTGGGGAATGGAGAAAACAAATGTGTGATTATGCTATTTCATAAAGTGCAAAGCCAAATATAACATTAGAGTAGGCTACTATTTTAAATGAAGTAAAAAATAGTATAAAAACTCCTGAGGTCACGTCTGTCTTTTCTTTCTTCTCTCTCTCTCTCTCTCTCTCTCTCTCTCTCTCTCTCTCTCTCTCTCTCTCTCTCTCTCTCTCTCTCTCTCTCTCTCTCTCTCTCTCTCTCTCTATGTCTCTCTCCGTCTTCCCCCTCCCTCTCCTCAGAACCTATAACATCCCCCAGTCTGGTTGAACCTGTCAGAAGGAGCTCCTCTTCTGTGACCATGGAGTGGCTTTACGACGAGGATGACTATGCTCATCCAGGGTTCATCACTGGTTACCTGGTTACCGTGCAGGAAGTAGGGTTTGCGAGGTCACCAGCCAGTATGCAGAGTGGGTATTAATCTGCCATTCCAGAATTTGTTGCTTCCAATTCATCAGAACATACTGAACATAAATATGGCTGCCCAACAACCAAATCTAATTCTCACATAAATTATATACCTTATAACAATTAACTGCCATGAATTAGGGTTAGTTTGATTGACTGATTAGACTTGTTTGTCAATAATAAAAAATAAATGGCATAATGCAGTAGGCCTAGTTGTCAGCTCCAACCACAGATATACACAATGTTAAAAATGACAATGTTAAAAACTAGATTTTAAAATGTATGAAAATGTTGTCTGATACATTGTTGTCTGTGGCTACGTTTGTACTGCACTTACAATTTACATGTCTATGTACTTTGTCATATTATTTGTGGACATGTTTTGTATTTGCGTATCTGTCCGAGACCAAGGACCACAATGGAAATAAGTCTTGACTTGTTTGTGTTTCATCCTTGATGTTTTCTTGAATGTTGAATAAAAGAAAATTCAAATATTTGACACAAAAGATTTGATAAAATAAAATAAAATCATACAGTATGTCACATTTGCTATTTTGGCCCCAGTTAGAATTGAACCCCTAACCCCAGCAATAGCGCTCACCCATTGAAGTATGTGCATTGCAGTTTGTGGGGTATCACTCTGGAATGGTCTGGATGCGAATATAAAATTAAGCAAAAATATCAATACATTTAAAGGTAGCTATAAACAAGCACTTATGGACACATATAAGAGAGAGGAGCTTGAGCAGTAATGTGACTGCCTATTATTTTTTTCTCATTTGGATATTTGGATATATAAAAAACTGTACTTTTATTTTATTTTTTATTTGTTATATTGTTTTTATTAAATTAAAATGTCAAATATTGTAAGGAAGGGGCAGGGCTTGGTAAGTTGTTTTTTACTTCCCCCTGTTCCTTCTCGAACACTTATTGTATGGAAATAGTCTTTGACTATTTACCTTTTTGTTTTTTAAACTTGTTTTATGTTTCTATGTTCGAGACAAATAAAAATCAAATCAAATAAAAATACTACCATTTCCCAGGCCATTCGACAATATGAAAATATGGAATAAGCACATTGGTGACTGTGTGTGCAGGTGACTTCAACGTGTCAGTGGGGGACCCCCAAAGAAAGTCTGTGACCATTGAGGGTCTTCAGGAGAACCAGGAGTATAGCCTCCACCTGAGGGCCTTGACTAAGCAGGGACCTGGCCCACCGACCACCGTCACCATCAGACCTGCCACAAACAGTAAGCCGGTGGTGACCCTGAATCATTGACTGAAACAGCGTTATAATGTTGTGGGCCATAATGCAGTCAAGTCCATCTTTTTTTTAGCAATTTGATTTTCTGCACTTGGATACAGGGTAGATTTGACATGCTGTCTGTATTACACTGTTTAAACATTAGGCCAGGCTTTAGAATACTGTTTGAGATTTTAGGATTTGATAAAAAAAATTAAATAATAATAATAATAATACTGTTTGAGATTTGAATGGCTCTTGGTTATCTTGTGTCCTCTGTCAGACTCTCTTTTGAATGGCTCTTGATCATCTCTTGTGTCCTCTGTCAGACTCTCTTTTGAATGACTGCTGATCATCTCTTGTGTCCTCTGTCAGACTCTCTTTTGAATGACTGCTGATCATCTCTTGTGTCCTCTGTCAGACTCTCTTTTGAATGACTGCTGATCATCTCTTGTGTCCTCTGTCAGACTCTCTTTTGAATGACTGCTGATCATCTCTTGTGTCCTCTGTCAGACTCTCTTTTGAATGACTGCTGATCATCTCTTGTGTTCTCTGTCAGACTCTCTTTTGAATGACTGCTGATCATCTCTTGTGTCCTCTGTCAGACTCTCTTTTGAATGACTGCTGATCATCTCTTGTGTTCTCTGTCAGACTCTCTTTTGAATGACTGCTGATCATCTCTTGTGTCCTCTGTCAGGATCTCTTTTGAATGACTGCTGATCATCTCTTGTGTCCTCTGTCAGACTCTCTTTGGTTGGCCAAGGTATTAACTCCTGTCTTCTTAGTACTGGGCTGTATCATCCTCCTGTGGCCTCAACGAAAAATGTGAGTCACTCCATCCTTGAATGTTAAAGTGCTCCTCTAATTATTATTATTATTATTATTATTATTATTATTATTATTATTATTATTATTATTATTATTATTATTATTATTATTATTATTATTATTATTATTATTATTATTATTAGTAGTAGTAGTAGTAGTAGTAGTAGTAGTAGTAGTAGCAGCAGCAGTAGTAGTATAGTAGTAGTAGTAGTAGTAGTAGTAGTAGTAATAGTAGTAGTAGTAGTAGTAGTAGTAGTAGTAGTAGTAGTAGTAGTAGTAGTAGTAGTAGTAGTAGTAGTAGTAGTAGTAGTAGTAGTAGTAGTAGTAGTAGTAGTAGTAGTAGTAGTAGTAGTAGTAGTAGTAGTAGTAGTAGTAGTAGTAGTAGTAGTAGTAGTAGTAGTAGTAATAGTAGTAGTAGTAGTAGTTTTATTCAGTCATCACACACAATGCACAATCATTCCAGACTGTCAACGGTGACTGGAGAGGTATAGGCTGAATGAAGCATAATACTTATATATGCCTGTCCTATATTCTTATAAAATTAAACCTCCAAAACAGAAACAAAAAGAAATAACAAAATTAAAGTTATTCACATTTGTAACCTTCAGAAATAGCTATACAAAAGCGAATTACTCATTCTTAAATGTATATCAGCATTGTTCCACAAGTTAACCCCAACAATAGAAATACATCTCCTTTTAATCCCTTTCTTAGCTTTTTGAACAGTAAATTTACAAATGTCTCTCAAATCACATTTTCTTTCCACTATTGAAAAAAAAACCTTTGCAAGTGATTTAGGTCTGTACATTATTTGCATTTTTCTTTTTTATAATAAAGAAAATCATAAAATTTCATAACATGAGACTTTAAAAACAGTGGATTTGTGTGGTCATATAATCAGTATAAATGCTCAGAATGGCCTGCTTTTGCAGTAAGACTATTGGATTTAGTCTTTTTAAATGTTGACCCCCATACTTCCACACAGTATGATATAATTATAAGTAAGTATAAGTGAGCAGTAAATTATCTACAAGGCCTTATAGTTTAATATATCCTTAGACTTATACAGGATTACTACTGACTTTGACATTCTTCCTTGAAGATAGTTAATATGTTGTTTCCATGTTAATTTCTGATCAATATAACTACCCCTAGATATTTTATCTCAGAAACTCACAAATCAGATTTGTTTAACTTGATATCCCCATCTATTTCTTTTCGATTACCAAAAACCATAAATGTATTTCTTTTAATAATGAGAGACAATTTATTAACATCAAACCAAGTTTTGAGAATTTCCAGCTCACTTTCAATGTCATACAGAAGCATCCCATACCTCTCCAATTCTCAGTAGGAGTTCAATCATTTTGTGTCCTGTACTGTGTTCCAATTCTCTCACTAATATGCTATGATCTATAGTATAAAAAGCCTTCTGCAGGTCAATATAAATACCAATATACAACACTCATCATTTTCAACTGCCTTTGTTATTTCTTCTCCAATCTCCATTACTTAGGTAATGTATTAATTGAAATGCTAAACAGAAATCATCCTTTGGCGTCAAGTTCACCGTCATGATTGACCATGTTGGGGGGGGGGGGGGGGGGGGGGGGGAATAAGTGTCCCTCTGTTTTAATTGACCTCCCATACGGTATCTCCTCCCTCCAGGCTGAAGGGGCTTTTTACTTATCCTGCAGGGATGAACATCAAACCTTCTGTGCTGGACACCTTTCCTCACGAGGTAGAAACATACCGTTTGTATTGACTTTCACAGTGTTTCACAGAGTGTGCAAAAGCATCTGATGTACACTAACCAACCATACAGCATACTAACCAACCATACAGCATACTAACCAACCATACAGCATACTAACCAACCATACACCACACTGTACAATTTCAGTGACCACAGTACACATTTGTAAAATAAATAAACAAGACTAAAAACGTCAACATAATTCTGCAGTCTGAACCATATACAGTAGCCAATGTACTACCCTCACAGATACTGTAGATAGATAAATCTAGACACACACATCTTTCATTTATTTTAATCCTCTCCTTTTCCTATACAGACCAGGGAGAGGCTTGCGTCGCTGACAGTCGAGGACTGTGTCTCCTGTGACATTGAGGTGCTAAATACCAAACCTCCTGTGTCAGAAATGACCACACTCTTAGATCCAGTGCTCCCAGATCCAGCCTGCTTTACCTCCTATCAATCTACCTCCTACCAATCCACCTCCTACCAGTCCGTCTCCTGCCCTCCACTCCAAGCAGAATGCTGTCCACAGTCAGGTACGGCGCCCCAGGAGGAGCCACCCGTCCTTCGGGGGGTTACGAGCGTTACCAATCGGAGTTACTTTCACACCTTGGATGGTGGGTCCTTTCCTAAGGCGCCACAAATTACACCCGCAGACTTCACCAGCTGTGAACCTTCTGCATGTGGGCAGGAAAGTGATTATATCCCCAGCTGTGAACCTTCTGCATGTGGGCAAGAAAGTGATTATATCCCCAGCTGTGAACCTTCTGCATGTGGGCAGGAAAGTGATTATATCCCCAGCTGTGAACCTTCTGCATGTGGGCAGGAAAGTGATTATATCCCCAGCTGTGAACCTTCTGCATGTGGGCAGGAAAGTGATTATATCCCCAGCTGTGAACCTTCTGCATGTGGGCAGGAAAGTGATTATATCCCCAGCTGTGAACCTTCTGCATGTGGGCAGGAAAGTGATTATATCCCCAGCTGTGAACCTTCTGCATGTGGGCAGGAAAGTGATTATATCCCCAGCAAGGCTGTATCTGTCTAAAAGTGAGATAACTGGTATATATACTATACTTATAGCACTTTTCTAGAACTCAAAGTTGCTTAATTGATTGACTTTACAAGCAAATACATGGGTTGTCCAAAAACAATTGACGTAACTCAAGCCCCCAGAGGGAAGCACAGTTACATTTCAACTGGCCTCGTGTCTCGCTCTGCTACTGAGATAACCCCTTATCGCTAGGTTATGACTATAACCAAGTTCTGTTAGTTAGAGGTGACGCTTGGCATCACACTGCACTATCTCGCGTACGTGCACGCGTACTGAATAAATTCCACAAATGTACCTCTAATACCAGTATTAGTCTGACCACACCCCTCATCAGCTTACCTTCATAAGCAGGTGTGTGGTCACCTGCTCTCCTCCTTCCCAAGCTTTCACCACAAGGTGAGGTCAAGGGCTGCAGCGGCCGTCTGATGCCAAGCGTCACCTCTAACTAACAGAACTTGGTTATAGTCATAACCTAGCGTTCTGTGCCGTTAGAGGCTCTGCTTGGCATCACACTGCACAATGGGAGGCCAAGCGGAGCCGCTGGCTGACAAATACACCCCGCTGACAGCCCCCCAAAACCATCAGAACAGGGAGGGCCGAGCCCCCCCGACCCCCCCTAATGGAGGGTATCCCCCCTATTAGGGGCTTCACGGGAAGGCGACGGACCCGACCGTGCGAAGAGGCACTCAAGCAACTCAACGCACAGGGTGAGCAGACCGTGGCTTGACCCCACGACTACACACACGCACAACCCGCATGCCACCCGGGAACGAACGGAGGAACAACCTCGTTACCGCCCCCAGAATCACGGGGTCAAGGGCAAACCCAACCCCGTGGCAAGGCCGTAGCAGCGGAGCGCGAAGGAAGACCCAGACCCACCAAAAGGACTGGACTCCCTGGAATGGGGGCCCGGAGAAGTCCATGATGCCAGCATCAAGACCCCACCAGGTGGGCACGTAGTGCCCCGCCCCCCACATCGCCAGCGTATTCGGACAAAGGCCCCCCAGTTACTGCACCTGGTAATCCCAGGCGGTATCCCAACCAAGTACTAACCAGGCCAGAACCTGCTTAGCTACCGAGATCGGACGAGATCGGGCGTGTTCAGGTCGGTATGGCCGTAAGCCGAGCGGGCCCCGTCCCCCCAATAGTACACCGCCTGGCACACTGACCCTGCAGAACAGGCAGTCAGCATGGCCGTAAGCACACAAAAAAGGTTAACCAACGGAAGCAGGCAGCGCACCGGGGAAAAACCAGGCAACAGGCTGTTAACCCTAGCCTGGAGACTGCGGACGAGACAGGCGCCAGAGGGGACAGCTGAACACAGCTGCCCCGGCGGAAGGGGCGTATGCTGGCGTTGTTGCATGACCAAGCCTCCATTTAAAAACCCCCACCCAGAGGGGTCGAGGCAGAGAAGGCTGACACGATTGGCAGACGTCATGAACGTGCAGGGGCACCCTCAACCGGTGAACCCGGGAGTTGACACTGCTCCAACACACCAGGGAATCAACCACCTCGGTGTTACCCAATGCGGTGGTTGTTCCTATAACCCCTCAAGAAAAAACTCCAAAACACACCTGCGGGTATACACCGGCTATACCGCAGTACAAGTGTTTCAGTTTTCAAAAAAGGGTTAACCCAGGCCTACGGGTCGCAAACATCACTTCGGACCGGGCCTGGCGGTACGGGAAGCACAGGGTCACCAGAGGAGGTCAAAAAACCACCCCCACAGGCCCCTCTTCGCCATGCGTGAGAGAGGAGCGAAAAATAATAGAGAACCAGCCCCTAAGCACACCGTACTTGGTATTCCCAGGCGGTCTCCCAACCAAGTACTAACCAGGACCAACCTGTGTAGCGGCCGAGATCCGACGAGATCGAGCGTGTACAGAATGGCATGGCTGTAAGCCATTACGACAGTGCTGAGTAAAAACATACCCAACCAGGGTCTCCATAGCGCTTAGCCCTGTGACACCCAGACCGACCTGGCATTTTTCCCCCTGAAAAAAGCCCAAGTCCCTCAGGGTACCAGAACAGCAGATCTGCATCCCCGGCGGACAACGGGTTCAACTGACCTGGACCAGCGTGACCAGAACCAGTCCCGTGCCCTAACCACGCCGACATGCCTACTCCAGGAGAAGGGCAGATATGCGTGTCGATCTTAACATGAAAAGAAGGCGCCACCCAGACGTTCGGGCGAACCGCGCCTGGTGGCCCACCCCAAGGGCGTGAGACCCCTCCACATATGTTCAGATCCATTCCGTCATCATCCCCCAGACATGAACGAGAATCCGTCGACAACCCACCCAGGTCATGGGATGTGGTCGTCGGAAGAGGAAAAACCCCCATCTCAGTTGCTTTATAAAAACGCTGTTTCAACCACAAGCAACCAAGGCGTGCCAGTCAATCGCCTGTTTACAGCGAGCTAGCACTATACGTGCGTCGGGACACACCCCCATCAATGAACAGGCTATTTAGACCTGTCATTGAATCCCCAAGGCGCCCAGGGGAACGACAAGAGGGGTGTGACACTCCCTAACTCCAACACTTCTGGAATAGAAAAGAAGGAAGCATCAACAGTATGTATCCCAGTCTACACAGCCGGGGTAAAAAAATTTCACATTTTTACATCCCACCACCCTCCCATAGGAAGGAGACGGGGATCCCCAGAGAGACTTCCCACGCGAGCTGTACAGATTGAAAAGAATATATTGCACCTTGAGCCATGTAAAAAACTGGTTTTAGGGCTCTCCGGGGAAGAGGCACTGAACCCATACACACTCAATAAACGAATTGAATCGAATACACACACAATAGAAAAGGACCCTTCTAGAGGGTCCACTCACTTTGACAATCTGAGGAGGAAGGCTCTGTACTCTGATGGAGGCTTCCTCACATGGAAGAAGGAGTCCGAACTCACAGAAGGCCTGAATAGGCGCTTGGTGAGGAGGAGCCCTGACCACCCCCCCTGAAAACAGATCCATCACATGGACCTGAACAGCACACGGAAGTCCTACCAACAGAGACGCGCACAGTGACGTACTCTATGGCGGGGGAATTCCTGCGGTGCACACGCCCAATATACCAGGCCGTGGGACCAGGAACCCCCCCCCCCCCCCCGTAACGTGCCGAACCGCCACGTGACGGGAACCTTGAAGGACAGGGGGTGTACCCCTGACCGACAGAAACAATGGGGAGAGGAAAGGTTACCAGTTCACCCCTTTACGACCCCACACCCATGATACGATGTAATGACAAAAAGAGAATATGACACAGTCATAGTCAACTCTATGAAGGGTTTTACAGCTCCACACAGCGCATGAGCTAACCTGCTATCTGATTTTTACTAAGGAAAAACACAGAATAGAGAGGGCTCTAAGAGCCCCGGTCCAACATACACATGTGCTTCTGTGGCCAGTCCAACCCAGTTGTAGGTCACATGACACACACAACCCATCATCACCTACAAAAAATGGCAAAAACACTCAACAGAGGAACGCCGTTTTTTTCACAATGAGAGAATACATCATTCTCGATTAGTATCGGCCACAGGCCTTGCTAAGCACACATGACAGCAACCAAACCATTTTCTTTTTTTAGGAAAATAAGTCTCTCCAGCAGATTTAGCACAACCTCAGCAATCAAGCTAAGAGTTACATCGCATCCCTACCACACAAAAGACACAAATAGTGCACAAACATGTCTGATAGGAGGATGAAAAAGTCCCCAGGGAACCGGGGGGGAAAACACAATCCTCCTATTTTACCCTCAATACGGCCAGTTAAAACAGGAAAACCTGTTAATATGTGAACACACTGTTCATTGTCATCACAGTCTGAGAAAGAACATTCTTTTACTCACTTGTCACCAAGCATAGCTTCATAGGTTAGTTACCTTAGTTGTGAGTACACGGTACATATAAACACCATGATGTTTCTCACACAACAACCAGATCATTACATCCCGATTTGCACGGAGAAGCTAACTGCCAGTGACAAAAACAGCTCACACATAACCCGCAACGTATCCTAAATGCATTGTAGCAACACACGTTTTGGGAAAAACACCGTTATTCACAATACATTTAGCAAAGTAAAACCAGAAGACGTGTTATGAGGTCTGGTCAACCCCGTTCCTACCCGGAACGCAGATCAGCGAAGTGCAGTCACAGACACCGTAGGAACACAGCCGCTCCTGTGTTGTCCGAACTGGGCAGCGTCACCGCCCCAACCCGCACTACAGTCCCCTGTTGATGCAACCTTGCCGTCCTGGCTCAGGGCAGGGTCGACGAAACATCCCCTGTCAAGGATGACGTCGTGGTCAAGAGTGTAAAACATGTTAAAATCAAAGCACGTTCAACAGAATAGCATCAAGCTAACGGCCGCTCCAACCGTTCGGGTGCTACTGCTTCTGCTCGCGAGACGCCGAGCTAACGACGCACGCGATCAGAAGCGAGCTCACGGCGGCGCGCGAGAAGCTAAGCTACCCCGCGCCAGGCCATGGCCTATAGCAGCAAGCTAACGTTACCTAGCGACCACGACATGCTAGCCCCGCAGCTAACAGCTGACTGGCTAATAGTAGGCCCAACCTAAGCAGGCCATGCAGCGATCCAGCAGGCTAACGCAGCAGTTAACAGCTGACTGGCTAACCGCAAGCTATGAACATGTAAACAATGACATAACACTCACCCTCTTTTTAAGAGAAAAGAGAAAACAAGATGTCAACACCGCTTCACAACGGTGATTTTACCACACCCGACGGAATCAGCACAATACCAACTGGCCTGTGTAGCTGACTTTGAACATGAATCTGCCGCTACCGCACATTCATGCACATATCCCCTCGTGAAGGAATACTCTCATTTGGATATGAAAGATGGGGCCTTAACACGGTGACAGAGAGAATCCACTCGTCCAAAACACACAGGGATCACCAGTGTCAATGGTCGCGGCCCACTAGTTAAAACTATAATGGTCTTCAGACCAAGGTCTCCTGTCGCCTAGGTGGCTGAACAAAGGACCCTAGCCTGGGGCCGGTTTCCATAAACATTGTCAAGTAGCCCCCATAGCACTAACAGACAAGTGGAGCCTGCCAGCAAACACTACTCACCCAACCTGGAACGCACCGCTTCTCACAACAGCGGCATGTCCGACAGTTCAGCTGTGGCCTGACAGGTTTCACCCCAACAAACACAGCAAGGAACTGCAGTTGAGAAGCATGCAGCGGCGTGCTCCCAATACGAAAAACCGGTGGAGGGTTTTTAGAATGATCATCATCTTCTAGACACTCCAGTACGAAGACAATATCGCCGTATTTTCTCGAAAAATAGTGAGAGAGAAAATAAAGATATGATGTCAACGTATCCTTGTTTCCCAAAGCTGTTCCTAATCCAATTTCTTCCATCATGGTGTCAAGTGTGGGGATCTACCGAGGCACTTATTCCTTGTGGTGAAAGCGAGAAGGAGGAGAGCAGGTGACCACACACCTGCTTATGAAGGTAAGCTGATGAGGGGTGTGGTCAGACTAATACTGGTATTAGAGGTACATTTGTGGAATTTATTCAGTACGCGTGCACGTACGCGAGATAGTGCAGTGTGATGCCAAGCAGAGCCTCTAACGGCACAGAACTCCACGCACCTAGCGTGCACGAGAAACAAAAACAAATGCACCCACTTGCACGTGACCACACCACTCCCATGCGTCCCTATGACGCCGGAAGTGGTCACGCCTCACCCTTCCTCATTTCGTTTCCAAGCGGAAGCAGCTCAAGTGCACTTCTTGAACTGGAGATTGTTATGAAGCGTAAGAAGAAATTACACAATGTTGGGAATTCGCCAGAAGTTCGCCGGCCCCCGGAACCTTCTCGGCACGTCCTAACAGTGCGGCGGTACTGTCCTGTGTTTTCCTCGTCTCGTGACAGCGGGCCGAGGGACGTCGCGCGACGTTTAGCAGTCGAGCTATGTCGTGCACAGGTAGGGCCTGCGCTATCAGGCATTGATACTAGCATGGGTAATACTGCTCGTTGTCTCGTGAGACGGCCGAGTGATGTATTGGCGCAGGGGGCGGGATATTTGGGAAAAACATGGTCGTCATGACTCTCTTTTGGATGTTTTTCCAAATATCCTAGCGCACGCAGCTAATGCTAATGCTACAATGTTGGGGCGCCGTTCCCCATGTACCCCGGCGGGGTTGTCGCCACTCTTCCCTCCTCTTAACCGTTTCATTGCTGAAGGTCAATCGGTGTCTAATGTGGGGGGTTTTGCTGAGGCTTATTTACCCTTTATACAGGTGGATGGGCTGACGACAGGGTGCAGGGCAGGTGTGCCGTGCTTAGAGGGCCAGGTAGCATCGGTCCTTTGCCCTGGCATGGTTGAACGGTATCCCACCCGGAAGCCAACGCCAGAGGGCGAGTCGGCCCGGCAGGTGGCTGAGTGGGCTGATGAAGTTTATACCGCCACGGGAGGAAATTTAGCAGCAACCAATAACATTGCTCAATTGGCTGCTTTTCTGTCCCAAATGGTGTCGGGTCGTGGGGCCTTAGGGCCAGCCGACGTAAAAAACATTGCACGTGTTTTTGAGGTTATACAGCTTTTGACCCAGCCGCAAGCTATAACCGCAGGGAGGGCTAGGATGCTGTCAACGCTTGTTCACAGGCATCTTTGGTTGGAGCATTCTCCCATTGAGGAGGAGAGGAGACTTCTTGGTCTGTCCGCAGGGGCGCGAGCGGTATTTGACCTGGGTGCCACACCGCCCAACACCACGCAGCCAAGGGTGAGAGCACGGCCTCGCCAGCAGCTGTGGCGAGGCCCCCGACCGGCGGCCATGTTTCCCCCGCTGGGTATCACGTTAGTGCCTCCCCCGACCGGAAAGACCGGCGGTGGTCAGTCAGGCACGCGTGGTTTGGGTGGTAGTAATATCACTACAGGGCTACGGTGTGTAGGGACTCACCCTATCGGGCAGTGTGGGGACCACACACCTTGCATGTCCAGCTGCAGAGCAGGCTATCCTCAGCAGTCTATGCCAGGAAGATGCTCAGCGGGGGAGCTTATGTCACCAGGGGTGATGGCTGCTCCCCCCGTATCAGACCGGCCCTTTCTGTTGGGGTCCCCCCTTGGGTGCGATTGCCTCGTTGGTAGAGTCAGGGTGCGATATCCCAGCTCCATGAGACACCCTGCTCGCGCGGTTGGCGAGTCCAGGGTTGGCAACACACAGCGGGTGGGACCGGGCCTCCTATCTACGGTTCCTGGTGGACCAGTGCCAGTTGGCGGCGGGTGCGCTTTGGGATTATCATCACGTATGGTTACAGGAGTGCCATATGTCGAGGTGGATGGAGAGAACGCTGAGGGAGGGGCTTGTGTTACAGTTTGCACAACCCCACCCTCCGTTTTTGGGTTTGGTACAGACCCTATTGTCAGGGTCCGCAGCAGTGACAGCTCTGGCCGACGAGATCCAATCTCTGTTGGCGAAGCAGGCCATCGTCGTGGTCCCAAAAGAGGACGTGATGTGTGGCGTTTACTCCTGGTATTTTCTGGTGCCCAAGAAATCGGGAGGTGTCAGACCTATACTGGACCTGTCCGCGTTCAATCGTCTGATTGTGGCGAGAAGGTTCAGAATGTTTACCGTCAAACACCTGTTAAGCGCTGTCAGAGTGGGAGACTGGTTCACCTCCATAGACCTGAAGGATGCGTATTTTCACATCCCGATCTTCCCTCCTCACAGGAAATTCCTACGCTTCCTTTTTCAGGGCATAGCGTACGAGTACCAGAGGCTGTCGTTCGGCTACTCTCTGGCTCCTCGCACATTCACCAAGTGTGTGGAGACCGCGCTGGACCCTCTGCGTCATCAGGGGATACGAATTTTATTCTACCTCGACTACATTCTGGTCCTCAGCCGGTCAGAGGAGATCGCCAGGTCTCATACCAGGCAGGTGGTGGAACACCTCACCAGCCTGGGTTTTGCTGTGAACTGGAAGAAGAGTACTCCTCTTCCCAGTCAACAGGTGGAGTACTTGGGCTTGGTTTTAAGCTCAGGGCCCATGAGGGCAACCCTCTCAGAGCGGCGGCGGGAGAATATCTTAGGCGCGCTCAGGAGGTTCCGTCCTGGCAGGACGGTTACGGCGCTGTCCGTGATGCGCCTGCTCGGTATGATGGCATCTGCTCACACTGTGGTCCCTCTTGGCCTCCTCTTCATGAGGACGATACAGAGGTGGTTTTCCAGGATGAGAATAGACCCGGTGAGAGACAAGTGGAAGCGGCTGACGGTTCCCGTGTCAATACTGGGGGATCTCGACTACTGGGGGAGACCTGGTGCCCTCACCAGCGGGGTCCCCATGGGAGGCAGGCTATCACACATCACGGTCTTCACCGACGCCTCCCTCACGGGATGGGGGGGGACGTGTCGGGCCCACGTAGTAGGGGGCACATGGCATTGCCATGCTGCCCGGTCTGCTCTACATATCAATGTATTGGAATTGAAGGCCGTCCTTCTGGTCCTCAAGCGGTTTAGCCGCCTTGTGGTGGACAGACATGTTTTGATCAGGACGGACAACACGACGGCAGCGTCGTATATCAACAGACAGGGAGGAGTACGCTCCCCCCGTCTGCACCGAGCGGCGGTCAACCTTTGGCTATGGGCGTCTCTCAATCTGTGCAGCCTGAGGGCTCTCCACATCCCCGGCGGGGCGGTCCTCATCCCGATGAGTGGGGACTACGTCCAGACATGTCAGGTCTGGGATCGACAGTCCCACCAGTGCCCCTTGTGATTCTCGGTCAGTCGGAAGGACAACCCCCCTCTGGGAGTGGATGCCTTCTAGGTGTATCCGTGGCCGCCCGGGATTCTGTACGCGTTCCCCCCATACAACTGATAGCTCAGCTGTTGGAGCGGGAACGTCGGGAGCGCAGGACTTTGATCCTGATCGCGCCAGACCGGGGCACGGCTGTGTGGTTCCCGGTCCTGATTCAGCTCTTGGTGGCACCGCCGTGGCCTGTTCCGTGGTCACCGCGGGCCCTCTCTCAGGCACACGGAACGATGTTTCTGCGTCCTGTTCTGGGGCAGCCGTTGATGGTTTGGCTGCTGAAAGGGTGAGTCTGGAGGGGATGTGTCTTAACCCTACTGTGGTTAACACCATCCGGAACGCGCGCGCCCCGTCCACTACTGCGGTTTACGCAGGTAAGTGGCGTATTTTTCAAGAGTGGTGTGAGGTTGGGGGCCTGGACCCAGTGTCCTGCCCCCTGGACTCTGTTCTTTCCTTCCTCCAGTCTATCCTGAATAGGCTGTCGGCCTCGACAGTGAGGGTATACGCCGCGGCTATATCCTCTTGTCAAGTGGGTTTTGAGGGCGGTACGATGTTCAGCCACCCTCTCGTGAAACGTTTCCTGCTTGGCGCTCGGCGTCTCAAGCCTGTGGAACGTTCTCTGTCTCCGAGTTGGGACCTCCAACTGGTCCTGGGCCGGATGTTGGAGGCCCCGTTTGAGCCTCTTGAGCAGGCGCCATTGGATTGGCTGTCCTTTAAAACCGCATTCCTTTTGGCCATCACCTCCGCTAAGCGCGTGGGTGAGCTGTGTGCTCTCTCGGTGCGACCTGAGTGCCTGTCTATTCGGGCCGATAGCGGTGCTACTCTGAGGCCTAATCCAGTCTTCGTGCCAAAGTATATCCGGAGCTCTTTTCGCTCCAGGGATATTGTGGTTCAGGCGTTTCATCCGCCTCCTCACGCTAGTGGGTTGGAGGCGAGCCTTCACCTGTCGTGTCCTGTCCGTGCACTGAGGGTTTACCTTAGTCGGACGCAGGATCTCAGGCCTTCATATCAACTGTTTGTTTGTTACGGTGGCCCTCGCGCGGGTAAGGCGCTATCCAAGTAGCGCCTGTCACATTGGTTGTGCGAGGGCATTGCCCTTTGCTACACGTTGGCTGGACAGGTCCCCCCCGGGGGCATCAGGGCGCACTCCACTCGTGGTGTGGCGGCCTCTGCTGCCCTGTTAGGGGGGGCCTCGGTGGAGGACATCTGTGCTGCGGCCTCCTGGTCCTCCCCGGGTCCTTTCGTTAGGTTTTACCTCATGGACATGACTGGGGGTTCTGTCTCCCAGGCTGTCCTGAGGTCCCGGGCCTCTCCTGCATCCCGCCATCAGGTGGACTAGCAGGGGTGTGTGGGTGTGGACCGCGGGGTGCTGTGTCACACGTGGTCCCGCCTGTGCTGTGCGTTCAGGGGTGCCTGTTTCCCCCTTTTCGCACTTTGGTGAAGTTGACTGCCTCCCCCCCCTTCGTTAGGATGGGCTGGGTGGACGGGACTCCCCTCCTCCCTGGCTGGGGCTTACGGGCCCTCAGGGGGTGCATTTGTCGGGCCACGCGTCCGCTCTGCCCTTTATCTCAGTAGCAGAGCGAGACGCGAGGCCAGTTGAAATGTAACGTATGGTTATTCTATAACCCTAGTTACATGATACTGGCTGAGTGTCTCGCTCTTAGCGCCCTGAGGTCCCTTGGCGGTTTTACGCTTATGGAAATCGAACTGGGAAGGGTGAGGCGTGACCACTTCCGGCGTCATATAGGGACGCATGGGAGTGGCGTGGTCACGTGCAAGTGGGTGCATTTGTTTTTGTTTCTCGTGCACGCTAGGTGCGTGGAGATTAGGGGTTATCTCAGTAGCAGAGCGAGACGCTCAGCCAGTATCATGTAACTAGGGTTATAGAATAACCATACGTTATGATTGGAGGATCAAGAAAAGAGGGCAGAGCTTGAGATAGGTACATATGGACAACAGAGTTATGGTTTTTCATCTCAAAGGTTCATTAATCGTCATTATTTCTGTGTCAAGAATTTTTTATACATGATGCTGATGTAACCCGAGGTGTGTGTAGAAACTGATATTCATCCCATTTTTCAAGTCATAATGTAACATTTTATAATATTCTAATGTAAATATATTGTAACTGCCATAATGTAAAAAAAAATTACTATAATTTGTATGTAAATAATATAAATGTTGATTACTACGCTACTATGTGGATGATGTGTGATTGTATGAAAGCGTATTTCAGGGTTTCTGATTATGAATTCTAGTTTGAATTCAGAAATCCACCAACTATTTGGCAGCGATCCACTTTTCTCAAAGAGCAGATGAGAGAACAGTCAATAGTGAGGCATTAGGCTACATTAGAAACGGTATGTGATGACGAAAATAAAATACTTTGTATCTACAGTAACTTGCTATCACAGGTGACAACCACGGGACCGTTCGACGGCCATCTCGCAACACGGACATTTGTTGCGAGAGCAGGCCAGCACTCAGTTGGTACACTCAAGCCAGGTACAGTTAGCGCTCCGAGCGCTGGAACTTTATTGGCGAACATTCTCCTTTTCGAGAGCGTGCCCTCTAAGGGCGAAGAGAATAAATACTTTGAACTGGCACGTGCACCAGTGACTAGGGGCACCCCGACATTTGTTATTTTGGGGAATGCCGGCTTAGATAGGACTTTTGTTTCAATTGTGGGCCCACTGTATTTTTTGGTTACATGGGTTATGTGGTTAAGGTGTGCAGACGGCACGTGTGTTTAATAATAATAAATCCCATTGAGTAGCTTGCGGAGCTCTCTCTCTCTCTCCCTGCGGACAAGTGTAAAGCATATTAACCCTTCTACTTGTAAGATCTAAGTGCTATGCATCGTGCCTTGTATTGAATATATGCTAATCTATATAAAAGGAGAGGCGTACAAATGGGATCACTGTGTGTGTGTCCATTAATGTGCATTCTTGTTTAACCCCTTCCTTTCGGGTAATGTACATTATTGTTTAACCCCTTCTTACCCACGGCCTATGCATCATTGGGATAGGTCTCCGTTCGTCAACAAGGAAAAGTACTGCTTTGGGGAGAAATTATATCATCTATCACTACTGCCACCGGGTGTGGGAGGGTGTGGGAGGTATTAGGGGAAGTGTGGGTATTTGGGGAATTACTGTAAGTCGCCCTGGAGGGCAAGAAGGACCAGCGCATCACCCCTAGGTTACTAAACCCTAGGCCCCATCCGCTCCCTCTGTTAAATCCCAATTCTAATACCCCTACACTACAGTCGGGGACTCAGCCGGACCCAGATCTGCTGTGTTCCCACTACCTGGTGACAGTGCACATCTACTCTCATAAAGTAGGGATAATCCACCCTTCTTCATTTGGCGTCACGGACAGGATCAACATCCTAACCCACTTCCTTGACTTGACCTGGAGGGAGACCCAAGATGTCAGAGGAACAGACCCGCGCCGCGCAGGAAATGGCGGCGAAGTATGAGGTGCCTCAGGAGGAGTGCAAGGCCCAGGCGGCGCTACAGGAGCAACAAAGCGCCCAGCACGCCTCCCCCGAGGTAAAAGAAGAAGAAACAGAAGCGATGAGGGACTTGACCACACAGGTGGAGGCTCTGAAGGCCCGATACCACAACCTGGCAGGCCACCTGGACCGACAGACGGTGCTCATGGAGCAGGCCCGGAGTGACCAGAGAGAAGCCCTCTCCTTGGCCAAGGCCGTCCTCGAGAGAAGCACCAGCGCCCCTCAAGCGACCCCCTCGACTGTGTATGGCCAACAGGACCGAAAGTGCAGCGAGTTCGGGGGGGGGAAAAAGAGGGGAGAGCTGTCGGCCGAGGATTGGATCCAGGCGATGAAGTCACACTGCTACACCAGAATGATGCGTGTGGTGCTCAACATCAACAGGGATGAGCATGTCACTAATGCAAACTTGTATGGGGGAGTGCTAAAGGTGAGCGATAAAGTGGCAGTCAGGAGAATGAGGCTGGCAGGTCACTGCCAGAGACACCATGAGATGCCAACCAGCAAACTTGTGCTGTGAGAACCAACACACGGGCATCGATCACAAGGACGTCCCACATTAACCTACGTGGACGTACTCAGGAGAGATGCGGGAACAGAAATCACCGGCGAGCTAGCCAGATGCATGGAGGATCGGGATGACTGGAAGCACCGATGGAGGGCCCGTCCGAGGATGACCTAGATAGATATAATTCTAATCCTTGGTTAGAAGCGAAATAATGGATGGATTATCCAAGGGGGGTCCTGGGGGGGGGAAGAAGAGCGAGTAAGAGCATATGTATGTATTGTATTGTATTGCAAGTATAATGTATATATCTCGTAAACTACATTTATATTGATTCAAATATTGGAATGTATAATCCTGTGATTTATTGTGGATATTTACTGTTAATGCTTGTGTGTCTAGTTTTATGTCATGTCAAAAAAATAATTTGTTCACAAAAAAAATCACTTCCTCACCGGCCTGCAGTCCTTCCTGCTCTGCTTGTTCCCCATTGAACAGAACATTGTGACTGTTCAAGAAATACTGAACAATGTATATTGTTGTCGACACATAATTCACAGAGAAAAAATAGACCGCGGTTGAACAAACACAATGCGTGTTATAGACACCACAGATGTCCAGGGACTGGGGCAACACAACTGAAAAGGGCACTTCCTTATTTACTTCCTTATGAATACTCTGAGTGCTACATACTACAGTGGCGCAGGACGTAGAGCAGTCGTCTGGTAATCTGGAGGCAGCGTGTTGAAGAGTGAGACACTTAACCCCCAAACTGATCCCGATGAGCAGGTCGGCACCTCCGCCATCGGTGCGTGAACGTGTGAGTGAGCGGGTGAATGTGCGGAATAAGTTTGTTAAGTGCTTTGGATAAAAGTGCTTCATCAATGCAGTATTAAAAAACTTTGTTTTTCTTGGTGAAGTGCCCCTTTAATCACATCACTCCCCAAAGATATTCATTTTGTTGTGAAGAAGCAAGACATAATGGGACTCCAAATATCAATTTATCTCTGTTGTGTTCTGGTAGTAGCATAGTCTATAATATTTTTTTTCTTTTAACATTTTTTTTTAAATTATTTTCAATTTTTGACATGACATAAAACTAGACACACAAACATTAACAGTAAATATCCACAATAAATCACAGGACTATGCAGTCAAGTATTTGAATCAATATAAATGTAGGTTACGAGATATATACATAATACTTACAATACAATACAATACATACATATGCTCTTGCTCGCTCTCCCCCCCCCCCCCCCTCAGGACCCCCCTTGGATAATCCATCCGTTATTTCGTTTCTAACCAAGGATTACAAATTCATATGCTATGCTTTATCTTCTCCACCACAACTGACCAAATTGCTATGCTGGCTTCATTAACACCTAGGATTAGTGCGGTAGATATCTCTAAATAAATCACATCAAGATAGGTAAGAATCCAAACCTTCAGGCACATTTTATCTGGCTGAATCCAACGTGATGCTATTAGCTTTTTGGCAGCCGTAATACCGGACAAGATTAGCCTCTTTACATGTACAGAGTGTGATAACTGAGAGACATTATTCAGCAACAATACCGAAGGAAGTACAGGTATGGTCAGAGATAAAAATTCTGATAATAGCATGATTACTTCTTCCCAGAATATCTTAACAGGGGGGCATTCCCAATACATATGCATAAATGTACCAATATCACCCTTTAGACACAAGGAGCATAGAGAGTCTTGTTTAAGCCCCATTCGGTTCAATCTTATAGGAGTCAGGTAAGTCCTATGAATAAAATTAAGATTAGTCTGTTGATGATCCGGGTTGCGTGACACTAGTCGAACGTTTGCCCAGACTTCAGGCCAATCAAAATCTACTTCCAAGTCTGGTATATCCTTCCTTCAAACTGAGTCTAGGGGAAGGATTCCATACGAAGACGTAAGTAAGTGATGATAAAAGTCAGAGACGAAGCCTCTCGATGTCTCCCTTTCATAAAATAATTTGTGATATCTGTGGTGCTCAAGTGGTATCTTTAATGGGACTCCATGAGCCTTCAAAGTTGCTAATAACTGTATATAGAAATAATAAGTGGAGCTGGTGAGGTTAAAATTGTTATGAATATCTTGATAGCTACAGAAACCCTGTTTGTTGAAGATATCTCCCAATGTATGTATGCCCTGCTTTTCCCATTTGGGATATCTGATAGGTCGTTGTGCAATAAGGAGTGCATTGTTATTAAATAGGGGAGAATGGCTATGCCATTTATGTTGGTTAGTACATTTTTTCTGTGTGTCACGCCATACCCGGATCACATGTGTAATAAGAGGGCCAAATTTCAAGTCGCATTGCTTAATTGATAATTTGGTGTATACTATATCCTGCAGTCTATGTGGTGCCACTATGTTTTCTTCTAATGTTCTCCAGGATACAGATGCTTGAGAATCAAACCAGGTGATCAGTGGTCTTAAAGAGAACGCTTTAAAATAGTGGTAGAAGTCTGGAAATGCTAAACCTCAGTCGGCTTTGTTTCTCTGTGCGGTGGATCTTTTTATTCATGGAGGTTTGTTCTTCCAAATAAATGTATATGCGGCGGAGTGTAATTTTTTCCAGTAACCAGCAGGGGGAGGTAACGGCAACATTGAGCTAAAGAAGTTGATTCTAGGTAAAACATCCATCTTAACTATTGATACTTGGGCCTGTACTGAGTTTTTAAGTTTTGACCACCTGTCAAAGTCATTTGTGATCCTATCTTGGACTCTTGTATAATTATACTTCACCATTTGACTATTTTTTTTTAATTTTTTTTTAAACTTTGGCCATTTCCCTGGCTCTTTTATACGTTTATCGCATTTATACTTGGTCAAGTTCGACCGACAGAAGCAGGCTGAAAGGGTTCAGATGGGGGGGAAGACACTCTGGGAAAGGCACGGCTGCAGTCCGGGATTCGAACTCGCTCAGCCCCAGATCCGTGACGAGCACGGTTGTCCACGGCGCTGAAATAGCACTCGCGGTACGTGGTGAGCTACTGGAGCTCCCCTCCATTTGACTATTTTTAAACTGAATCATTTTAAACTATTTTTATTATTGCTAGATCCAAATGTGAAACACTGTGACTATTTGTATTACTGAATAGAGAGCCTATTAGGATGCTAGATCCTAATGTGAAACACTGTGATTTACCATACCTTGCTATCAGTGGAGGTTTCTCTATGACAACACGTGAAACACAAATTCACTCATAATTCATAATTATTATTAATTTACATATACCTATAAAAAAAATTAAAAAAATATATATATATATATTTAAAAAAGAAAATTATTATAAATGTTTTCCTCTGTAAAAGAAATGCCAGTGATTTTTTTCTTCTTCAAAAATGGCCAAAATTGACAGCTCTGAGCAGGCCTGCACTGCAGTATTGCCTGCAGTAATTATTCGTGAAGAAAACTTCACAGGTGTGACCCATTGTTAAATAAATAATAAATAACAGCGAATCAAAATAGGCTATTAACTTCATCTAAGCACGGTCTGTGCAGTTAAACTCTTGCCATTGAATGGAGGATTGAATTATTGACAGCCCTTGACATCCAATACACAGAGGTTGAATATGATTGGCAGCCTTGCAAATCCAATCAGAGATTGCTGCATTGCAAAGTCAAAACGGGCCCAGCTGCATGTCCGGAGGATAGGTTTAGCTCGGGCCAATCTCAAGTTTCTCAAGTTTCTTTATTAGTTGTCATATAGAAGTACAGAATAGTTTTATACAAAATGTAACATAAAGAAGCATTTTGTATAAAAGTATTCTGTACTTCTGTATGACAACTAATAAAGAAACTTGAGAAACTTGAGATTGGCCCGAGCTAAACCTATCCTCCGGACATGCAGCTGGACCCGTTTTGACTATGTGAAAGCTAGCTAGTTTAGTTGTTGTTTAGTAGTTAGTAAGCTGTACAGCTATAACAAGTCAAGTCAGGCTAAATTAAACTTTGCGCCAACATTAGGACCGAAGTATAAACCAGCAACTGAGCAACATGAAGAAGTGGACTTATGCATCTGGATCAGAAAAAACGTTGTGGATGAAAAAGTAAGTAGGCTACAATGTTTGTAAAAGCTTGTATGCTAACAGTAGCTAGCCAGCTTAGCCTACATCACAATGATAATCACCAAGCTAACTTACTGTACACACTGTAGGGCTGGGCAATTAATCGAAACAGAATCGCGATATCGATTCAAAAACATTTTTTTTTTTTACTTTTTAAATAATTTTATCTGGGTTGAACATGATTTGTGGAACTTCCTCTGGTGTTGTGGTCGTGGTATTCACTGACCTTTGGGAAGTATTTCGACATGCACATGGGTATCTTAGTGGTGTAATGTATCTTGTAGACCAGGCCCATTGCAAGTTGCTGTACTCTGTCGTCTACTCTAAGCCATCCTAGGTTGTCAAAGTGGACAGGGGTGAGGTGGGTTTTAGGAGTAAGGTCAAGCAGTAGTCTGACCAGTTTGTTTTGTGATGTTTGTAATCTTGTTTTTATTGCCTTTGAGGTGCTTTGGTACCATGAGGTGCAAGCATAGTCGTAGAGTCTTCAAGGTATTCTTGTTTACCAGAGAGGAGATCCGGTACAGGAATCTAGTTTGTTGGTTGACTTCGTTTTATTACATTGGATCTCATTTTGTCACAGGAAAGATTTGCCTCTATAGGATGGAACCCAGGTAGGTAATTTCATCTTTCCTTTTAAGATAAGATAAGATATTCCTTTATTGATCCCCTTGGGGAAATTCAGGCATCATAGCAGCATGGGGGAAGGGGGGGGGTACAGGTAGTGAAAACAACACAAGCAGTGTAAACAAATAGGTCAATATAATTTACCATCTAACTAACTGAAATATACATTATTCACAGTATCACAGTATCCACATAAGGTGCAGTATGCATAAGGTAGTGTTATTGTCCTACTTGGGTTCCTATTAGTTCTAGGTCGATGTCTGGCAGCAGTCGCTGCCCACTGTTGTGGAGCCTGATGGCCACTGGTTTGAAGGACTGTCCGAGGCGGTTAGTTGAGTGTCGGGGGGGTATGAGTCTGTGGCTTCCTCGTCACCTTCACCTAATATGTTTTGATCTGGTCAGGCTGTCACCTAAATTTTTTTGATCTGATCAGGTGCGCTCATGCGCTGTCACCTAATATGTTTTGATCTGGTCAGGTGCGCTGTCACCTAATATGATTTCATCTGGTCAGGTGCGCTGTCACCTAATATGATTTCATCTGGTCAGGTGCGCTGTCACCTAATATGTTTTCATCTGGTCAGGTCCGCTGTCACCTAATGTTAATATGTTTTCATCCGTGTCCACTGACCACTGACACACAGTGGGGGATGTTTTAAAAATATTATTTAATATATAATATAATATAATAATTTGTGCTTCACCTAAAAATTTGGTCAGCAGCCTCCACTGCTTGCTATGCTCGCTCATGCCTGTATTTTTATGTCTGTTCTATTTTATAATTTTTTGACTATTTTTAAACTGAATCATTTTAAACTATTTTTATTATTTGTGTTACTGAAAACTGTAAGCGGAGAGCCTATTGGGATGCTAGATCCTAATGTGAAACACTGTGATTTGCCATACCTTGCTACCTGTCTATCTTTTTTATGCCCGCTTATGCCTGTATTTTTTACTGTTGTGAAGCACTTTGAACTGCAACCTCTGTATGAAAAGTGCTATACAAATAAAGTTATTATTATTATTATTATTATTATTTGGCATATAGTAGGGAATATTTCAACTCCAAGACATCTAAAGTGTTCTACCATAATATTTCTGGAAGGAAGGTAGCCTTCGCAGAGACATATAGTATAGTATAGTCTAGTATACTAGTATAGTATAGTCTATAATATTATAATCACATTACATAGTCTTGCATAGGGGGTTTTCTTTATGGAGGAGGATTTGATGGGGCTTCCCTTTTAGATGACATTACATTACATTAAAATGTATTGTCATTATACAACACAAGTACAGTACAACGAAAAGTAGTTTGAAATATATAAGACTGTATATATATATATACATTTACATTTACATTTAGTCATTTAGCTGATTCATAGTTCATTCCACCATTGTGGGGCAAGGACTGAGAATAGGCGACTTCTCTTTGATGACCCTCCCGGAGCTTGGATAGGAGTAGGTCTGAGACGGCCAGAAGATGCAGAGCGTAGGGGTCTTGAGGGTGTGTAGTTAGAGACCATTGACCGGAGGTAGGCGGGAGTAGTTCCCTTTGCCGCACGGTATGCTAGGTCGAGGGCCTTGAAGCGGATTCGTGCAGCAATGGGGAGCCAGTGCAGGTCCCTAAGAAGTGGGGTGACATGGGCTGACTTCGGTAGGTTTGAGATCAGGTGGGCCGCTGCGTTCTGAATGAGTTGAAGAGGCTTGGTGGCAGTGGCCGGGAGGCCAGCGACCAGTGCGTTGCAGTAGTCGAGGCGGGAAATGACTGTTGATTGGACGAGGAGTTGGGTGGCTTCTTTTGTCAGGAAGGGGCGTATCCTTCTGATGTTGCTCAGGATGAATCTGCAGGTTCTGGTTGTCGCTGCGATGTGAGCAGAGAAGTTCAACTGGTTGTCGAGGACAACACCAAGGTTCTTGGTGGTCGGGGACACGGTCACAGCTGCATTCTCGACTGTGATGGAAAGGTCGGTCAGGGGGGAGGATTTGGCCGGCAGGTGGAGCAATTCTGTTTTGCTTAGGTTCAGTTTGAGGTGGTTGGTCATCATCCAGGCGGCGATGTCGGACGGGCAGTCCGAGATCCGCTCAGAGACGTGGATATCTGAGGGAGGGAAGGAGAGGAAGAGTTGAGTATCGTCGGCATAACAATGATAAGAGAAGCCATGAGACGTGATAATGTTACCCAGTGATTTAGTGTAGAGGGAGAAGAGAAGGGGTCCTAGAACCGAGCCCTGGGGGACACCCGTCCGCAGGGGGCGGATGGCCGACAGGGTCCCTCTCCATGATATTTGGTAGGAGCGGTCATTGAGGTATGATGTCAGCCATGTCAGCGCAGAGCCAGCCATTCCCATTCCTGCGAGGGCCACGAGGAGGATCTGATGGTTGACTGTGTCGAAGGCTGCAGATAGATCTAGGAGAATCAGGACAGAGGAGTGGCCTTTCGCTTTTGCTAAGTGAAGTGCCTCTGTGACCGCAATGAGGGCCGTTTCTGTGGAGTGGCCAGTCCGGAAGCCAGACTGATTAGGGTCTAGGACAGGGGTCGGCAAATTTACTTTTTATTTTATAGATTTTCCACAAATAAGGGAAGGACTCTTTAAATTATAATTTTTTTGGTCCCAATTTGTAGTCGTTGTGCCAATTCCCCCCCTCCCCTACCTGGTTGTTGTACGCATGTTCTCCCACGAGTCGGTACAAGGGTGTCCTGATGTCGAACGCACGCTTCCTCCGAGACGTGCGCCGTCAAGCCAGTGACGCTTTTTTCACTTGGCAGCGAGGACTCTCATTGGTGGAGTGTACGCTATCTCCACCAAGTCCTGCCCCGCTGAGCAAGCGCCGAGACCTGACCTGTAGGCGTCGCTGTTCACAACGCCAGATTCCCACCCACCAGCTTCCCACCCCCTAATACTGCCAATTGTATTAGTATGAACGACCAGCCAAGCTGGTAGCAACGCCGAGAGCTGGGCTCAAACACAGCATCTCCTGCATTGGTGACGAGCGCAATCTTCGCTACGCCACCTGACCGCCCACATAAGGGAAGGACTCTAATAGAGCTGCATAGTTCAGGGTTTTATTTCAAAGTAGGTCTACAGATGCCAGTGTTTTTTCTCCTTTTCTGTGTTTTATTTCAAAGTAGGTCTACACATGGTAGTCTTTTTTCAAAGTGGACTACTTTTTATTTTATAAATGTTCCACAAATAAGGGAAGGACTAAAATATACCTGAATAGTTTAGGGTTTTATTTCAAAGTCGGTCTACAGACACCAGTGTTTTGTCTCCTCTTCTGTGTTTTATAAAAAAATAGGTCTACACAGCCAGTATTTTTTCTCCTCTTCATAAGAGTTTGAGGTTTTCCTTTGTTATAACAGGTAAAAACAGCAATAAAAAGTCAAAATGTTTCTTTTTGTTGCTTTATAATCCCATTAATGCAACAAACTGTGTGCTATAAGTATAAAGTATAATAAATCGCAAATTACCTTGGGTATGCAATTGTCAGGCATTTTATGCTAAATGTGGGGTATGCTTGGGGATATATAAAACGTTATACACTGTTATCTTCATTTTAAGGGTAAATAGATTGTGCGGCTCCCTGAGCATTTTATTTTGTGGGACGGGGGAAAAGTGGCTCTTTTGATAGTAAAGGTTGCTGACCCCTGGTCTAGGAGGTCATTCTGTAAGAGATAAGCAGTAAGTTGGTTGGATACAGCACGTTCAAGTGTTTTAGAAAGGAAGGAGAGAAGAGAGACAGGACGATAGTTGCCTATGACGGTGGGGTTCAGGGTTGGTTTTTTTATGAGCGGCGTGACTCTGGCTTGTTTTAGGGAGGTGGGGACCACCCTTGAGTTGAGTGAGGAGTTGATGGTTGCAGTTAGGAATGGGAGGATGTCCGGTGCTATGGTCTGGAGGAGTGGGGAGGGTAGCTGGTCCAGCTGGCATGTAGTCGGACGGTTCGACGTTACCAGTGTCAGGGTCTCGGCTTCTGTAATGGGAGAGAAAGATGACAGAGTGAAGGATGAGGTTCTCGATTCAGCATTTGGAATGGGTGGGGGTTGGGAGAAGTAGCTGCGGATGTTCTCCACTTTTTCCTCAAAGAAGATTGCGAAGTCTTCGGCAGAGAAAGATGAGGGAGGAGGGGGGGGGGAGTGAGGAGGGAGGACATGGTAGCATGCAGTTTGCGAAGATTGTTGGCAGAGGCCTCGATCCTATGGTGAAAGAAAGAAGCTTTGGCATTAGTAATGGTTTTGGAGAATGTTAACAAGAGGTTGTGATATGTGTCGATGTCAGCAGTGAGGCGTGACTTTCTATACTTCCTCTCAGCCGCTCTCAGGACCTGTCTTTGTTCTCTCACTGGATCTGTCAGCCATGGACTGGGTGGGGAACGGCGGGCAGGTTTCTCAACGAGGGGACAGAGCTTGTCGAAGGAGGTTGCAAAGGCTGAGAGGAGGGTGGAGGTTGCCATCTCTGTGGGGAGAGCAGAGAAGGTGTCACTCAAAGGTAGAGCGGATAGAATGTCAGAGGAGAGGGTGGAGGGGGATAGGGAGGGCAGGTTGCGTCTGAGTGAGACGGTTTGAGTTGGGGTGAAGACCTTTCAGTTAAGCATGAGAGTTAGTGAGAAGGATATGAAGGAATGGTCAGATACATGTAGGGGAGTTACCGTGGTGTTAATGATGCTGGAGTTACGGGAAAATATGAGATCCAAGGAGTTGCCTGCTTTGTGGGTGGGAGGCATGGCAGTGGGAGTCAGGTCAAATGATTGTAGGAGGGAGACCACTATGACCGACTGAGTTAGGCAGGTTGAAGTCGCCCAATAGAAGGAGAGGGGTACCATCTTCCGGTAAGGAGCTTAGAAGCATGTCCAGCTCATCTGTGAAGCGATCGAGCTGACCTGGAGGGCGATAGAGTATAACAATGGTGAGATTGAAAGGATTAGAGACAGATACTGCATGATATTCGAGAGAGGAGAGTGACAGTTCTGGGAGTGGTGTTAACCCTTAGAAGTCTAACCTAAATAGCTCCTCCTCCTGATAATTTCCCCCTTTTTTTTTGTTACATAATATAAAATTACAGATTCATACCTTCAAAATAAGCCATCAATTGTCAAATTTGAGACGATAGTTTTCAATCAATGTCCTATCAAACATTCTGGTACAGTCATTACAAATTTGCAGCAGGAGCCTCTGAAGAGAATTCAGTGAATTCAGCTAATGATAAGGGAACTACACTCCTTCCCAGAATTCAATGTGATGTCAATGTTAATTTCAATGACTAATTCACACCATGAAACAAAGGCCCAGCAGGGAACAATTACAGCTGAATGGGGGTATAGTGTGACTGATCAATACAGGCAACACACACTTTGATTTGATGCCATGCATATACACACACTACTAGATAGACAGAGGTTTAGATATTTAGATAGATATATAATAGTAAAGAAAGAAAGAAAGAAAGAAAGAAAGAAAGAAAGAAAGAAAGAAAGAAAGAAAGAAAGAAAGAAAGAAAGAAAGAAAGAAAGAAAGAAAGAAAGAAAGAAAGAAAGAAAGAAAGAAAGAAAGAAAGAAAGAAAGAAAGAAAGAAAGAAAGAAAGAAAGAAAGAAACAGAGAGAGAGACATTTATAATAATAATAATAATTATTATTATTATTATTATTATTATTAAATAGAATAATTTTCTATAGGCTTGCCGTGGTAGTCAGTGATACTGGTGTCATTCTGTGTTCAGGCTTCCATACTTATTGAAAAGAATGCTCATATCCAAAAGTATTAGATAGATATAGGTCATACATGTAGGTATGCATTTGGTTACACACACACACAGAAGTAGTCTCAGACCGGGAGTAGTCTCAGAGAGGGAGATACAGAGGAGAGATGGAGGGAGAGAGAGGGAGATAGGGAGATATAGATAGAGAGAGGGAGAGAGAGAGGGAGAGATAGAGGGAGAGAGATATATATAGGTTAGAAAGCAACCTGGGTTCTCAGACAGACAGACAGACAGACAGACAGACAGACAGACAGACAGACAGACAGACAGACAGACAGACAGACAGACAGACAGACAGACAGACAGACAGACAGAGAGACAGACAGAGAGACAGACAGACAGACAGACAGACAGACAGACAGACAGACAGACAGACAGACAGACAGACAGACAGACAGACAGACAGACAGACAGGCAGACAGACAGAGAGAGAGAGAGAGAGAGAGAGAGAGAGAGAGAGAGAGAGAGAGAGAGAGAGAGAGAGAGGCGACGTCATCTTTCCTTCACAAAGCGCATCGAACGCTGTCAACTAAAGCACCGTGTTTACTACAGCGCGGGTGACCAAAACACCAAACGCGTCACACAGTAGCCAGAACCTGGGTTCTCAGACAGAGAGAGAGAGAGAGAGAAAGCTCCCGTCTGGTAGAGATTTGGGCTCTACTGAGCCTACCTTTCTAGTTGAAACGTTGCAATTTTTACATCATGCGTAAGCTGTCAACTAGCGAGATGCGTTGTACTTGTTACAGAGCTGGTCCACACTGCTATTATGAAATGACCCGAAATGTATGTAAGCTTGTCAACTAAAGCGGTCCGTGTTTAATAATAATAATAATAATGACTTGGATTTATATAGCGCGACAGCGCGGGTGAGCAAACTCCTCACACAGCAGCCAGTGATCATTCATACCTCGTATACACAGACGCACTCTGCCATACAGTAGTTAATGTTAAATAAAGCCCATTTGAATTGAGAGAGAGCGAGAGTGTGTGTATGTGTATGTAAGCTTTTTTTTTTTTATCTGAGAGAATGTCCGCGAATGTCCTCAGACTCCTCACACAGGAGAGGAGAAACGACTGCAAAAAGTCGAGTCCCGTGGATATTATTGCAACAGATAATTCATACATTATTATGTTTAGAATTTGGATGGGGGGGTAGGCTCTGATACCAGTCTCACGCCTCTGCGGGGGTGTAACACCTATTCACAGCGCACACGCCGCTATTGTGTGTGTGCGCGCGTCCATGTATGTGCGTTTCGTGACGCGATTGTAGTTCTTATCGCAAATGGAGATTATTACAATCATGCCATCTAGCAAGAATTAAACGTATTTACAATTAGTATTAGGTTTAGCAAGTTGGGGGACGTATACCTTACATGTCAAAGCACTAGAAATGGCAATTTTTCTATTTTTATCGATTTCTGAAAATATGTCCTTTTTGAGCATTTAAGAGGGATTCTAATTTCTTTTGTTGTCCGCCGACGGGTTCAAAGCTCCAGCGTGACCCCTAAGGGTTAAGTTTGTAGCCCATGAAGGAGATGTCATGAGGCCAGTGCCTCCACCCCATCTGGAAGGTTGAGGTGTGTGAGTGAAGTTATAGTTTGTAGATAATGCTGCAGGTGTTGATGAGTTATTGGGGGTTATCCAGGTCTCAGTTAGAGCCAGGAGCTGCAGATTTAGACTATGGGCGTAGGCAGTAATGAAGTCAGCTTTCGTGACTGCTGATTGACAATTCCATAAGGCTCCCCGTACTGTGACAGGTGTATAAGTGGCTGTAGGAGGGTAGGAGAGATTAGCCGGGTTGCTAGCAAACTGTTGTGGGTGGGTTGAATCTGTTCTGGAGGAGCAGATTGTGGATATAGGTATGAGACACATTGTGGTGTCAAGAGTGGCGGGGAGGAAGGGAGGTAGTAGAGAAATAGCAGAGTGGGAGGGAAAGGAAAAAAAATGTCAGAGTGGAGTGAAAGATAGGACTAGGGTGTACTTAGCACTAGGTAGATCGGTGGATCCCTCTGCGGAGAACTCCAGGAAAACTCCTCTCTGTCCCTCTTCGTTTCTCAATGCTAACGCTAGGCCAGCAAGCCTTTAAATCTCTATCACTAATTAGTACTGTCGAACACCTGGCGCTTAATGGGTCACTTAGCAAAACTAAATGGCCGTTTTAAACACGCCCCTTTAATCAAGTCAGCTGGTTCCTGAAGTCTCAGTTTTAAGATTTCATTAATAAACTTAAAATGGCTTACCCTAGGTTTCAGTATAAAGCAATG
Organism: Notolepis coatsorum; assembly: GCF_963971535.1. Taxonomy (NCBI): domain Eukaryota; kingdom Metazoa; phylum Chordata; class Actinopteri; order Aulopiformes; family Paralepididae; genus Notolepis; species Notolepis coatsorum. Next base: position 125,946,163 of record NC_140165.1, on the reverse strand, counting down.
TGTGTCCTGTCCTTCCTCAACACATATATATATATATATATATATATATATATATATATATATATATATATATATATATATGAGACAAATTAGTACTACTGAGTAATAGTGCTAATCATTTATTATGTATTAAATAAAATATGTACAGTGTTATAGTATTATTTATTATGTACAGTGATACAGCAAAAAAAAATATATATACGGTATATACAGTATTATTGTACATGCTATCATACAGAGTTATATGAGTTATATGCAGGTGTATAAGTAGGTATATAGAAGGATTATATGTAGGTATATTCAGACATATGTGCATAAATATATATATGGTAAATATAAATATTCAAATATATATATATATGGTATATACAGTATTATTATACATGCTATATCATACAGAGTTATATGGGTAGACTATAGACACTGCAACAGTTGTGATTGGAGGATAGAGGAAAAGAGGGCAGGGCTTGAGATAGGTCAATTGTAAAGATTCACTATTGTTTTACTTTTAAGAGATACATTTGAAACGCGGCGTTAGTGAAAAATATTATACGGTATGTTTTCACAAGTGAATAAACAAATGATCAGGTCCCTGGATGTTTGAGGAAGCTTCCTGAAAAGTTTTACTGTAGTTTGTTCACGAAGCAAACTTTCAAATAAAGTTCTGTGTGGTTCACAGCCTCATAACCATCTTTTATAATAATGCTTTAACCGTGTGGATTATAACCTAAGGTTATCCTATAACCCTAGTTATATGATACTGGCTGAGCGTCTCGCTCTGCCTACTGAGATAACCCATTATCTCCAGCACCTAGTGTGCTCCGGGGAACAAAACAAATGCACCCACTTGCACGTGACCACGCCACTCCCATGCGTCTCCTATATTACGCCAAAAGTGGTCAGGCCTCACCCTTCCCAGTTCGATTTCCATAAGCATCCAACATCCAAGGGACCTCAAGACGCTAAAGAGCGAGACGCTCAGCCAGTATCATATAACTAGGGTTATAGGATAACCTTATGTTATATATCAACTGGCTATTGCGTCTCGCTCTGCCTACTGAGATAAAGGGCAGAGCAGACAAATGCACCCCCTGAGGGCCCGTAAGCCCCAGCCAGGGAGGAGGGGAGTCCCGTCCACCTGCCCGTCCTAACGAAGGGGGGGAGGCAGTCAACTCCACCAAAGTGCGAAAAAAGGGGAACCAGGCACCCCGAACGCACAGCGCAAGCGGGACCACGTGTGACACAGCACAGGGCGAGGTCCCCCAGTACTGACATGGGAACCTTCAGCAGCTTCCACTTGACTCTCACAGGGTCTATTTTCACACTGAAAAACCCACCTATGCATCCTCCTCATGAAGAGGAGGCCAAGAGGGACCACAGCTTGAGCAGATGCCATAATACCGTGCAGGCGTATCACGGTCAGTGCCGTAACCGTCCTGCCAGGACGGAACCTCCAGAGCCCGCCGAGAACACCCACTCGCCGCCGCTCTGAGAGGGATGCCCATATAGACCTTGAGCTTAGAAATAAGCCCAAGTACTCCACCCGTTGACTGGGAAGAGGAGTACTCTTGTTCCAGTCTAAAGCAAAACCCAGGCTGGTGAGGAATCCCACCACCTGCGAGACCTGGCGATCTTCTCTGACCGGCCGAGGACCAGAACGTCATCCAGGGTAGAATAAAATTAATAAATGTAGCCGAACGGCAGCCTCTGGTACTCGTACGCTAAGCCCTGAAAAAGGAAGCGTAGGTATGTCCTAGGAGGGAAGATCGGGATGTGAATACACATCCTTCAGGTCTATGGAGGTGAACCAGTCCCCCACCTGACAGCGCTTAACAGGTTGGTGACGGTCAACATTCTGAACCTTCCATGGGACAGGTCCAGTATGGGTCTGACACCCCCCCCCCCAATTTCTCGGGCACCAGAGAATATCGGGAGGAAACGCCGCTCATCGCGTCCTCCCATGGGACCACGACGACGGCTGACACATTTTTTTAGGTACAGGGAACCCTGCTCCGTCGACAGATACAACACCAGGCTCACCAAACACAGACACAGGACGTGTGGTGTCGGAGCCGCTTGACAGCACAGCATTCTCATAGACATACCCAGGCCTAGCTAGCAACTGGGTGTCAGCCCCTGTCTCCATGAGAAGCGAAATGTGGGGCCGCTTGCGCTTCACTGGAAGAACGCGGCCCGCAGCCAAAGGGGACAAATCAGAGCCCTGAGTCCCATAGCGTAGCGGGGGGAGTAACCGGAGAGCGTGCTAGACACAGCTAGATGGCAATGGTTTTTTAAGGGGTGCCCATCTAATATAGCCGATCCCTCGGGCCGCCGAGGCTGTCGGCCTTGTGATCACCTGTTTTCTTTGTGTCCAGGGTATCTCAGGCGGGGGAAACATGGCCGCTGGCCGGGGACCTCGCCGCAGCCGCTGGCGAGGCCGTGCTCTCACCACTGGCTGCGCGGTGTGGGGCGGCGTGGAGCCCAGGTCAAATACCGCTCGCGCCTCCGTGGACAGACCAAGGTCCACCCGCGGAGAGGGGAGCCCTGAGGAGGAGACCCCTCCCCTCCTCAAGGGGAGTTTGCTCCAACCAAAGATGCCTGTGAACAACCGTTGACAGCATCCTAGCCCTCCCTACGGTTATAGCTTGCGGCTGGGTCTAAAGCTGAATAACCTCAAAACTTTGCGCGATGGTTTTGACGTCGGCTGGCCCTAAGGCCCCACCACCCGACAAAATTTTTGACAGAAAAGCAGCCAATTGAGCAATGTTGTTAGTTGCTGCTAAAGTCTGTACCACGGCGGTATAAGCTTCATCAGCCCACCAGCCGCCTGCCGGGCCGACTCGCCTCATGGCGTCGGCCGGGCAGGACACCGTTTCACCATGTCAGGGCAAAGGACTGATGCCACCTGCTTCACTAAGCACGGAACACCAGTGGTGGCTGCTGACCAAAGTCTACTACTAGTGAAGCACTGCTCCACTAGTAGTCATGTAACAACCTCCACTGCGGTGTGCACCCGTGAAGGGATAAATTAATGAATGAACGAAAACTCTATTAACATATTGCAGAATGGGCTAGCCCAATACACACAATTGTTAAGGGGATGCAGACCAGAGAAAAACGCCAGTCCTGCCCACATCAGGGTCCCCCATTTTCAATTCATAAATTCACAAAAAGCACACCTGCCCTGAGCCCTGTCGTCAGCCCATCCACCCATGTAAAGGGTAAATAAGCCTCCGCTAAACCCCCAACATTAGACACAGATTGACCGTCAGCATGAATGGTTAAGAGGAGGGAAGACAGTAAAGACAGCCCTGGCTGGGTACATGGGAAACGGCGCCCCAACATTGTAGCATTAGCATTAGCTGCGCGCTAGGATATTTGGAAAAACATCCAAAAGTGAGTCATGAAGACCACGTTTATCCAAATATCCCGCCCCCGCGCCAATACATCACCCGGCTGTCTCACGAGACAACGAGCAGTATTACATATACCAATGCCTGCTAGTGCAGGCCCTACCTGGGCGCGACACGGCTCGACTGCCAGCCGTCGCGCGAAGTGCTTCGTCTGCTGTCATGCGACGAGGAAAAAGCAGGATAGGGCCGTCGTGCTGTCAGGACGTGCCGAGAAGGTTCCGGGGGCTGGCGAACTTCTGGCGAATTCCCAACATTGTGTAATTTCTCCTTCTGCTTCATAACAATCTCCAGTTCAGAAGTTGGAAACGAATGAGGAAGGGTGAGGCGTGACCACTTCCGGCGTAATATAGGGGACGCATGGGAGTGGCGTGGTCACGTGCAAGTGGGTGCATTTGTTTTGTTCCCCGGAGCACACTAGGTGCTGGAGATAATGGGTTATCTCAGTAGGCAGAGCGAGACACGATAGCCAGTTGATATATAACCTGAATCTGTGTGGATTATAACCTGAATCCATGTGGATTAGAACCTCAATCTGTGTGGATTAGAACCTCAGTCTGTGTGGATTATAACCTGAATCTGTGTAGATTATAACCTGAATCTGAGTCGATTATAACCTGAATCTGTGTGGATTATAACTTGAATGTGTGTGGATGGATTATAACCTGAATCCGTGTGGATCAGAACCTGAATCTGTGTGGATTAGAACCTGAATCTGCGTGGATTATAACCTGAATCTGTGTGGATTAGAACCTCAATCTGTGTAGATTAGAACCTGAATCTGTGTGGAATATAACCTGAATCCTTGTAGATTAGAACCTGAATCTGTGTGGATTATAACCTGAATCTATGTGGATTAGAACCTGAATATGTGTGGATTATAACCTGAATCTGTGTGGATTAGACCCTCAATCTGTGTGGATTAGAACCTGAATCCATGTGGATTAGAACCTCAATCTGTGTGGATTAGAACCTGAATCTGTGTGGATGGATTATAACCTGAATCTGTGTGGATTGCTGGGTACCCAGACAGGACCCCATTACATCCTCCCTGAATGAATTAAAATAATAATAAAAATGTATTAAAGAGGCCATATTATCATCCCCTCAATAGTGTTTCTTGCTAGAATGCCTAGTTTGTAGTCCAGTCTTTCTCACTAGAATGCCATGTTTATAGTCCAGTCTTTCTCACTAGAATGCCATGTTTGTAGTCCAGTCTTTCTCACTAGAATGCCAAGTTTGTAGTCCAGTCTTTCTTGTTAGAATGCCTAGTTTGTAGTCCAGTCTTTCTTACTAGAATTGTAGTCCAGTCTTTTCTTATGTTAAGTACTACATCACTATGTAACACCAATAGTTTATTCTTGGCATATCGATGGCTGAAACGCAAAACCTCCTATCTGAAAGATTTTGGATGATGAGAAATTCACTTTGGATGATGAGAAACTGTTTGTTTGTTTTATTGTAGTTTTTTATATTCAAGTGTAGTGCTTGATTGAATTTGTGCATTATCATATTTGTGCCTACTCGTCATCTTGTCGTCGTCCCCCCCCCCTCTGAGGACCACAATGGAAATTAACCGTAAGGTTTTATTGTGTATCAATCCTCGATATATGTGATGGCTGTACATTTTGTGTACCAGTATTGTATGTGATTTTAGATTGTCTAATAAATTCAATCAATTCAATCAATCAATCAAAAAAATATTTTCACACAATGAGAAAGTAGATGTGTGAGATCATAAACTGCCCGCGACATATTGTTCTACAGTGAGATTTTCTACAAGACGATTATGTTTAGAAAGCATAGCCTACAGTACGTGCTTGGACTCCTGCATAGCATCTCAAGCCTTTTTCATCCTCTTGTGTGTGTGTGCGTGTCTGTGTGTGTGTGTGTGTGTTTTTTTTTAAAGTGCTTTAAAACCTCTTAACAGGCGCCCCAAAAAGCCATTTTAGTTTTTGTTTTTGAGGACTGCATACTCTTTTTACAAACAAAAATACTATACTTTATACTTATACCACATGCATAAGCCTGGTCTCTTTTGAAAGATAACATTCTGAAATTTCAGATAGAATAAAGAAAGATCACTTTTAGTGCTAATGAAATAGAGTATAGGTCTGAACTTTAGTTGTGTACTCACGTTTTTCTGTAGTAGTTGCAATATCCAAAAGTATATTTCCCCAAAAATGTGTATGGCTGAAAAAACACCCTGGGTCCATAGCCTGAAGTCATATGTAGTACAAGTCTAAATGTAAACTGTGTACAAAAGAAAAGCTCAGTTTTCTCATAGACTTCAATGCATTCAGCGTTTTTTCTCTTCCTGTTTTCGCTTGTGACTTTTCATCTAGATCCCCAATAGAGAGCATCCTGACTGGCAATATCACCTCCTGGTTTGGGAATAGCACCGCACAAGACCGTAGCAGACTACAGAGAGTGGCACGTTCAGCCAACGCACAATTGGAGGTGGGCTTCCCACTCTCCCTGCTGTACCTATCACTGACCAGGGCCACGCCCCCTACCTCCACCTATCACTGACCATGACCACGCCCCCTACCTCCACATATCACTGACCAGGGCCACGCCCCCTACCTGCACCTATTACTGACCAGGGCCACGCCCCCTACCTCCACCTATCACTGACCAGGGCCACACCCCCTACCTCCACCTATCACTAACCAGGGCCACGTCCCCTACCTGCACCTATCACTGACCAGGGCCACACCCCCTACCTCCACCTATCACTGACCAGGGCCATGCCCCTGCTGCTCGTATATAAGCAGGTTTGGCTGCTGGCCAAATCTCCCATCTGCTTCTTTCACGCTGACAAGATAGTTCAAACAACACCTTTATTTAACCTTTATTTAACCAGTTAAGTCATTAACTTAAGAACAAATTGTTAATTACAATGGCGACCTGGCAAAAGGCACAGCCTGTAACGCTTCCCCCGGTCCTGCTGGACCTTCACAACTCCCTTTCAATAACAATACAATACAACAACAATACTGCACACTACAACACTGCCACCTGGTGGACTGATCCAGATGTGGAAGATCTGGCATCAGCTCACTCACCTGTTGAACATTATTTGCCTCCACTTATGTTTTGTTTATTCGTTGTCTTTGTTGTCTGTATTATTTCCACTGTGTTAGACTTGTGTCCCTACTGTCTGTGTTTTGTAAATGTGTTTTAGTCTTGTATGTCTCAGTTTGTACATTCACTATAGTTATTCCCCTGTGTGTTCTGTCTTCTGTCTACCACACCTGTGTCCTGTTAGCAATCACCCTCTGTCTCTAATTAGTGTTTGTATTTAGGTGTTGTGGGCCCAACATACACTTGCTGGGTCATTGTTTGCTGTTACCCTTGTTTTGGTTTGTGTTTTGTGTTTCACTTTATCCTATGTAACCTCTTCTTGCAAGTAAAGCTTTTGTTATCACACCGCCGTTTCCTGCCTGCTCTCTCCAAGTTCTCTGTGAGTTTATATCTGTAATTGGGTTCCATCTCATCATGCCACCAAAGCGCATACGTAACACAGCCTGTTGAGGGACAGGGGGGCACGGGGTAAAAGAAATACAGAGTTAAAACAGAACAAGATTAAAACAAGTTAAAACATGGTAAGACAAATCTAGCCCTCTCCTGTGAAGACGTGCAGGATTCTCACAGTCAACACCCTGCTTCGCTCAGTCAAACCGGGGGACTGGTTCACGTTTGTATAGGGATGCACCGGTCCAATATTGATATCGGATATCGGATATCCCAGATATGACTAAAATAGCTGGATCGGGTATCGGAAAAAAAATATATATATATCGGAATTATTATTATTATTTCTTAAATTTTTTTATATAATAATATAATCTAATAATAAATTAAATAATAAATAACAATTCAGTACATTTATATCTATGTGTTAATTTGTTACATTTTGTTTCACTAAGTTAGGAAAGTAATGTTTTAAGTCAAGCCTGGTGTTGCCTTCCACACAGTGAGGCATACAGTTTATTAATCGAACAATGGGTATCGGATCAGTACTAGGTATCGGCCGATACCCAAAGCCCAGGTATCGGTATCGTATCGGGACTGAAAAAGTCGGATCGGTGCATCCCTAGTCTGTAGACCTGCAAGACGCCAACGTCCTGCTTTGTTCAGTCAAACCGGGGGACTGGTTCACGTCTGTATTTCCACATCCCCGTCTTTCCACCCCACAGGACATTCCTCTGTTTTTCATGCCAAGGAACGGCACACGAGTACCAGAGGATTCCGCTCAGATGCTCTCTGGCACCCCGTACTTTCTCCAAGTGTGTGCAGATGACTCTCGAACCTTTGCGGCGTCAGCAAATGAGGATTTTATTATACTTGGATGACAGTCAGAGCAGACAGCAATGATTCACACCAGACTTCTGGTAGAGCATCTATCGCTGTTATTAATAATAGTAATAATAATAAATTTAACAGAAAATTAACAGAAGGTTAATCTTTCACTACCACACTACAGAAGGTTAACCCTTTCACTACCACACTACATAAGGTTAACCCTTTCACTACCACACTACAGAAGGTTAACCCTTTCACACTATAGAAGGTTATATTTCGTATCTGACTTATCGCGTCCCGCTCTTAAGCCTATTGAGATACCCCTTATCTCCTGTACCTACTGTACTCCACCACAAAAACAACTTGTACACCCACACCTGACCGGGTCCCGCCTCTATGGAGGCGTAGCCTATAAGACCATGGCCATGGTCACAAACACACCCTTCCTCTATTTTCGTTCCATCATATTGGATGCAGTGCACCTTATGTAACTAGTAGTATGAAAAAGATTGGAGGAATTGCGTAATGTTGAAAGCTTACCGGAGGTTTGTTGCCCCTGGCATCTTCGAAGCATGTTCAGCGACACGACGGGCCTATGTTGATGTTTCCTCGTCTGACGACAGCAGATCGAGGGGCAGCGTACATGGTTTGGCTATCGGGCTGGCTTGTACAACGGTGAGCCCTGTGTCATCAGGCACGGGTATTAGTGTTAGTAATGCTGGGTTGTTGTTACACAACCATGTCAGTGGCGGCCGGTGGGTACTTCGCCACTAGGGGCGCTATACCAAATATTTTGCAACCATGTACAGTACAGTACTGTACCACGCAAGACTCATGGCAAGACGTGAGCGATTCGACTCACGCTCACGGCAATGAATCGGCTCTTATGAACGAGTCGCTCAGCTGTTACTACAACAACACACAACCAGTCAAATAAAGTATAGTCTAGACTCTAATTCACAACTTGAAACACAATATAAATAGAAAAGTTAGAAACAAAACTCGCCCGTCTCCAAACACAGGCAGATCTCTCCCTCTCTCCTTCTCTCTCTCACAAACAGCGCGACGTGGAATCAATTCGTTACACAATCAGACCTATTATATACCAAGAATAACTTCAGTATGAGTACAGGGCTGTACACATATTTTGCATATTGTTAAACGAGCCAAGGCTAGCTATTAAACTATCGATATGAATCGAAAATCTGGGACCCTGATGTAAACAAGACAAACGTCTTTCTCTGGTCTGCATCCCCTTAACAATTGTGTGTATTGAGCCGTACTGTATTGTACCCATTCTGCAATCTGTTAATAAAGTTCTCATTCATTCATTCATTCAAACATAGACGATATTGAACAAGCCATAATCCACGTATTTTCAATCCGAGAGAGCTGCAGTAGTTAAATCAATGAGCCATCGACATAGTCAGTGTGGTAAGTAACGTTATTATTGCATCCAAGATTGATACACGGCTGGCTAGGCAGTTGGTAGTCATAGTCTTGTGTTATAAAATAAATAAACAATCAGCAATGTCTCGCTTCATGAATGGCCAGCAGTAGTACTGCTCCTAAAAAAAACTATTTACAAACGTTAACGTTAAGCACAGAGAGAGAGAGAGAGAGAGAGAGAGAGAGAGAGAGAGAGAGAGAGAGAGAGAGAGAGAGAGAGAGAGAGAGAGAGAGAGACTCACTGTTTAGTTGAAACGTCCAGGGCAGGAGAGCTTGATAAACGTGTATAATCCGCCATATAGCTTGTTAGCCAAGTGTTAGCTGAGCTCGTTAGCACAACACTCAACAAGTACATTACTTTGTCCATTTCCGCTCGAACAGACTGCAAACTACCTGGCGTTCTATCGCCATGCTCTAAGACAAACTCTAACCTTAACCAACTTTGAAAGAGTGCCTAAGCTTAACAGTCTAAAGAACGTGCAGTCACGGCACGCTCGTCTAAGACAAACAGCTGCATGCATCTCACAACAACACAACTATCTCCACCGACCAACCTAGGACCAACCTAGGAACCAAGCTAGAAGCTAGAATTGGAACATTAGAAATTGGATTCGGCCAATCAGAGATCGTCTCTGTGAAATTCTGCCATGGAAAAAAATACTGGCGTCGGCCAATCAGAGAGCGTCTCCGCGAAATGCGGCTATGGAAATTCTTCACGGAAGTTCACGCTGCTGCCTAGACCACTTCAAATCGCGCTCGGATTCCAACATAATAGTCATATTTCAACGCACAACGCCGTATGCACTGATTGGCTGTGACGGAGACAGCGATCAAACTGTGACGCGCACTCAGAGCGCTATCGCTTCTAGCCCGGGCGAGAAATACGAAAAAATTAAAAAAAACGTCACTTCCTGCTCATGAAAACGATGTTTTTTTAATTTAGATAATAACGTTATATTGTGCATTGGAAATACAAACACTTAAAACTTAAAAACACTTTACTTAAAATGAGTAAATATTATTCATTTTAAACATGTTTATATTATTTATAGGGCTATAAAACACAAAAACGAAAAAGTTTTATTGTCTTCTTCTCTGATTTAACAGCAGCTGGCCAGCAGGTGGGTCGGCGCCCTAGCGCCCCCAGTGAACCATGTTGTGTGTCGGCGCCAGGGGGGGATGGTTTGGTGAACGTTCACTGCGGTGAACGGGTTCCAAACGGTCCTGCAAGCGTGCTGTTAAACAACTAATGCTAGCTACATGCTAATACTAATGCTACATGCTGAACACTACTGCTACGCTGTTCTAATGTCTCCGCCGTGAGATGTTCCCTCCTCTTGCCCGGTTCATCAATGAAGGTCAGTCGGTAGCTGTTGTGGGGGTTTTGCTGAGTCCTATTTACCTTTTTATGGGTAAATGGTTTGACAACAGGGTAGGCCGTGGCTAGGTAGCCTAGCCAGGTACGTTACCTTTGTGTTCCGGCGGGGTCTGTTGAACGGTGTCCCCATCTGGGAGCCGATGCGTGAGCTCGGCGGTGTAGCAGTAGAGCTATACTACTGCAGGATGGGACTTAACGGTGGGTTATGGCTCAGCTGGCTAGTTCCTATCCACATTAGCGTCGGGTAGTGGGGCTATGGGTCCAGCCGACATTGTAAACATGTTGCGTGTTTGTGCGCAGGCGGTTGTTGATCTGGGTTCCACATCGCCTCACGCTAGGCTGTAGTAGTGTAGTGGGCTACTGTTTTGTTCTGTCACTCTGCTATGAGAAGGTCTGTCTATGCTACAGCTTTCTCTCCTCTCAACCATTCATGCTGATGGTCAATCAGTGTCTATTGGGGGAGTATGCAGGGGGGGCTTTGTTTACCTTTTTTGGTAAATGGGCTAAGCTAGGGCTGGTGTGCTGTTGTGAATATTTTGAATGAAGGCGGGACTAGTTCGCTCTGGTCCGCCTCCCCTTAGCGTGTGTATATGGGCTTGCTCATTCTACAGTATTTTGTGGTTTAGTTCTTTTATAATTAACCCTTTCATGGTGCACACCACAGTGGCGGTTGCTGTTTGCAACCACCAATGGTGCTCCGTATTAACATCAGTCCTTTGCTTTTGACATATTGAAACAGTGCCCCGCCCGGCCGACGCCATGGGTGGGTCGGCCTGGCGAGTGGCTGGTGGGCTGCTAAAGCCTGTACCGCCACGGTATGGAATTGGCAGCGATTAGAACTGTGTTCGAATTGCTGTTTTTTCTATCAAAAAAATGGTGTCTGGTGGCGGGGCATTAAGGGCCAGCTGACGTCGACACATCGCGCGAGGTTGTTGACGTTATTAGCTTTGACCTAGCCGCAAGCTATAACCGCTCAGGGTTCCCCTCTCCGCAGGGGATTTTGGTCTTCTGCTGGAGCGCGGGCGGTATTGTCCTAGGCCCCACACCGCCTCACACCGCGCAGCCAGAAGAAGAGAGAGCACGGCCTCGTCAGCGGCGATGACGAGGCCCTCGACAGGCGGCCATGGTTTCCCCCGCCAGAGGTATCCTGGGCGTTGATTCGACAGGTGTCCACAAGGCCGACAGCCTTGGCGGCCGAGGGATCGGCCATGTTGGATGGGTTCGGCTTGAACAACAAGCCGTCACCGTCCTGCCGCGAGCAGCCCGCTCTCCGATCACTCCCTTCCCCAACACCAGCGGAAAAAGTGGGCTCTGATTGTTTCCTTTGGCTGCGGGCCGCGTGCCTTCGTTGAAGCGCGGGCGGCCCCACTTTTCACTTCTCATGGGGACAGGGGCTGACACCCAGTTGATGGCTGAGCCTGGGTCTGTCCGTGAGAATGTTGTGCTGTCAAGCGGCTCCCACACCATAAGCTGTGTTTGTTGAGCCTGGTGTTACGTCTGTCAACTATAAGTGTTGTCAGCAGGGGGGCTCGAAACCTTTTGAGGCACACAGTGCGGGCTTCCCCGGCCTCGCCTTCGCCAGGCCAGGTATCATGTTGGTGCCTCCCACTCCTGAAAGATTGGCAGTGGTCTCGCAGGCACGCGTGATTTGGGTGGTAGTAATATCACTGCAGGGCTACGGTGTGTAGGAACCCATGGGGTCCTTACACCTTGCATGTCCGGCTGCAGAACAACTCCTCAGCATGTTCTGGAGGGGTGTTCAGTGGGGGGGCTTTTTTCACCTAGAAAGCCCCCCGTATCAAACCGGCCCTTTCTGTCGGGGTCCCCCCTTGGGTGCGATTGCAGATGTCAGATGCAGGGTCAGATGTCCCGACACGGAACGCTCTGCTCGCATGGTTCCAGGGTTGGCTACGCACAGCGGGTGGGACCGGGCCAACTATCTACAGTTCCTAGCGGACCTGCGCCACATGGCGGCGGGTGCGTTGGGAGTGTCATCACATATGACTACGGCAGTACCATATGTCCAGGTGGATGGAGAGAACGCTGAGGCGGGGACTTGTGTTTACACAACCCCACCCGTTTTCGGGTTTGGTACAGACCCTATTGTCAGGGTCTCCAGCAGTGACAGCTCTGGTCAACGAGATCCAATCTCTGTGGACGAAGCAAGCCATCGTCGTGGCGTTCTCCTCCCGGTGTTCTCTGGTGCCTGAGAAATCGGGAGGGGGGGGGTGTCAGACCCAGGCTGGACCTGTCCCATGGGAAGGTTCAGCATTTTTTGGATCGTCTCCTACCTGTTGAACACTGTCAGGTGGGGGTCTGGTTCTCCTCCATAGACCTGTACGATGCGTATGCGCATCTCCGATCTTCCATCCTAGGGCTTACCTACGCTTCCTTTGCAGGGTTAGCGTATGAGTATCAGAGGCTGCCGTTCGGTTTTCTCTGGCTCCCCACATCTTCACCAAGTGCGTGGCGGCCGCACTGGGGCCTCTGCGTCGTCAGGGGTTACGGAGTGTATTCTGCCCTGACGACGTTCTGGTCCTTCGCGGTCAAGGTGGATCGTCAGGTCTCGTACCAGGCAGGTCCCTACCAGCTTGGGGTTTGCTATAGACTGGAAGTAGAGTACTCCTCTTCCCAGTCAACGGTTGGAGGGCTATGGGCATCCCTCTCAGAGCGTGTTGTCAACACGCTCGGGAGGTTCCATCCTAGGACGGTTACGGCGCTGTCTCACGTCACGTTTTTCACCGACGCCTCCCTCGCTGGTGACGCATCGGGCCAACGCAGTAGGGGGCAGCTGGCAAACCATGCTGCCCGGTCTGCGCTACGTTCAATGTGTTGGTATTGAAAGCGGTCCTTCTGGTCCTCAAACGGTGTTGATCAGGATGGACAATACGACGTCAGTGTCGTATATCGACAGACAGGGAGGAGTACTCTCCCCCCGTCTGCACCAGGCGGCGGGCGGCTGGCTATGGGCGTCCTCCATCTGCGCGGCCTGAGGGCTCCCCACATCCCCGGCAGGGAGAATGTGGGTACAGGTGTACTGTCGCGGGGCGGTCCTCATCCTGACGGGTGGGGATTACGTCTGGACATAGCCAGGCAGGTCTGGGACCGATGCCGTGCCGCCTGGGATTCTTCCCCATACATCTGTTAGGTCAGTTGTTGGGACGGGTACATTGAGGGGCGCAGGTTCTTGATCCTGATGGTGTTACCATCCGGAATGCGCATGCTCCCTCCACTGTCGCGCTTTACGCGGGCAGATGACGTATGTTCCAAGTGTGGTGTAAGGCGGGGGGCCGGGACCCAGTCTCCTGCCCCCTGGATGCTGTCCTTAGTTACCTCCAGTCTCTCCTTGATAGACTGTCGGCTTCGACGGTGAGGGTATATGCAGCAGCTATATCCTCCTATCATGAGGGATTTGAGGGGATGTCTTGTTCAGCCACCCTCTTGTGAAGCGTTACCTGCTTGGCGCTCGACGCGTTAAGCCGGTGCAACGCTCCTTGGCTCCGACTTGGGATCTTCAATTGGTCCTCGGTCGGTTGTCCTTGGCCCCGTTTGAGCCGCTCGAGCAGGCGCCGTTGGAACAGCTGTCGTTCATGACCGCGTTCTTGCTGGCCGTCACCTCCGCTGAACGCGTGGGTGTGCTTTGTGTTCTCTCGGTACGTTCAGAGTGCCTGTCTTTCGTCCGATTGCGGTGCCACTCTGCGGCCTAATCCTGCCTTCGTGCCTGTACATATCCGGAGTTCTTCCGCTCCAGGGATATTGTGGTTCAGGCGTTTCATCCGCCTCCTCACGCTAGTGAGTTAGATGCGGGCCTTCACCTGTCATGTCCGGTCCGTGCTTTGGGAATTACCTCAGCCGTACTCAGGACCTCGGGGTCACCGTTCAGCTTTTTGTCTGTCACGGTGGTTCTCATGCCGGTAAGGCACTATCGAACAACGCCTGTCCCATTGGTTGTGCGAGGGCATTGCCCTCTGCTACACGTTGGCTGGGCAGGATCCCCCTGGGGCGTCAGGGCGCACTCCACTCATGGGGTGGCTGCCTCTGCCGCTCTCCTGGGTGGGGCTTCGGTGGAGTATCATGGTCCTCCCCGGGCCCCTTTGTAAGGTTTTACCTCATGGACATGACCGGGGGTTCTGTCTCCTAGGCGGTTCTGGGGTCTGTGGCCTTTCCTGCTTCCCGTCCTTTGGTAGGGTAGCAGGAGTGTGTGGGTATGGGCCACAGTGTGTTAGGTCACACGTGGTTCCGCCTGTGCTGTGTGTTCAAGGGGTTCTAGTTCCCTCTTGCTCGCACTCAGGTGGAGTTGACTGCGCCCCCCCTTCATTAGGAAGGATGGGGTGACAGGGCTCCCCGAACCCCTTGATGTGGGCTTACGGGTTCTCAGGGGGTACATCTGTCGGGTCTCGCGTCAGCTCTAACCCATATCTCAATAGGCTTAAGAGCGGGACGCGATAAGCCAGATACGAAATATAACGATAGGTTATGTATATAACCTAGTTATATGAGTACTGGCTGAGCGTCCCGCTCTTAAGCGGCCCTGAGTTCCCTTTTGAGGGATCTTTTACTGGAACGGGATTTTGGCGAGGAAGGGTGTGTTGGTCAGGGTTAGAAATTAACATTTTTTTTCAAGGGCTTTTTTTGCCCCCCTTAATTGATTTTCGGGGGCTTTTTTTTGTATTTCGGGGGCACTGAATTTTTATGATGAAAATTAACATAAGGATTATAAAACATTGTTGACACTTTTTTTTACAGTCTTCGTCCCTATGTTTGATAATGTAATGTTAATGTCTCCATATATAGGGCTCTACGCTAACCTTTTTCCCAAGGAGCACATGTGCTCCTAAATAAAATGTTAATAAATAAAATCTAAATAAAAATTTAGGAGCACACAAAGAAATTTAGGAGCACAGTGAAAATTGTTCAAGTAACACAGAGTTTATTAACTATTTATCTCATGCATTATTATACTGTGCGTGTGCACACTATGAATTGAAAATGGGGGACCCTGATGTAAACAAGACGAAAGTCTTTCTCTGGTCTGCATCCCCTTAACTTGTGTGTATTGAGCTGTACTGTATTGTACCCATTCTGCAATCTGTTAATAAAGTTTTCAATCAATCAAACGCAAAGGATATCAGTTGTCAAGCTGCTTTTGTATGTTGTAGTGTTGTTATGATACCAACATTTTGACTTTGATACAGATAGGAAAGGTAATGGAATATATTATTAGATGACAGAACATTGAAAATTCTTTATACAATTATTTAATTCATTATGAAATAGAAATTCCGTTTTTGGGTGGAACGTTTGTTGCAAGGAGGGAGGAGGCGGGGACCGCTGCGTGTTACACACAACACGGAGAAATGGTCTAGCTGCTTCGGTGCGTTAACGTCGGAAGAAATTCCCCACTAAGCCCTAAATTCAGAGCAGAGCAGTATCCTAATGACTTTTATGCTTCAGTCGATAAGGTGTTTTGCGAATTCTGTCAACATACCGTGGGGACTGGACCCGCAAAAACACGTGCGAATATCACTTCAAAAGCCATGTCAGCCGGATTCCTCTCTTTCTCCTCGTCTCTCTTTTGCTCAAAATAAAAATGAATGGGCTTCATGGCTGGCTGATTTTTTTGCGTTGTCTGATTCTGAATGTATAACTTGCCTAAGCCGGTACCGTGACTTTGTTTTCGGGCGCTACTGTGATTGGACGTTTATGCGCCTTGTGTAATGTGGGACTATTATAACAGCGGAGCTGTTTTGTAATCGTCACTCGTCTCGAGTAAATGATTTTTCCGGGTGGCGCACACACACATATTATTAGGGCCAAATACAAGGGAAATGCTCGCACTGTAGATCATATATATAATTATATATATAATTAGTAAACTGTCGGGGGCATTTTCTGCCCCCCTTAACTGATATTCGGGGGCATTTTGTCCATTTTCAAGGGCATTTTGCCCCGAGCCCCCGTTAATTTCGAACCCTGGTGTTGGTGACCATGGCCATGGTCTTATAGGCTACGCCTCCATAGAGGCGGGACCCGGTCAGGTGTGGGTGTACAAGTTGTTTTCGTGGTGGAGTACAGTAGGTACAGGAGATAAGGGGTATCTCAATAGGCTTAAGAGCGGGACGTTGAGCCAGTACTCATATAACTAGGTTATATACATAACCTATCGTTAACTCTTTCACTACCACACTACAGGCGGTTAACCTTTTCACTACCACACTACAGACGGTTAACCCTTCACTGCCACACTACAGTCTACAGACGGTTAAGCAAAGAAAAAGCTGGATGAGAAAGATAATTCATGTTTTGAATTGGCTTCAAGTTTTATATACAAAGGAACTTTGCCAATGTCAGACCCTGGCTTTGCCTATATTCACGCATCAAAGGAAGCTGAGGCTAGAGAGGATCCCTCTAACAGCTCTGTCATGCATCAAAGGAAGCTGAGGCTAGAGAGGATCCCTCTAACGGCTCTGTCACGCATCAAAGGAAGCTGAGGCTAGAGAGGATCCCTCTAACGGCCCTGACACGCATCAAAGGAAACTGAGGCTAGAGAGGATCCCTCTAACGGCCCTGTCACGCATCAAAGGAAGCTGAGGCTAGAGAGGATCCCTCTAACGGCTCTGTCGCGCATCAAAGGAAGCTGAGGCTAGAGAGGATCCCTCTAACGGCCCTGTCACGCATCAAAGGAAACTGAGGCTAAAGAGGATCCCTCTAACGGCCCTGTCGCGCATCAAAGGAAGTTGAGGCTAAAGAGGATCCCTCTAATGGCCCTGTCGCGCATCAAAGGAAGTTGAGGCTAAAGAGGATCCCTCTAACGGCCCTGTCGCGCATCAAAGGAAGTTGAGGCTAAAGAGGATCCCTCTAACGGCCCTGTCGCGCATCAAAGGAAGTTGAGGCTAAAGAGGATCCAGTAGCGGCCCGTGGATGCTTCGCCACTAGGGGCGCTATACCAAACATTTTGCAAACATGTACAGTACCACGCAACCGACTCATGGCAAGACGTGAGCGATTCGACTCACGCTCACGGCAATGAATCGGCTCTTATGAACGAGTCGCTCAGCTGTTACTACAACAACACACAACCAGTCAAATAAAGTATAGTCTAATTCACAACTTGAAACACAATATATAAATAGAAAAGTTAGAAACAAAACTCGCTCCGTCTCCAAACACACACAGATCTCTCCCTCTCTCCTTCCTCTCCTTTATTTACCCAAGGTAGGTTCGCTGAGCACATATGCTCTTTTTCAGGAACGCCCTGCTTCACATTCACACAGTTCCATTCACACCTGGGAGCTGCCAAGTACAACCACAGTTGACACCATTGGCCACTGAGCAACTCCACTGGAGCAGTTGATTCAAGCCATGTCACATAGTTCAAGTTTGAAATGATTCTTTCTGTTTTGCTCCTGAGAGTGTGCTAGATACTGTACTGTACTGGTAATATTATTTATTTGTGTTAACTTCTGAATAAAACAACTTATTAAACACAAGTACATCTTATTGAACATTATTTTGATATTTCATTACCAATTATCATAGCAAAACAGTTTTTTCAAACAGTCTGTAATGCATTTTGGAAACGGGAGATGGGCTCATGGTGTAATGGGCCACCTGGCCTGAGAAACATAAGGAGGAAAGAAAAAGTAAGGACTTACTTCTGGTCATTATTTGGGTAGAACACACATATTTTGAATGCCTTCGGCATTTTTTTTTTTTTTTTTTTTACTTTAGCCATTTTAATCTAGATTAATCTAGATTAAATCCAGGATTGCAGATAGATTAATCTAGATTAAAAAAATGTATCTATGCCCACCTCTATTTTAAACATGTTTATATTATTTATAGGGCTATAAAACAAAAAACTAAAAAGTTTTATTTTCTTCTTCTCTGATTAAACAGCAGGTGGGGCGGCGCCCTTGCGCCCCTAGTGGCAGAGCCGCCACTGAGAGGATCCCTCTAATGGCCCTGTCGCGCATCAAAGGAAGTTGAGGCTAAAGAGGATCCCTCTAACGGCCTTGTCGCGCATCAAAGGAAGTTGAAGCTAAAGAGGAACACTGGCAATATTTTTTTTTCAATTGAAGAACTTTACAAACAATCAGTCAAACCAGTTCGTTTAACCCTTTCACTGCCACACTACAGAAGGTTAACCCTTTACTATCACACTACCGACGGTTACATTTGTTACCATTACATTCAAAATAAGTGATCAAGTTTTTCCGCTTCTATGATAATCGTATGTGATGTTTTGCACAATGAATCATTCTCAAAATCGTTCCAAAAAGTACTACTATGTGGGCAACCTAGAACAAATGAGTCACACTTTCTTT
>NC_140165.1:125584791-125922291 GCF_963971535.1 Notolepis coatsorum | reverse complement strand
CCCCCCCTCCCCCCCCCCCCCCCCCCCCCCCCACCTCCAATGTACAGCCCTCACCCAACCCACCCAACCCCACCCCACCCAACCAACCTCCTCCAATGTACAGTTTCTACGCCTATACACTCCTTTTCTGGACACTTTTGTATCACAAACAGTACTGTATTTGCAAAATCTGATATGTCATAAATGTATAGATGTAGCAGTACTGTCTATCTGTATGTCATGTATGTCATATATGTTATGATGAATTGAAAATGGGGGACCCTGATGTAAACAAGACGAAAGTCTTTCTCTGGTCTGCATCCCCTTAACAATTGTATGTATTGAGCTGTACTGTACTGTACCCATTCTGCAATCTGTTAATAAACTTTTCAATCAATCAATCAATCAATCAATCAATCAACGTCAAATGATTGATTGGACGCGTCACGGTGAAGGGTGACTGACGGCACCGTGGGCCAATGATCTGCGGGTCCGCCCTCCTGCAGCCTGAGTCCTCTCGCCCCCGCGGTCCAGGCGCCTGCTGTGGGACGCGGTCGGGGAAGCAGACGGTCTGAAGTTCTGAACATGAAAGGTAGGCTACTGTAGACAACAATACGTGAATACAGGCTTATTATGGGATAGTTACAGTATATATGGCTCTGAAATGTGAATGTATAGGCTATACGTCGAAAAGGGTGCCTTTTAAAAACGTGAATCGGAAGAAAAAAAAACAGAATTAATAATATATAAAGCAGGCTACTAGTACTAACACACCAGAGGTCTGACACTGAGTTGTATACCAACACATTTGTTTAAACTAGTATAACTTTGTCCCCCTGTGAATGTGTAGGCTACATTCCGCTAAATATAGTCCGTGCGCATCCCATGCGTAATTGCGCAATTGAGCATCATCTATACCCGAAATCATGATGACTCCAAGATAACCGAATAATCAATACAAATAATTGTGTTATCGTTATTTGTTTAATAAAACAAGACCGACTTCTCTTCTTTTTTTTTTAACAGAGGACGCGGTTGGAGCGGATAAGGGGGCAGACATGGAGACCATAACGCCCGGAGCAGCGGGGAGAACCAAGGCACCGGGGCGACACTACAAACTAAAGATCCCGGACATCATGCGACGCCACAACAAGAATCCCAAACCCAGTGCCCGCGGTATAGTGGACAGCTGTCCTGATCCAGTCGGTACGTTCCCCCCACTACTGAATCCCCGTGTGTTGTGTGTGTGAGGTGTGATGGGCTATTAATCACTCACGTTCAAGTTTCAAGTTGTGTTTTATTTGTCACACACATAATAAGGTAAATCATATACATGTAGTGAAATGCTTGTTTCTGTATGAGCCTCCTGGGATTGTGCTTCATACAGTAAAACAGTCGGAAGAATAAAGACCAAACACTATACAAAATATCAAGTTTCAAGTTCAAGTTCAAGTTTCTTTAATAGTTGTCATACAGAAGTACAGAATACTTTTGTACAAAATGCTTCTTACTGTTGCGCTCCAGAGACTGTGCAAGACAAGATAAGTATGAAATAAAAACATAGTAAAATTAGAAGTAAAAAAATGAGGTCACAGTGTTCAGTTTAGACATATGTACAATGTTCGATGCAGAATAGACGTAGTTACCATACAATATACAATACTGTGCAGTGTACTAATATACAATACTATATAGTGCAAGGCAGAAATGGAGAAATGGGACGAGGTGCAATTTAGGTACAATTCACAGTAGGTGTACGAGTTGTAGTGCAAATCCTTTATCAATAAATATAAAGTGTAAGTCAATAAATATAAAGTGTAAGTGTGTTTGTGTGATCTAAAGTGTGGAGAGTGGGTGCTGATGTGTGTTGTTTGTTTGAGTGAGTGTGTGCGTGTGGGTGTGTGTGCTGTGTGCATTTGATGGTTGTTGCATAGTGATTATTGTTCGTTTAGCGATTATTGTTCGTTTAGCAGCCTGATGGCCTGGGGATAGAAGCTTCTTCTGAGTCTTTCTGTGCTCGCCTTAAGACTCCGGTATCGCTTGCCTGACCGCAGCAGTTCAAAGAGGCAGTTGTTCGGGTGGCTCGAGTCCTTAATAATTCTCTTAGCCTTCCCCTTGCACCGCTTGTTGTAAATGTTCTGGAGGGTGGGAAGCCCCCCTCCAATTGTGCGTTCGGCTGAACGTGTCACTCTTTGTAGTCTGCTACGGTCTTGTGCAGTGCTATTCCCAAACCAGGAGGTGATGTTGCCGGTCAGGATGCTCTCTATTGTACATGAGTAGAAGTTCCTAAGGATCTTCTGACTGACTTGGAACTTCCTTAGGCGCCTGAGGAAGTAGAGGCGTTGTCGTGCCTTCTTCACAACACTGTCAATGTGTGTGGTCCATGTCAAGTCCTCGGATATGTGGGCTCCGAGGTACTTGAAACTGTTCACTCTCTCAACCGGTGCCCCGTCGATGCTGAGGGGGCTGTAGTCCTTGACCCCCGACCTCCTGAAGTCCACAATCATCTCTTTTGTTTTGCTGACGTTCAGGGAGAGGCAGTTCTCCTGACACCACTGTG
Organism: Notolepis coatsorum; assembly: GCF_963971535.1. NCBI lineage: Eukaryota > Metazoa > Chordata > Actinopteri > Aulopiformes > Paralepididae > Notolepis > Notolepis coatsorum. Next base: position 125,919,752 of record NC_140165.1, on the reverse strand, counting down.
ACAGGTTCTCTACCTCTTCCAGGTAGGCCCTTTCGTCGTTGGCAGAGATCAGGCCCACCACTACTGTGTCATCAGCAAATTTGATGATGGTGTTGTTGTTCCGCTGTGCTACGCAGTCATGTGTGTACAGGGAGTAGAGGAGGGGGCTCAGAACACAGCCCTGGGGGGCCCCTATGTTGAGCGTGATGGATGAGGAGGTGCAGTTGCCGGCTCTTACCACCTGGGGTCTGCCCGTCAGGAAGTCCAAGACCCACTGGCACAGGTCATAGTTCAAGCCCAGGTCCCTGAGCTTGGCTATGAGTTTGGAGGGGACTATGGTATTGAATGCTGAGCTGTAGTCGATGAACAGCATTCTCACATAGTTCCCCTGCCTCTTGTCCAGGTGTGATGCTGCTGTGTGCAGCACATGGGCTATGGCGTCCTCCGTGGACCTGTTGGGGCGATATGCAAATTGCAGAGGGTCCAGGTTGATGGGGAGGGAGGAACAGATGTAGCCCTTCACTAGCTTCTCAAAGCACTTCATGGCTATGGAGGTGAGGGCTACAGGGCGGTAGGTGTTGAGGCAAGCGGGCGTAGATTTTTTGGGTACAGGGATGATGGTGGACTTCTTCAGACAGGTGGGGATGACAGCCTGTTCCAAGGACAGGTTGAAGATGTCAGTGAATACCGGGGCCAGTTGGTCGGCACAGACTTTTAGGACGCGGCCGGGGATGCCGTCCGGTCCTGCTGCCTTCCTGATATTCACTTTTTTAAAGATCCGTCTCACCTCATGCTCTGTTACCCTGAACACTGAGTCTCCATCAGCAGACCCCCCCCCCCATTGCCGTGGTTTGTAGGCTGGTGTTGTTATTCACAGCCTCAAACCTCGCATAGAAGGAATTGAGATCATTTGCTAAGGAGATGTCACTGTTCAGTTTGAGGGGGGTGCCTTTGTAGTCTGTCATTGTTCTGAGGCCCTGCCACATGCCTCTAGAGTCAGCCTGTTCAAACTGAAGTTCAACTTTATCCCTGTAACGCCGTTTTGCCTCTATTACTGCTCTCCTGACGTTGTATCTTGCCATCTTGTGTTCTTCCATGTTGCCTGTCACCAGCCCGGTGTTGTATGCTGATGTGCGCACTTTCAGAGCCTCACGGACGGATTTGTCTACCCAGGGCTTTTGATTTGGGTAGATTTTAATTTTGGTGGAGGGGATTGTTTCTTCTACCTGAGTACAGACATAGTCAATCACCGTTTCGGTGTATTCGTTAATATTGGCTGTGTTATCACGGAATACACTCCAGTCTGTGCATTCCAGTACAGCTTGGAGTGACTCCTCTGACATCACGGCCCAACGCTTAACCTCTCGCGAGACCACCGGCGTTCGCTTGAGACTTTGTTTGTACTTTGGCAAAAGAAATATTGCGGCGTGATCGCTTTTACCGAATGGACTAAGAGCCTGTGACTTGTACCCATTCTTAAATTGCGAGTATACATGGTCTAATATGTTCTCGCCTCTGGTGGGACAGGTCACATGCTGATAGAAATTCGGCAGCACCTTTTTAAGACGCGCGCTGTTGAAATCGCCCAGAACCAAAATGGCAGCGTCAACATTAGCTGCCTGGAGTTTGTTTACCTCGTCGTGAAGTTTTGAAAGTGCGACCCCAGTGTTCGCGTGTGGTGGAATGTACACTCCGATGAGGATGATGGACGTTAACTCTCTTGGGAGGAAGAAGGGTCGACATTTTATCGTGATAAACTCCAGGTCTGGGGAGCAGTGGTTAGACAGTTCCTTTGTGTTGCCTAAATCGCACCACTCCTTGTTTATCATGAAGGCAATGCCGCCTCCCTTCGTCCTTAGTGACTCTTCTGCCGTCCGGTCCTTGCGGAGAACGAAGAAGTGGTCTGCCGGTTCTATTGCGTGATTCGGGACATCTGGACTCAGCCAAGTTTCTGTGAAACAGAGGACGTTACAATCCCGAATGTCCCTCTGGAATTGGATCCGTGTAGAGCCATATGAAATCCGTTTTATTATTTTCCAAATTCCATTTTATTTTTTCCCAAATTCCGTTTTTTCCGTTTTAATATTTCAGAATTCTGTATTTTGCTTTTTATGCTCATTTTACCATCAGAAATAGTGTCTAATAAGTGGGAATGAATAAATGTCTACAATTGAATATGATATAACAGTCCATTTAATGTTTTTAAGTGCTGCAACTCAGAAATACAGTTACATTTTACACAATACTTTTCAAATAATATTGTGACAAAATAAAAATACACATTTCAAGTGTAAACAATGGATACAGCTAGCTACTACTGACATTATCACAATGTCAGTAGCCTAGCTATATCTATTTTATTGTGATGAAATATAGTAATGCATAATTTAGGCACCTTTAGTTTAGTTTATTTCGTTTATAAAGGACAGTGTATAATGACAATCGTTTGCATTAAACAAATGGATTGCACCAGATTTAGCAAGAAGCTATCATTTCCATCTATAGTCCTATGTACTGTAAAACGTTTCATAGCTATTTAAGTTTATTTCGATTATAAAGGGCAGTGTATAATGACTCGTTTGCATTAAACAAATGGATGGGTGCACTAGATTTAGCAAGAAGCGATCATGTCCTAACGTCTATATGAATTGAAAATGGGGGACCCTGATGGAAACAAGACAAACGTCTTTCTCAGGTCTGCATCCCCTTAACAATTGTATGTATTGAGCCGTACTGTATTGTACCCATTCTGCAATCTGTTAAATAAAGTTTTCATTCATTCATTCATAGCTATTTAATCACAATAGTGTCGCAAGTGTTTTTGCGGGTCCAGTCCACGGAACGTTGACAGAATTAGCAAAACACCTTATCGCCGGAGGCATAAAAGTCATTAGGATACTGCTCTGCTCTGAATTGAGGGCTTATTGGGGAATTTATTAGCTTCTTGACGATGTAAACACCGAGGCAGCGAGACGCTTGGGAGACTGCCTGTGTTGTGTGTAACCCGCTCTAGCGTCCGCCTCCCCGGTCGCGTGTGCACCAAGCGTTCCACCCAAAAACGGAATTTCAGTCCAGATTAGGCCAAATTCTGCAATATTCCACGTTTTGCAGTTGATTCCATTTTTATTGGTCAATTCCGCGATTCCGTCCGCGATTCCGTGAACGCGGATTTCATATGGCTCTAGATCCGTGCTCTGATGTCGTCCAGTTTATTTCCTATCGATTGCACATTGGCCAACAATATGCTGGGCAATGTGGTTCTGTGTCGTTTGGACCTCAGTCTGTTTTGGACCCCGGCTCTCTTTCCACGTCTTCGCGGCGGCTTCTCCTGGTCTTGGCCATGGCCGGCATAACAAAGGATCTCGGCGGGCCCTTTCTGCTGTTCAGCGATCCGATCCAGAGAGCAATCCAAACGGTAAGTTTTCCTTAATCCAATGTCAATGATTGACTGACGGTCATACACATATAATGCACCAACAGTTGGTGCAAATAAAACTCCTAATACTATAAAAATTAACAAAAGAAAGCACAGTCTCGACGGAGCGATCAGAAAGGCAGCCATCAGTGCAGCGCCAGTCTACGTTAAAGTAACTAAAGTAAAGTACAACTGAAAGTAGGCCTACAAAATGCAACAATGCAAAAAGTACAGAATGCAGATTTTTTTTTAAATGCAAAAACGAGGGAGGTAGGTAGGTATAGGGCTAGCTAGGCTATTGATACTATTGATACACATGAGGAAGAACTGGTCGACTGAACATCCGGCTTCAGATGTTACTGTGCACCCTTTCAACCAAGGCAAGTCCCAACACTATAAGGTAAAGTCGTTTGTTTTGAAAGGTTGGCGAGAACAGGGTGACCCAGTTCCCAACCCTCTAGACGAGCTGTCTCATGCCTTGATGTCATAGTGGGAAAAAAAGAACTTTTTCGATCCAAGCATCAAGCATTTCTCATTGTAACCATCACTTTCTCCACAAAATATGTAAAGAAATAGAGAATTTCTTCATCTTTCATCATTTTGGATTAGATTATATTAAAATGTATTGCCATCGTACAGCAAGTACAGTACAATGAAAATAGTTTTGCATCTAACCAGAGGGCAAGGTAACAGTAAAGTGTATAACAATATACAGGACACTGAGGGCAGGTGTGTATCTACAGCAGCTGTTACAAAGGATCAGATTAAACCGAATATATATATTTATTGATTGATATATATTGCATAGTATTTGTATATCGTTTGATATCCCTTGTATATTCCTTGTACATATACACGGAATATCCCTTTAGCCTATTACAGACCATAATATTTCATTCTCCTATTGGACAGCGGTCCACAGGCGCCGGGGCCGTGCCTCCAGAGTCAGGTTCAAAGCCACCGTCAAGACATGTCTGTACATGCCCGGCCTTGCCCAGGGATACGAGACAGAAATGAGGTTGGCACTAGATTGTTCGCCGTGCATATAAATATGGCGCAGGTGAATACAGAAGTAGAGTTACCCAATAAGTTGAAGCCTCACCCACGATACTCCGTGCGGTGAAGTATGGCCTGTTTGGCTCCAAATAGAGCATTGAGACCGCGTGCGAATTAATAACTGAATTGTCAGAGTTTGGCGCTATACCGTCGAGTGCGACATATTTCTATTAAGTCAGTAATAGTCTATTTGTGTATAGTGTATCGTGCGGCTAAAGTTCTACAGTGACCAGCATCACCAACGCTTCCTCGTATCAGCTAGAGTGCTTATCCAGGCTGGGCTGCTTTCATGGCGCTTTCACCCGAGGAGACCTAGACGAGAACCGTGTGGACATGTACACTGGATTAATCTACCCGACGACTACATAGCCCTTTGCGGCTGGATTATATTTGTTTTGGTCCTGTGATTTATGGAGCGGAGAATCGCCGACGCCTACACGTGTTGGATTTACCCTGTGAGGAGACCAGTCGAGTCTGCGCCTCAGAGAGCCTGAGGCCGGCTAGCTTTCTTCACTGTGGAGCTACAGTCTACGGAGAACAGCTGTATTCGTCTGTGGATCAAGAGACTATTGCACCGTCTCCTGTACTTGGAGTCTCCTTAGTCATCGTTGACCAGACTCTCTACTACCGACAGATCCTCTACCCCTGCTGGCTTACAACCGGGGGGACCCTTCCAGTATCTCCCGCTATATATTACTAGTGTACCATAGATATAATTCCCTAAGATTCAGGTTGTATAATTACCTCCTGCGTAACCAGAGAATGGACATTCATTATTGATTTGCCTACGCACATTCCTTTGCCTTATAAGCGCATCCAAAGTAAAATACAGAGAAGTATATTATGTACCTTTTGCTGCAATAAATACTTGATTACACCTTGGTGTGGAACCGATTCATTGTGGGAAGTGTTCATCATATTTATATATCATGTACTGTATGGCCAGTAATTAAAGGTGCTATGCATTATAAATGTCATTTTTCAGTCTCTAGCATTGTATTATAGTAATAGGAGTTCGTATCAATGTGTTTTTGGGCCTAAATACTATATTGGCGAATTCCTCAGCTACAGCCCATCCCCTCTTTGCCTCTAGTAAATCAGGTCATGTTGATTTGACGACCTGGTGCACGTCACAGGGCGCTGTTTATAGCGCACGGTGATGTGATTGGCTCTGTGGTTTTAGTAATGCCCGCCTCCATTCTTGCTACCTGCAGGGTGGAAGGCTTGTCCAGAAGATCACTAATCAGCTGAAGCCTGATGCGGTTCCCTCGGTCTTCGACAGACAGACCGGCGTTAGCTCTCGGGACTCGGGAGCGATCGCTAGCTACTTAGCACCAGCCGGGGCCGGCGTTAGCAACCGGGAGCGTCGTTGAGCATTCAGCCTGCTGGCTACCTAGATCCACTTCAACCAGCGTCGCGGAGCATTCAGCCTGCTGGCTACACAGCTTGTCGGTGTGCTAATAGCCTCTGCAAGCTAACGGTAGCTGGCTCCAGGCTATTAGCACATCGACAAGCTGCTGGAGCTCCCGACGCTCGGCTGGTTGAAGTGGATCTAGGTAGCCAGCAGGCTGAATGCTCCGCAACGCTCCCGGTTGCTATCATGTGCAGGTCCTCTTCTCAGACCTGTGTGGCAAAGCACTGCACACGCATCATGCAAGCTACACATCGCTGCATGTTGATCAATGGTGGCCCACTCGGTGCATCACAGTGGGCTACTATTGTGCTAACAACAACCGCGGTGTCCGGCTTGTCGGCCGGCATGAGTGCTCGATTTGGGGTGGTTCTCTCCTCCTTGTGTGCCCCCGTTCTCGCGGGTGTCCTGCCGGGGAGCTTGTGGACGCGACAACAGCGGCGGCCGTAGCGTTAGTTAGCTCATAGCTATTGTGTACCACTAGCGTTACGGCGGGCTCGAGCACCCTACGGCTGCCGCCGTTGTCGCGTCCATGGGCTCCCCGGCAGGGTACCCGTGGGGACGGGGGTGTACAGAGAGGAGAGAACCATTTTGTGTCGGGCGTGCATGCCGGCCAGCGAGCCGGACGTCGGGATATGTTGTTAGCACAATAGCTACCAAGCTAAGCTATGTTAGCTTCTAACGGTGTATACACAATATGTACAACGACACAATGATTTACATTATTACAAATATGGTAACGTGGTTGTGGCTTTTACAAATAGTGGTAACATATATATAGATAGACAGTACTGCTACATCTCTATATTTATGACATACCATATTTGTATGTAACCTGAAACCTAATCTCTGACGGGGAGATGGGCGGAGCTATTTGGTGGGTGGCTGTCACTCAAAGCATAATAGCCTGCTTTCATGAGGCTGAAAAATGCTGGTTTTGAGTACAAGATTAGAAATATAAAACAATGATTATTTTTGGAATAAAAATTACAGATGTGTTACATAGACTCACAGGAAGTGTGTAAAGTTGCCAAAATAGTGCTAGGAATAGCAGTGCATAACCCCTTTAAAGTACATAAAGCGGTAGTGGTTTAATGATACCATACTTATCAATACAGTCAGGGAATTGTACCCCTCAGTTACAGCAGCGGTTCCCAAACTTTTTTGGCCGTGCACCCCCTGTCACCTCCCGACCTAGCTGACGCACCCCCTAATGGGTTTCTGTTCGAAAAAATTGTTGCTGGTCTCCGTGCACAGATTTGATTTTTTATTTTATCTCTTCCCACGGCGACTATGGATAGGGAATTTCTTTATTTAATTCAAATGTTCACGACAACATGGATGCATGTACTCTGCCAGCATGTTTAATATCCATAATACTAAAGGTTGACTAAGATTTTAATGAAATTTTATTGTAAAAAAAAAAGAAAAATTAAAAATTGTTTACCACCATTAGCCTTTTCATGTCACGCACCACCTAGAGGGCACTCGCGCACCACAAGGGGTGCGTGCACCACAGTTTGGGAACCACTGATCTACAGTAATATACAGGACAGGTGTGTAATATACACATAGGCGGCGCGTATATAAGGCCAGGGGAGGCAATGCCGACCCAAACGAGCAGCCACAGTCTGCGCATTATTATAGGCAGCCTAGGCTACGATATTGTGTGTGTGGGCTGCTGCAGCCCGGTGGTGACAATACGCAAGGGTCGGCCGACCAAGGTGTCAATGGCAGTAGGTGTGGTGGCCGTTTTAACATTCCAGACTGCGGGCAGTAACCAATCACGCCGCATCATCAAACTAACCGATGCCAGTCTGGTCTTCAAAATCCTCCATGGTCTAGCCCAGGGGTGGCCAACCCGCGGCTCGCGAGCCGCATGCGGCTCTTTGCCCGTCAATGTGCGGCTCTTCCATCCATAAAAAAAAAAAAAAAAAAAAATTTACTTTTTTTTTTTACTTTTTTTTTTTTTATTATTACTTTTTTTTTTTATGTCACTCATTCCATAAGGACGTAGAATAAACATTTACAATTTTTTTTTAAATGGTCCATTTGCATGTTCTTGGTATCTGAATCTAGGGACATATATGGATCAGTGTCAGAAATAGTGTGTCTGTTAAGGTGCTCCCATAGTCGAGCAGACTGTACACAGAGCAGACTCCGCGGATGTCCGCGCGGCTCTTTGAGCTTTCATAGTCGAGCAGATCTCAGCGGACGTCCGCGGTCTATTTCCTACATTTCTCGCACCAGTTTTACTACATTTCCCACAATTCTGTCTGTTCTACTGTACTGGCAGATCAGAGTGAACATTATCAGCGGGAGAGAGAGAGAGGGAGAGGGAGAGAGAGAGAGACAGAGAGAGAGAGAGAGAGAGAGAGAGCGCGCTTCACGGGCTCATCTCTCTCCTCGCGCCACCAATCGCTCACGCGGCGTCACATTAAATGCAGTTCGATGTCAACCAAAACGCCGAGCAGCGTTTTGTGTGACACCAAGTCAGCGGCGCGGATGTCCGCGCCTCAGAAAATAGGAGCGTCGCACCTGTGGGTCTGCTGTCCGCTGAGATCAAAGCTCAAGAGTCCGCGCGGACATCCGCGGAGTCTGCTCTGTGTACAGTCTGCTGGACTATGGGAGCGCCTTTACTAGGCTTGAGTAAATTGTAATGAACCAAAGGAGAATATCAATTCTATTTAAAAAAAAAATTATCTTTGACTGTAAATAACACCATGCTAAAATTGACCAGACCTGAAAAATCTAAGCAAATGAATAAAGGGAAGATGATTAAACAGAAGGTTTTGTAGATACAGTACTGAATTCTGCCATCTTTTTTATAATGTAAATTTCTCCACCATTTTTCATCATATTGCAACACCGTTTTTTGCAAGACGTTCACAGAAAGGTAGAGAAACTAACTGCGTTCTGTTTTATGGCAATAACGTTCAGGTTTGTGGGAGATAATCCCAAAAAATAAGAGAAATTAAAAAGTAAATCCAGAAGTCAGATGATTGACAGGGGCTGGTGTGAGCTGGGTAGGGTAGTTTTTCGAAATTTGAAAGCCCTGAGTCTCTTCCTTCAAAAGACTACACTCACTTTTGGCTGTGCCACTTCCTCCTGTCAATATGCGCCGGTTTCCGACTCAATGCCCTGAGATTTCTATAATCTTATATTTCACTAATAACAGTTAAAATAATTGGTAAACAAACATAATGCTGAAAATATACACTTTTACTGTATATCTCGGGCTTAAGAGGTTAACCCTGTGAGGCCCAAATTAAAAAGAAATTAGCAACTTCAGAGGCCAGAGGGTGGGACATATAAACACATTTACTATCAAATAGCATTGTGAGGCTGAACAACAGGACCAATTGACTATACATGTGCTTAAAGGGGAACTATCTTATAAATGGCTTTTTTCAGTGTTTACCATTGTTTCTTAGCTATGTGGACTTATATTAATAGGATATATGTCTCTAATTCTCATATTGGCGAATTCTTCCAATTCTCCTCTCACAATATTCACCCTCACTGAACTGAGTCATCTGAAAATGTGCATATCTGTGATGTCAGAGATTTCTCAGCTGCATAATAATGTGGCAGTTGATGTGGCAGTTGGCACCAGGCCACACAGTGGTTGGAGCCCAGCCTCAAAACGGCTTAAGATCTTGAGGTAGAAAAATGCGGTTTTTAGTACTTGATTAGAAATACAAAACAATGCATTTTTTTTGAAAAAAACCTAGGTGTTCCATAGACTCACAGGAATTGTGTAAAAGTGCCCAAATAGTGAAAGAAATAGTAAAATAGTTCCCCTTTAACATTTTTTAAATAAACATTATTTTTTTAAATGGCTAAAAGTGATTTTGTAATTTTGCAACCGTGGGTCTCACAGGGTACTTTTAACCCTGTGAGGCCCAAATAAAAAAGACATTAGCAACTTCAGAGGCCAGAGGGTGAGACCTATAAACACATGAAGGGTGCCGTGACTGAAAAAAAAGGTTGAGAAACGCTGGTATATGGTGTGGCTCTTTGTGGTACCACAGTCATTTTTTTGTGGCTCTTAGTCTCTGACTGGTTGGCCACCCCTGGTCTAGCCCCACCCCCACTTTCCGATGTTTCACCTCCAGGTTCGCGTGTAGTCTTTTACCAACAAACTTGCAGTTCCGCGTTCCGGTTCAGAACTGTTGTACCGGGTGGCGTCTATTCGAATCCTAACGCTAATTTCCATTAAGGACACGTACATTTAGCAAATCAGCCCTCTCCGTCAGAGCTGCCAAGACCTGGAACTCCATTCCAAGTTACATGCCGCCTGGGCATAACACGGATCACCTGAGGCCGAGGGCATGATGAGACTGAGTCAGAGTTAATCAAACCGTGGAAACTTTTTAGAGCTACTATGTACATTGTTTTCAAAGCATGATGAGATCCAAATTACGGAAAACGTTTCCTTCATTGCCGTCGGCACCGCAACTTGTGAATGGCCTTTCCCAATGACGCGCATCCGAAACTGGCTAAGAAGAACAACAATATGCGCCAGGAGAGACAGTCAACTCTGAGTCCGCTTCACATTGAAAGTGATCTCACAGACAAACTTAAAGCAGAAAAGATCATTGATGCGCGAAACGTCGCATTTTTTTTGTTGCATTAAGGTAAGACAATGGTTAATCATATTGGATGCCTTCATTTGAACAATTAATTTGCACTATATGAAATGAGTGGGGCTCGCTGTAGTAGCCTAGTAGACGTGGGTGTGTGTATTGTATGACATCAGAACCTGGACAGCACCGTTTGCGTGCAAGCAAAAAAGGGAACATTTTGCACGCTCCGCGCGAGTCTCATCCCATCTATAGCCTACCCTAATGTCCAGCTCACCCGCCGCCTATGAATATACAGTAATATACAGGACAGGTGTGTAATCTAGAGTGAATACAGTAATATACAGGACAGGTGTAATCTAGAGTGAATACAGTAATATACAGGACAGGTGTAATCTAGAGTGAATACAGTAATATACAGGACAGGTGTGTAATCTAGAGTGTATTACAGTAATATACAGCACAGGTGTGGTATATACAGTATATATACAGTAATATACAGGACAGGTGTGTAATATACAGTATATATACAGTAATATACAGGACAGGTGTGTAATCTATAGTGTATATACAGTAATATACAGGACAGGTGTGTAATATACAGTAATATACAGTGTAACAAGTGATTACATGGAATATATATATAACAAAGCTACTGAGTGAATATGCTAATCTGGTGTATGTACAGTATTATTATGTACAGTGATACAAGTATAAACATACTATGGTAGTAAGCCATACTGGCCATCAGTATAACTAGTAAGAGTAGGTATGGGATATATACACACATATATATACAGTATATATAGTATATACAGCGTGTACAGTGCACAGAGTGGGTATATGTATATAGGCATGTAAACAGGAATATATTCAGATTTATTCATACAGATATAGATAAATATATATGTGTGTGTGTGTGTGTGAGAGAAAGAGAGAGACAGAGGGGGATTGAGACCGAGGAGTTCAGTGAGATTCAGATAATTTTATTGTCACAGCTTTTAAAATGTACATACATTCAGAAAAACAAGAGATTCTTGTTTTTCCCGGCTCTAAAACTATAAACTAAACTATATAAACTAAACATAATACACACACAATGTATATTCTATCTATACAAACTATACAGTGACAGCTGAGGGGAAGACGCTGTTCCTGAGCCTGCTGGTCCTGGACCTTGGACTTGATTTGAACTACCTGGGAATTGTCCCTATAGTCTAAGCCTGATGTGAAATGTTCTTTTTCTTTCCACAAGTGGTCTTGGATTTTGAGGAGAACCTGAAACGGAACCTCCTGGCGGAGGCCAGCCAGCAGCTCATCTCCCGGGAGGAGGAGCTCTTCGGCCAGCGAGCGGACGGGGCCGAGGGGGGCCAGCATCTCGCCTCCCGTGAGCAGGAGGAGGACAGACTCCAGAGGGACTTTGAGAAGCTGCTGCTGCGCGTGTGGATGGCCGTTCACAACACGTTCAGCAGCAGCAGCAGCGCCGCGCCGTCCGGAGAGCAGCTGCGGGGCCTTCGGAGCGCGGTCACCTCCGTGGAACAGCAGGAGCAGCAGGACCGGCGCTGGGAAGGAGGAGGAGGAGGCCCGGAGGAGGAGGAGGAGGAGGGCCAGGCGGCGCCCCCCGTGTGGCGACCTCAGAAATGCCGGACCACTCTCAACATATTGCTCCGGAAGATGGTGGAATCGAGGCTGAGGCACGCGGCCTCGGACGGCCCGAGTGGCGGCGTGGACGGCCTCTCCACGTCTCTGAAGAGAGAGGTGTGCAGGACGGGGAAGTGCTTGAAGGACGACCTGCTTGTCGTCGTCAGGGACGTGCAGCACTGCTACCCTCCGGAGTTTGATATTCTCAATTTGTACGCCGGACTTTACCAGCATACCTTTGCCGTGCGCCTAGCAGAACTGGCCCGCTCCGGACTGGACCTGGACGACTGTACTTACTTGCTGTTTTGGGTGAACGACTACTATCCCAAGTGAGTGACAACTTCAGGGCATGTGGTCCAATTATTGACGTTCCACCCATTTTAAGTATTCACAGATGTTCAGGGGCTCTACAGTGCTTGCATTTCACTCGCATTTTCCCCCTAAAAACCGATTTGTGCGAACCGAAAAAATATTTAGGAGCACACATTTTGCGAGTAATACTGTAGTTTTGCGTAGTTGGCGTATCAAAGCTAAATGGTCATTTCATAATAGACGCAGAGCAGCGCGGACCAGCTCTGTAACAACTCATCTTGCGAGTCACGCTGTTTCTATGTGCAATGAAAACTCTGCGATTAACGGGTCCAATGTTCTAACATGCTTTGCATCCTTGCCATTCCTGTATAGTATACCCATGTCATGCTAAGTAAAAACCTTAACTAATGTTAGCTTCTAACTAGGGCTGGGCGATATGACCAAAAACGTTATCGCGATAAAATTATAAAATTATTTTCATATAACTCGATATCGATAATTATCGTCGATATAATGTCTGTCAAGTTTAATTAACTTATTATGCCCGGCGCCGATACGCGGGCTGACTTGTTTTGCTGCTGTGAATGTCTCGAGAGTCGAATTGATGTCGTCATCAGTCCGCGCACGTTAGCAGAGCGGAGTATCTCAAGCGGAGTATCTCATGACTCAAAAATGACCCTAAAATACTCTGTTCCGCCCAATTCATTGCAACGACGTCCACCGTATACCCCACACTACTATAACAGTTACCCTCAGAATTCAAAACACACACCAACTCGGCAGGTAACCTGTGAAATAGCGGCGTGCAAGCTAATTAGCCATAGCCAGCCCCGTTTCCAAGCGGAGTATTTCATGACAATGTACTAAAAAATGACCCTAAAATACTCTGTTCCGCCCAATTCATTGCAACGACGTCCACCGTATACCCCACACTACTATAACAGTTACCCTCAGAATTCAAAACACACACCAACTCGGCAGGTAACCTGTGAAATAGCGGCGTGCAAGCTAATTAGCCATAGCCAGCCTTGTTTACCGAGTCCTACCTCCTTCCGGGTCTCCTTCCTCTATCGGCCATCTCCTTCACCGATTGGTTGTTAGTGCGTGTGCTCATATCCAAGCTTGGAAAATCGATATATCGAAACTTTGCGACCACGTTTCATGTTTATTTCGAGGAAATAATTTATCGCGATAGTTATCGTTATCGTTTTATCGCCCAGCCCTACTTCTAACTAAACTAACCTGCTAATGCTAACTACTATAAGCTATCCCTGGAAACGCTCAGCCTCAGAGGCATACAATAGTGAGGGAAGAGGGGCTGAGAGAGAGTCTCTCTCTCTCTCTCTCTCTCTCTCTCTCTCATTCAAAAGGAAGATATTGATTGACAGTAGCTATAGTATATAGCTCATCAGCTGTAACAGAATATGTTATTGTCTCTTAGTATGCACACGCATGCATGTAATAAATAGTTTGTTCATAAACTCTGTTACTTGAAAATGTTTCACTGTGCTCCTAAATTTCTTTGTGTGCTCCTACATGTTTTCATATATGCTCCTTGGGAAAAAGGTTGATTGATTAATTTATTGATTGAAAACTTTATTAACAGATTGCAGAATGGGTAGAATACAGTACGGCTCAATACAAACAATTGTTAAGGGGATGCAGACCAGAAAAATACTTTCATCTTGTTTACATCAGGGTTCCCCATTTTCAATTAATCAAGAAATGTATGACATACATGACATACAGATATACAGTACTGTTTAACACATTGGTCGCCAAAATCGCTTTTCAGCGTTATTGCCCGCCATGCGTTGACCGCCAACATCGCTGTACAGCGTTTTTTAGATCAATATTAAATTTTTTCGCCATGGCATTCATAATTCCTCCACCCAACTCCCGATGCCCTGGCCTAGCGGGACCCTAGATGGGACTGCAATGGCTCAATACCGCCGCCTGGTGGATGGTCGGGCGAGTTACACTCTCGCAAAAACCGGAAATGTCATCGGTGCATCGAGGAAATTCCTCCGGCAGTCACATCTCGCTACGGGACTCCTGACAGACACTATAGTACATATGGATCGCTTTCTAAACTTAATAATCGATATGATTTCGGCGTTTATTGCGCCATACAAACCGGAAATGGACCTAGGCGATCGGCGTCGAATAATTGGGATCTTTCACTGTCAGTCTCATCGGCCCACGGTAAGAGAACAGTAACGTTATTTTCAGCCCGATTGCTTATTAATTTCACTGCAAACCATCTGATCAATATATCACCCATACTACATAAAGACGTTACTGATGATCAAGGAATTATAAACGACCCCCCCCCACATTTCCTCCACGCATGATGAAGCATAATGTATACCGATCATATACATTTGAATCGATAATCTATGCGTTTGGGCCTATAACTAGCGTTTTTGGAACTACAGCAGAAAAGATTAAAAACACTTATATTCTCGAAGGTATTAACACAACAATGTATGAATGAAAAAATATAACGTTCCCGCATCCTGAACGATAGATAATCGATGTTGAATGGGCCATAGTAATGTCAATATAACAATACAATTTAAAAAAAGAAGAAGGTAAACATCTCCATAGGCTTTTAACGGTGGCAGAGAGGGGTATAAGATGGCCACAACCCCCGGCGGTCAATGTGTTAAGAGAAAGAGATTATAAAAAAATATATATGCATTCGAAGGGGAAGAAACTGTTGGTTGGACAGAGCACCCTTGGGTGGTGATGCATTATCTAGTAGCCATGATCACAAATTCAAGGGTGCTTCTCTCTAAAATGGATGAAGTTCCCCTTTTAAGGTTTGAATCCAACTGCCATCACTTTGTGTTTTCACTTTTTCAGAACTACACAATAATTACTCTTACTTTTGAAACAGCACTGTGCAATATTACACCTACTGTAGACATCGGTATATTTTTACTGTATTTATTTACTGTATATTCTATTCCATTCTTATTCTATTTTATTCTACTCTTATCTTAGGCAATTTGATTTGTTTTGTTATTCTTATTTGTGACCCGTTCTGTCTAAATGTTTAAATGTTGAGCGATTTGCAGCGTCAAATTTCCCTCGGATAATAAAAGTATTTCTATTCTATTCTATTAGTGTTTCCCCTGGTCATAACTACATAATCATGTTTTCTCCTTGTCTGACTATTACAGTGATATATTAAAGCATAAAGAACTGGAGGGATGCATCAAGACTGCTAGTTTGGGGTGTCTGCTTTCTCAAGATGACCTAAATCTGCTGGAGGACCAATATCTTGCAGGCAAAGAGGTAAAAAACAAGCAGTACAGGAATTCTCAACCATTATGTGGCAGGTGACCCCTTGCCGTTACAGAAAATTCCTGTGATGGAAACAGAATCTTCCACATTGCAGGTTACTGTACTTTATGACACTATCCATGATATATTTACTGTACAACACTGTGCATGAGATCTTTACTGTACAACTGTCACGTTTTTGGCATGTTTTCTATGCAAAATCTTTTTTTTTCAAAGTAACTAGTAACTGATGGTTTCAGATAAATGTAGTGGAGTAAAAAGTACAATATTTACTTTGAAAAAGTACAAAGTTCCCTAAAATGAAAACACCCAAGTCAAGTACAAGTACCTCAAAATTGTACTTGGGTAAAAATACTTGAGTAAAAAAAATACTTAGTTTCTTTCCACCACTGCCCACGGGAGAAGGGGATTTGGATCTGTGACGTGGTTATTTAGGTGACCGTTTCCTTGTGCTTTTCACAGGAAAAGGTGAAGACCTGGATGTCAACATCTTTGAGGAAGGAGGAGGAGAGCTGGCTGAGTGGGAAGAAGCCTGAAACCATCGACAAATACTGCTTCTGCCCCCTGGCCATAGATGTGATACAGGTAGAGAGAGAGAGAGAGAGAGAGAGAGAGAGAGAGAGGACTCTGCCAGAGCTCATTAAAACCCCCATTCGTTTATTTAGTTTGAAGGAACTCGCCGACATTATAGGAAATGTGTTCACGTCTTCTCCAGAGTCAGATGAGAAGATAGATACCAAGTTCCTCTCTGTGCGTTCAGTAGAAAGCTATCCGGCCGCAAGCTAGCCTAGCTTAGCACAAATGAATGGAAGCGGATACGGACCACTAGCCTAGCTTAAAGCTCCGGGAGAGGTGTTTTTGTCCAACAGCTAGGCTAGTGGTCCTAGAAAGAAAACCTTTAAGCCACATTTCAACCAAAGTAACCGAAACTCTACTCGAGTAGGCCTACGGAGCCTCTGTGTCTGGTCCCACCTTCAGCTCCACCTGGATGGGGCCAGTGAAGTATCCGTATACACCAGGGGTGGCCAACCCGCGGCTCGCGAGCCGCATGCAGCTCTTTGCCCGCCAATGTGTGGTTCCTCCCTCCATAAAAAAATAAATAAAAGAAAAATAAAAATTATAATATTTTTTCTTTTTTTGTTATTCATTCCATAAGACGTAGAATAAACATTTACAGACTTTATTTTTTAAATGGTTCATTTGCATGTTCTTGGTATCTTATTCTAGGGACATCTATGGATCTCAGGGAATGTATTCCCAGTGTCAGAAATATTGTGTATGTTACTAGGCTTGAGTAAATTGTAATGAACCAAAGGAGAATATCAATTAAATTATATATATATATCTTTGACTGTGAATAACACCATGCTAAAATTGACCAGACCTGAAAAATCTAAGCAAATTAATAAAGGGAAGATGATTAAACAGAAGGTTTTGTAGATACAGTACTGAATCATTGAAATATGATTATAGAATATCAGGCCTATAAATGACCTTATTATGGCCAAGTTGCACATCTATGGATCGGGCCAAAGCTCCCCTTTCCAATGGCAGAATTCAATCTGGATTTAGCATCACCAGGCATGATTCACAAGTACAGTTACTTTTTTATAATGTAAATTTCTCAAATCTTTCATCAGATTCCAACGCCGTTTTTTTGCTAGACGCTCACAAAAAGGTAGAGAAACTAACTGTGTTCTCTATTATGGCAATAACGTTCAGGTTTGTGGGAGATAATCCCGAAAAATAAGAGAAATAAAAAAGTGAATCCAGAAGTCAGATGATTGATAGGGGCTGGCGTGAGCTGGGTAGGGTAGTTTTTCGAAATTCAAAAGTCCATCAAAAGCCCTGGGTCTCTTCCTTCAAAATACTACACTCACTTTTGGCTGCGCCACCTCCTCCCGTCAATATGCGCCGGTTTCCGACTCAATGCCCTGAGATTTCTATAATCATATATTTCACTAATAACAGTTACAATCATTGGTAAACAAACGTAATGCTGAAAATATACACTTTGGCTGCCGTTTTGACAGGGTTAGGGTTTTTACTCTTGGCTACATTTGAAAAGAAAACGCAACATTAATTCATACATTCTGTAGAGATGGATTTATGGCCTGATGTCATTTGCGGTCCAGTACCGGACCGCTCGGGCTTAAGAGGTTAACCCTGTGAGGCCCAAATAAAAAAGACATTAGCAACATCAGAGGCTAGAGGGTGGGACCTATAAACACATGAAGGGTGCCGTGACTGAAAAAAAGGTTGAGAAACGCTGGTACAGTATATGGTGTGGCTCTTTGTGGCACCACAGTAATTTTTGTGGCTCTCCGACTGGTTGGCCACCCCTGGTATACACAGTCCCTCAGGGCCGTGACGGGGCTCATACACCTGGCCTGGAGCTCCTCTGGCATCCAGTCTTCTCTTTTCACCAGGAAGTCCCTGTGGAGGATCCAATATCGGCACCAATATAGGATTTGTGGAGTCAAATTATAACGGGGCTGAAAGGCTATATCCACACCAACATGAAAAAGTGAACATTCACACAGCACACTGGGAAGCAGGGGTGTAAAGTACTTGAGTAATTGTACTTTGTTACAATACTTAAGTACTGTTTTGGGGGATTTGTACTTTACTCAAGTATTATTAGGTTTGTATACTTGTACTTTTACTCAATTACATTTCAGAGAAAAAAAACATATTTTTTAGTTTTTACTAACGTTAACGTTATTAATCCTGCGGCCGCTCTTTATTTAAAAACAGCCAATCAAATCCCCATCAATGGAAAATGAACCCGCCCATACCCATGCTGATTGGTCCTTGTGTAAGACTAGAAAGCGGGGATCTTTGATTAAACACCTGCTATCAGAAGAATAGACAGTCAGAAAAAAAGTTTTTACTTTAACTTTTTAGTACTTAAGTACATTTAAAAGTAGAAACTTTTTGACTTTTACTTTTAAGTGTGTTTTTAGCCAGATACTCTGACTTTTACTTGAGTACGATTTTGAGATGGTACCCATACTTACTTGTTTGGTTTTAAGGCTATATTGTTTAGACTTCCAGATGTTGCGAAGTTGGCTGAAAGCACCTCTTGCTTTGTTGAGACGCGTCTTGATGTCTTTTTGCGTTCCACTTTCACTGCTTATGAGGCTTCCGAGGTATGTAAAGTCTTCTACACATTCCAACGCCTCTCCATTGATGGTGATTGGAGGTGCTGTTGGGGCATTGATGCACATCACCTGGGTCTTTTTCTGGTTGATGTAGAGACCAGTTTGCTTTGCATAATTGCTTAGCCGGTCAGACTTCTCCTGGAGGTGGCTACGAGTGGATGACATGACTGCCAGATCGTCTGCAAAGTCAAGGTCTTCCATAAAGGAGAACAGGGTCCATTGGATTCCACGGGGACGGTCTGATGTAGTTTGATGCATAACCCAGTCGATGGTAATCAGGAACAGAATAGGGGAGAGGATGCAGCCTTGTCTTACTCCAGATTTAATGGGAAATTACTCTGTCAAGGTGTTATCAAGGATGACACTGCATTCAAAGTGTTCATAGAATTTTCCAATGATGTTGACTATTTTGGAAGGTATTCCATATGCCCTTAGGATCTTCCATAGGCTCTCGCGATGAATACTGTCAAATGCCTTCTTAAAATCGATAAAGTTAATATACAAGGGGGCGTTCCACTCAATACACTGTTCGATGACGTTTGATCGATACAACCTCGACCTTTGCGAAATCCTGCTTGTTCATCTCTTAGCTTGACATCTATGGCACTATCAAATATCTTAAGAAGGATTCTGCAAAAAACGTTACTAGGGACGGACAGAAGTGTTATGCCTCGCCAGTTGTCACAGTTTTTCAGGTCACCTTTCTTAGGAAGCTTCGATATAAGGCCCTTGCTCCATTCCCTTGGTATGGCATTGTGCTCCCATATCTTGGCGAAGAGGTCGGTCAGCACCCTGGAGGCTGTGGTGATATCTGCCATCAACATTTCTGCATGTAGCATGTCGATTCCAGGGGCTTTTCCCCGCTTCATATCCTTGATTGCCGTTTGTACTTCAGCTTGAGATGGAGGATCGGTGTTAATAGCGATGTCATCCAAAGGTTCTGGATCTGCAGGCTCTTCAGGTTCTGGTCCATTGAGCACTTCTTCAAAGTGTTGAGCCCATCTTTCAGCTTGTTCCCTTTCAGTTGTTATCAGTTTACCTTGTTTATCCTTAACTAGTTTAGTGTAGATGTTCCTTGGACCGCTTAGCTGTTTAGTGATCCTATACAGTACACTATACTGAGTTGTCCTTTAGCTGCAGCCGTCTCTGCTTCACTTGCCAGGTTCTCCACAAAGGCTCTCTTATCCCTTCGGGCACTCCTCTTGATCTTTAAGTCTTTCACCTTGTACTCTTTCTTTGCACGTTCAATTAGCCTGGGTGACTTTGCACTCAGCAGTTTGTCTTTGGCTTTCTTCCTCTCATCGATTTTTGTCCATGTCTGAGGTGTTATCCATTGTTTGTCTCCTTTCTTTCTAAAGCCTATGACACTCTCTGCTGTTTCTTTGTATACTTTTGCGATGTTCCCCCATGTTTTCTCAACATCTCCATTTTCTTCTCCATCTTCATCTTCCAGTGCACTGAAGCGGTTTCTAAGCTCGATGGTGAACTCTTTTTGGACTTTTGGTGCAAGAAGCTTGTTGATGTCAAACACTTTGCGTCACTGTTTGGTGTTGGGTGTTGCGTGTTGCTCTGAGTTTTAGCCTGATCTTGGCTATCACCAGGTGGTGGTCACTGCCAACATCCGCCCCCCGGTCGACTTTGACATCCAGAAGAGATCGTTGCCATTTCTTGTTGACAATGACATGGTCAATCTGGTTGACCGTATGCCCATCTGGGGATCTCCAGCTTAGTTTGTGGATGTCTCTGTGGGGGAAGATGGTTCCACCTATTGTGCATCTGTTGTTAATGCAGAAGTCAACAAGCCTCTCTCCATTGTCATTGATAGTTCCGCAGCCATGCCGCACCATTGCATCTTCTTTCCCGATGTTATCATTTCCAACTTTGGCATTCAAATCTCCCATAATCAGTAGCATGTCATGTTGTGGGACCTTGGAGACTGCACATTGCAGTTGCTCGTACCAGTCGTCCTTAGTCTCCTCCTCTGCCTCGTTTGTAAGGGCGTAACACTGTAAGATGGTCATTTTACAGTATCGGGAGTCAAATCTTGCTCTGAGCAGTCTATCACTGATGGGTTCCCATTCCGTGAGAGACTTGGATCTCTCCTTACTTGTGATAAGTGCTACACCGCTGGAGTGTGCATCATCTTTTCCAGAGAAAAGGATAGTTGAGCCCTCTTTTGTCACCTTGCGGCCTGAACCAGTCCATCTACACTCGCTCACACCAAGGATGTCCAACTTATAGTTCTGCATTTCTCTGATGACTTGTGCTGTCTTTGACGTTTCAAACATAGTACGGACATTCCATGCTCCAAGACGGATCATGGTTCGGGGTCTTAGAAGACTCATCTTCAAGCAACAGACTTCCCGAGTTGGGCTTTCATCTGCTGCCGTCATAGTGCCAGTGTTTTGGCTAGAGCTTCTCTTGGACCCCAGGTTTTGTGGTTTGTGTTTTGCAGTTTCTGTAACAGTTGTTTGTTTTCCGGGGTAGGGTTGTTAGCCCCACGCTCAACCCCCAACCTGGAGGACCAGTGCTGCTTTTTGTCTGGCCCCTCCCCTGTGACCTGCCCGGCTTGGTTGAACCTGCCAGGGGCTTTAAACTTTGAGCCCCTGCCGAGATAGCTCACAGGGTCCTTGAGGCACGCAAGCCACCCCACCACGTCAAGGTAGCAGTCCGGGGTAGATGGTACCCATACTTTCACTTAAGTATAATTTCTGGGTACTTTTTACACCCCTGCTGGTGACCCTGATACTCTTGTATTTCCCTGTTACTCACGGATCAGCTAGCCTAGCTTAAAACTGTTTTTTTGGCAAGCAGATAGGCTAGCTGGTCCGTATCCACTTCCATTCACTTGTGCTAAGCTAGGCTAGCCTGCAGCTTTCTACGGGACGCACAGAGAGGAACTTGGCGTCTATCTTCTCGTCTGACTCTGGAGAAGACGGTAAGAGCATTTCCTCTAATGTTGGTGTGTTCCTTTAAACAAGCGCAAATCTGCAATAGATATGACCGGGTACGCGCATGCATCTACACATGTACAGATTTACACACACACACACACACACACACACACACACACACCTCACACAAACAATGTACATATTAACACACACACACACACCCTCACACAAACAATGTACATATTTACACACACACACCCTCACACAAACAATGTACATATTTACACACACCCTCACACAAAGCATAGGATAAGCTGCATTGCAAAGATTGGACCCTCTATACCTCACTGAAAACTGCCTAAGAGAAGTACAACAATAAGGTATGCAGGTCCCTGGACTGACGTGTGACATATGAATGAACATCCGAATAATGCATGAGATCTTTACTGTACAACTGTCACATTTTTGCCATGTTTTCTATGCAAAATATTTTTCTTCAAAGTAACTAGTAACTGATGGCTTCAGATAAATGTAGTGGAGTAAAAAGTACAACACACACACACCCTCACACACCGTCCCTCACACAAACAATATACACATTTACACACACACACACACACACACACACACACACACACACACACACACACACACACACACACACACACACACACACACACACACACTCTCACACAAACAATGTACATATTTACACACACACACCCTCACACTTGACCGTGGGGATACTTTTGTGGAGCAGCCAACAGAGCAAGCTATAGAGCTGCTGGTCGCAGCTAACCATCTGAATGCTAAGCTATAAGCTATTCCACCTCAATTTTGAAAACCCTAACACATTTATGTGAAGATCTGTGGGTCAAGTCTATAAATGGGTTTCTTGTTTATAAACATACCGCGTTCGAGCCAATCAGCAACACCCGCTGAATCACGTGACTGAGTTGCCCCCTACCTAAAAAGTACAACAGGGCTCTATGGCGAAACCATGCCACTTCCCTGACTAAAAGTATAATGGAGCTCTATGGAGAAACCATGACACTCTCCTGACTAAAAGTATAATGGAGCTCTATGGAGAAACCATGACACTCTCCTGACTAAAAGTATAATTGAGCTCTATGGAGAAACCATGCCACTTCCCTGACTAAACGTATAATGGAGCTCTATGGAGAAACCATGACACTCCCCTGACTAAAAGTATAATGGAGCTCTATGGAGAAACCATGACACTCTCCTGACTAAAAGTATAATGGAGCTCTATGGAGAAACCATGACACTCACCTGACTAAAAGTATAATGGGGCTCTATGGAGAAACCATGACACTCTCCTGACTAAAAGTATAATGGAGCTCTATGGAGAAACCATGACACTCCCCTGACTAAATGTATAATGAAGCTCTAAGTAATTAATTAATTCAGTAGTCTACTGGAAGAATATTTTCTGGACCAGCATATCAAAAGTTAAGAAATTCTTTTGTATTTTTTGGCAAAAAAATATTTTTTTAAGTGGTGTGTTATTCACATTATCCTCCACCATTATAACACCATACATTATGCATGATGATGGGAGTGTAATTCCTGTGGGCTGCTTTATTTTCTTTTTTCATCTTTGAATAACGCCACGCTAAAAATGACCAGACATGAAAGATTCAGCACCTTCTTGGGATCACGTGTACAAAAAAATCTAAGCAAATTAATAAAGGGAAGATGATTAAACAGGAGATTTTATACTAACAGTACTGAAGTCTGCCATCCGGACACATTTGAAATATGATTGTTTCGTTGAGTTGTGTGTGTCACTCCTCTTGGCGACAGGCAGTGGACGGCGCTACCAGAGAGGCCAAGTCTATTTTGAGCAGCCAGCGTAAAGTCCAGAGAATCGCCCGTCAGCTGGAAGGCTTCTTGATACGGTAGTGTTTGCCTGCCCGCCCAACTCACACATACAGTGGGTGTTGCTGTGTTTATCCGTGGTCCAGACATCCGGAAATACACGTCAAAACAATCAAACTTGATTTAGAAGTCACTATTGTTGCCATAAGCAAAATATTTAGAATTTGTGTTGGGTACCGAACTCTGTACCGATTCACTCTAGAACAATCGGTACCAAATCTACCGATCGGTGTTTAGTATAAGAGTGTAATATTACTAGACAAGAGGGAGCCTTTTCCACAAATATATATATTACTGTCCCGTCTCTCTGGGTCTTTGGAAAGAACAGACGAAGTCAGAGGAGTTTGATCATATTTACTGGCCAGATAATTGAATAATTTAAAAACACAATACATGATCATGCGATTTATTTTGTGTGGTGTGTTACAACAATAAATAATAAAATGCTCTAAATAAATAACAATGTAGAAATTATGTGCACAGATTCCATCAGGGACATTACCACTAGCCCTAGAGACCAGCAGGTTTAATGCCACCGCAGAGGAGGACAGAAATCACCACTAGTCCTAGAGACCAGCAGGTTTAATGCCACCTAGAGGAGAGACATCACCACTAGTTATAGAGACCAGCAGGTTTAATGCCACCTAGAGGACAGACATTACCACTAGCCCTAGAGGCCGGCAGGTTTAATGCCACCTAGAGGAGGACAGACATCACCACTAGCCCTAGAGACCAGCAGGTTTAATGCCACCTAGAGGACAGACATCACCACTAGCCCTAGAGGCCGGCAGGTTTAATGCCACCTAGAGGACAGACATCACCACTAGTCCTAGAGGCCGGCAGGTTTAATGCCACCTAGAGGACAGACATCACCACTAGCCCTAGAGGCCGGCAGGTTTAATGCCACCTAGAGGACAGACATCACCACTAGGCCTAGAGACCAGCAGGTTTAATGCCACCTAGAGGACAGACATCACCACTAGCCCTAGAGGCCGGCAGGTTTAATGCCACCTAGAGGACAGACATCACCACTAGTCCTAGAGACCAGCAGGTTTAATGCCACCTAGAGGACAGACATCACCAATAATAATAATAATAATGGATTGGATTTATATAGCGCTCTTCGTGACACCCCAGTGACCCCAGAGCGCTTACAGAGTCCATTATTCGTTCATACACAGTCATACCGGTGGTGGTAAGCTACAATTGCAGCCAGAGCTGCCCTGAGGCAGACTCACGGAAGCGTGGCGAATAATCAACGCCTACGGCCCCTCCGACCACCACCAACATTCATTCACATGCATACACATTCATACGAGGCAAGTAGGTTAAGTGTCTTGCCCAAGGACACAACGGCAGTGGGATGGACACGGGCTTGAGCGGGATTCGAACCACCAACCCTTCGATCATTGGACGACCCGCTCTACCCCTGAGCCACGCCGCCCCACAAACTAGTCCTAGTCCTAGAGACCAGCAGGTTTAATCCCACCTAGAGGACAGACATCACCACTAGCCCTAGAGACCGACTTTAATGCCACAGAAAATACAGTTAATTTCTGATGACCGTCAATCAATGAGGATAGTGGAATCAGATTCCCATGTCACTCATATGCATTTCCTGGCCGCACAGTGTTTCTTTATCTGTATTTAGATAATTAACTGAAATGTAATGGAACAATGGAACACTGCAACAGTATCTTCTGTGTCTTATAAACCCATGAGGGTTGGACACTTTGTGTGTGTGTGACACGGAAATTAAAGAATCAATCAATCATAATCATCAATCGGTCATATCATGTTCAAGTTTCAAGTTTTGTTTTATTTGTCACGTATGTACATGTACATTACAGTGAAATGCTTGGTTCTGTATGAGCCTCCTGAGATTGTGCTTCATACAGTAAAACAAATAAAAAGAATAAAGACCAAACACTATACAGAATATACAATATACAAAACTAAAAAAGTACAAAAGGAAGTACAAAATGCTGAATGCTAAAATGAGGTAGGGATGTAGTGAACATATTTTAGTAATAAATAGATCAAATATAGTGTAGTGTTAAAAAGTGTAAAAAAAAGTAGGGAGCAGTATATGACATTGTATTCCAATGAGAACTCATTCTAGTCTCGTCCGTGGTCCTATGTACGTGTTCTAATCACACTGGTGAATGTTTGTTGGTTCCACTGCAGCTTCAAGAGGACCTTGGAGGACTTCATGAGCAGCAGACATGAGAACGTCCCGTTTGTGATGAAAGCCAATCTGGTTTGCATTCAACAGTTCCGGTGAGGATGACTTCCCTCTGTGATTTTGCTCCCGTTTTTGGCCGCGTGCTTCACGTTCGTTTTGTGTTTCAAGTAGTGCTGTCAATTGATTAAAATATTTAATCTGATTAATCGCATGATTGTCCATAGTTAACTCACGATTAATCGCAAATTAATCGCATATTTTTTATCTGTTCTAAATCTGCCTTAAACGGATCTTTTTCAAGATCAACAAATGCTTGCTTTATGCAGCCATTTAACTCTTTCCGTGCCACTCACGAGATTTCTCGTGTTTTTTTTATAGGTGGTTGAAAGCCACTCACGAGATTTCTCTGATTTTTTATTTTTTATTTCTTTTAACAAAAAATTATTGCATCACCCGAGCCTACCCGAGTATAGCCGAGCGGCGCCGGCGATCACTGTGGAAAAAAGCGCCCCCTGTCGTCTCCCAGATGACATAAGTGATTTTGGAATGGACTCAATGAAAATGAATGGGGAAAAAAATCCGGTACTCCACATTTTCCAGTCCACTGATCCAGCCGGGGTTACCACAGTTCATTCTGGAACCTCAGATCCCCGCTGATCATGGAGTTCTACAGTATCGCGTTGGATCCATACACGTATCGATTTTTTCGAATGGTGATCAGGAATTGGAATATACCAGTTGGATACCATCTGATGTCAGGTAAGGACTCTATGTTATCAGTGTTAGGATAATCAGAGTAAGTTTGATGAAGATATAGGCTGTTTTGTGAAATGTCTTCTTTCGGTTTCACTGTAAAAGTCCGAGAGGAAATCAACGAGGCGATTATCCGTGCGCGGCCGTAATGTGCTTGCGTGCACGTATAATATTGATCATCTAGCGTTTATTTGAAAACGATTCATAAAAAGGCAGACGAATATCAACGTTGTGGAATATTCCACTAAAAGACGATTTTCATAGAATGCTCCAGAATGGGCTGTTTTTTATATCAAAACGGGGGGCTTTTCTAACTGCTCTGAAACGGAAACGACGCGATAAAAAAACAATCTGCCTTGACAGCACTGACTGGAAAATAGTCTTTGATAATGCGATGGGCAGATTAGACACATAGCCATAATTTAAAACATAGATTAGGCGATATTAACGTTAACATTGGCGCCGATGGTGGCATTCAGCCGGTAAAAAGGAAAAACAGGCGTGGCGCTCAATGTGTTAACACAAAAGGATGACCATCATGACTCACCCCCCCCTCTCTCAAACACACACACTCTCCCAGCTCTCTCTCTTGCCCCTTCCTCATATCTGTCCCACCTCTCTTTCTCTCTCTCTCTCTCTCTCTCTCTCTCTCTCTCTCTCTCTGCTAAAGGAATTGTGCTTTAACGGGTTAATATCGCATTAACTTTGACAGCCTTAGTTTCAAGTTGTATTTGTCGCGCCCCTGTCCTTTTTTACAGTATAGAGGAGTGAAAGTCCTGTTTCTTGGCTCCTCTGCTGCAGAAGCAACAACATCCACACTGGTACAGACGCAATAAGAACGGCGTATACAATAAAAACGATTTAAATAGCAGCATATCAATAACAAATTAGAGTAGTGTACTGTGTAGGCTACTGTGTGCAAATCAGCGGTATGTGCAGGTCAGTATTGTCTGCCTGTTCGAGTCTGACCGTCTGGGGGAAAAACTGTCCTGGAGTCTGTTGGTCCAGGCCTTGCTGGATGGCAACAGTTGAAACGGTTTGTGGTTGGGGTGGTCAGGGTCCTTAATAATCTTGCAGGCTTTGCTGGTATATATATATATATACAGTCCGTTGTATATATCCTGCATAGCAGGGACCTCACAACCACTGCTTTTCTGGGCTCATATGACGACGTAAGATGTGAGGCAGACCGTGAAGCATTACGGTTTATTACGGTTCCAAAATGAGAATCCCATTTGTTAACACCTCTCCTCTTACAGAACGACTGCTAGCATGAGCGCTAAAGTTGTAGGGCAGTCTTTTTTTTTTTATTGATCTTTTTCCCCCTCCATTTTCCTCCGATTTTTCTCCCATCCCAATGTTAGTCGTATGCCAATTCCCAATCCCTTCCTGGTCGCTGCGCACTTACCCCCCACAGTCAGATCATCTGGGAGAGTGGAGGCTATCACGTGCTTCCTCCGACACACGTCCAGCCAATCAACCGCTTCTTTTCACCTGGCAGCACGGATCCTCCCTGAGAGGGCGTAGCGTGTGGAAGGATCACATTATCCCACTCGGATCCTATCCGCGCTTAGCAGGCGCCCCGACCAAACTGTAGGAGTCGCTGTTTACAACGACCCGGACCCACCCCGCCAGCTTCTCCCACCCTCTAATACAGCCAATTGTATTAGTGTGAACGGCCAGCCAAGCTGGTGACAACCCCGGAGCTGTGAGCTGGATTCGAACAGGCGAATCCAGCTCACAGCTTCGGGGTTGGTGACGAAGGCAATCTCCGCTACGCCACCTAACCGCCGTTGTAGGGCAGTCTTAAGACATAGCTGAAAATGGAATGCAATGAATGGGAGTCAATGGCGACATGTCGCCTAAATCACGCCTAAATCATGGTTAAATCACCTCCAAATCAACACAGATCAAGAACACCGTTTCATGCTTCCCCTTCATTCAACAGTGGCTTCGCTGATGTTTGTACGGCGATTACCAGAGAACCAAGCCCTCATTACAAACCGGCTTCATAGACTGCTCTTTGGCCAAAGTATTCATCATTTGGTCGTCATCAGACAGGTTCGCCAGCGGAGATTCCAATCATTGCGGTCCTCCATACATCCGGCCAGTTCCGTAGAGGTCTCCACTCCTGCGTCCTTCCTCAGTACGTCCACGTCTGTTGGCGTGGGACGGCCTCTGGGTTGGTGCCCGTGTGTTGGCTTCCAGAGCACTAGCTTGTGCTAGTAAAGTAAAAGTAGATTTCTGAATATCACATGAAACATTCATTCAATCTTTATTTCATCTGGAAGGATCATTGAGAGCTCTCATTTACAACGTCGTTGAGAAATACAACACATAATAAATACAAAAATTAAATGTATATAGAAACAGAAAGTCAAGCTATTAAAATTTTTAAATGATTAAAAACAACTGCAGACCGTGGCGAAGTGGTTTGCTATTAAAGATTTAAACTGACCAATAGATGCTAATGAATTGCGTTTTAACCCTTTCACTACCACGCTACCAAAGAGTTAACCCTTTCACTGCGACAATACAGAAGGTTGACCCTTTCACTGCCACACGACAAAGGGTTAACCCTTTCACAACCACACAACAGAGTGGTAGTGAAAGGGCTAACCGTCTGTAGTGTGGTAGTGAAAGGTTAACCTTCTGTAGTGTGGTAGTGAAAGGGTTAAGGTCCAGAGCTCCAATCCAGCAAGAGGATGTCATTATCTGTACTTTTGAAATGCTGAAATCCTCTTGAAATACACGGGTTCCCACAGTGTGTAAATAGGATGCTGTAAATAAATTTACTTTTAAATGTTTCTATGTGAAAAGGTGTGGATATAGCCTTTCAGCCCTGTTATAATTTGACTCCACAAATCCTATATTGGTGCTGATATTGGATCCTCCACAGGGACTTCCTGGTGAAAAGAGAAGACTGGATGCCAGAGGAGCTCCAGGCCAGGTGTATGAGCATCGTCACAGCCCTGAGGGACTGTGTATACGGATACTTCACTGGCCCCATCCAGGCGGAGCTGAAGGTGGGACCAGACACAGAGGCAAAGAGGACTGAAATAGAGGCTCCGTACTCGAGTAGAGTTTCTGTTACTTTGGTTGAAATGTGGCTTAAAGGTAGGGTTGCCACCTTTGACCAATAGAAATAAGTGACACCTATCATCGAGCGTGCGCGTAGCACGTGCGATAATTTGTTTTGGGCGTGGGGCGTTTTTTTGGGCGGATTTTGTCACTATTTATTTTTTTTACTTTATTTCGGTTTTAGGGTTAGGGTTATGTTATTTAATTATTTTGGGGAGCCAGCCCCCAAAACTCCTGAAATGCATAGAAATCTAAATAAAACAATCTATGACATTTATATTAAAAGGAGCTAGCCCCCCAAACCCCTAAAATACATAGAAATCTATGCATTTTGGAACAGTTACTATATATAGTCAAGAAAGCATTTAGTCACACTTAAAGTTTAAAGTGCTTTATTTGCATTTAACATTGTTTAAATAAATTGGCTGAACTATAGCCTCAACTTGAGCATAATACTGTATGCATAAAGTGCTGTAAAAACAAAGCATGGGAACACTTTTACTGAAAGAGGACAATAATACAATGAAACACTTGTGTGACCCAAATTAAAAGATTAATAAAAAATAAAGTGCAAAGAAGAGTAGGCTCCTGGCTGCCAGGGCAGGTAAATAGAAATACTGACATCTAGTTAAAAACACAACCAGATAAATAAGATGTAATATCCCATACCGAATCAATCTCAGGAGATGTTTCAGTCATGAAGAACTGTGACACCTGTGCTTGTGTCCTTTGCGTTCTTATATTTCTGGCATGTTGTTCTCCCGAGGCATGCTGTTTGAGATCAATCAGTCCACCATGCGCCACAGAAAACACACGCCTACATACTTTGCAGTTTGCTTTGTAAACATCTCCACTGACGCTATGTAGCAAGTGGTTTGCCTCTTCCCACTCAGGTATGTATTTCTGGAGGCGTTTTGTCTTTTTAGGATGCGGTGGAGTCACAGTGTCTGCTGTAGACATTTTCAAAGCGTCTTCGAAAAGAAATCACGCAGCGCACAGACACGGCACAGAACTCTTCTTAGCAACGTGAAAGCGCTAATTCTCATTGGTCGGTGAGCTGCTGAGCGCACGCCCATCATACCAGAGTTGCCAAGTCTGTTTATTTCCCGCAACTTTTGGACAACATTTTGCTTGTTTTTGCAGGTCGGCTGGCTTATTTCTCTCACTAAACTGGCAACCTTAAAATACGGGACAAAGGGCGTCCCGTATCAGTTCAATACGGAACGCGTCTTTTAGTTTCCAATTACGGGACGATTCCGTATTTTAACACTTTCAGAGCCGGCCGTGTTTTCCTTTTTACCCCCTTGAATGCCCATCAACCACTTCAATGTTAGCGTTAATATCGCCTAATCTATGTTTTAAATTATGGCTATGTGTCTAATCTGCCCGTCGCTTATCAATGACTCATTTTCCAGTCAACATTGTCGAAGCGGATTGTTTTTTTATCTGTTCATTTCCGTTTGATAGCATTTTGAAAAGCCCTCGTTTTCAAGGAAAATAAGATTCCGTGATAAACGCCCTGTACTGGAATATTCTAGAACGTTGTCATTTTTCTGCCTATTTATGAATAGTTTCCAAATAAACGCTAGATTATCGATAGTATATGAATCGATTCTCTTAGTTCTTGATCGCTCGCACAGCCAAACAGCCATATCACACATAGGGGAAAAGCTTATATCTCCGTGAAAACGGATCTGATTATCCTAAGACTGGTAAAATAGATTCCTTACCTGAGATCAGATGGTATCCAAAAAGATTATTCCAATTCCTGATCGCCATTCCAAAAATCGATCCTTTTATTGATCCAATGCTACGTACTGTAAAGACATATTACACGCTGTTCTGATGGTCCACAATGACTCCGAGCGGCTCGGGGTACATGCGTGAGAAGTAAAATGTGGATTCCGGAGTATTTTTTTCTCATCCATTTTCATTGAGTCCATTCCAAAAGGGTGCATTACCATCTGGGAGACGATAGGGGGCGCTTTTTCCACATCTGAGCGCCTGGTGGGGCTGGTTTCCCAACGGTAGACTCTGTTGATGAAATATGAATTCAGATCGCTAATAAAAAAAAATTCACGCTAATTGTCATGCTGGGCATTCAGGGGGCGGGCTGCTAACACATGTTATGTCGTCCGTGGCATCCAAAGTAGGCTTGGGCGGTATCCTTATTTTCAAACCGGCAAACCTTTATGTTATAATACCCCGGTGCACGGTATTTGACGGTATGACTTCCATTTTCATCAGCGGGGGGGGGGGGGGGGGGGGGGGTACGTGTTACCAAGTAAACAAATCATCGTCAGCTCTCAGAATGGTAGTCCCGCACCGGTAGAAGCTCGCACCGTTTTAGCGTTAGCATCTAGCCTATAGCCATGGCAGACTATTTGATTCCTTAAGGGCTAGAAATTGCCTGGGTTTTGGTCATATGCTCCCGAAATGCTCCCGTTGTTTGGCTACTTCTATGTGCAGTGAAAACTACTCGAATGCTTTATAACCTAGTCATTGATTTAGTTCAGGGTAATCTAAGATTAGCCGCAGAGCTAACGCTACTTAACGTGAGCTAACGCTAGTTATTCAAGCTCAGTAGCTCACAGAGAGAGAGATAAACAGCTGACAGCGGATAGTACAGGACGGTACAAATACAATAAAAAGGCGGGTGGGGGCTGTTGTGTAAACCTTGTACTCTTTAGTTCACATATAATAAGAGACTGATTGCTCCACAAGGACCACAACAACACTGCTCTCGTCACAACGCTTTACGGTATTTTCACAGTACTGTCGCAACATTACCGTAAAACGTGAACACCGTTGTGACCCACTCGCTCCACTAGAGCGGTCTCGCCCTCTGCTGGCGCGTGTGTGCACTACACTCAAAACTCCATTTCACTGTTATAGAAACTGAAGCGCATCTGTGATTTTGACGTGACGGACGGTATTGAAAATCAATACCGTAGGTATTTCTAAATACCCTGGTATACCTTAATACCGTCATACCGCCCAAGCCTAATCCAAAGTGTTAAGGGACGGGTGGCAACCCTACTTAAAGGTTTTCTTTCTTTAAAGGACCACTAGCCTAGCTGTTGGACAAAAAAAACACCTCTCCCGGAGCCTTAAGCTAGGCTAGTGGTCCGTATCCGCTTCCATTCATTTGTGCTAAGCTAGGCTAGCTTGCGGCCAGATAGCTTTCTACTGAACGCACAGAGAGGAATTAGGTATCTATCTTCTTGTCTGACTCTGGAGAAGACGGTGAGCACATTTCCCATAATGTCGGCGAGTTCCTTTAAAAGGTTTCTATTGTTGTTCTATAGTTTACAAGCTTAATACATTTCCTACCTCATGCAACCTTCATGCAAAGTCCATTCTCACTGTGTTCTTTCAATGTTTAGTTTCACTTTCAGTTTTGTTGTAATGAGTCTGACCTCAGTTGTAATGAGTCTGACAGTTAGCTTGCAGAACTGCTGACTATATATATATATATAGAAGGGGTGCACTTGTACGTAATATATAAAATGATATATACAAATTATATATGTATATAATGTGTAACGGTTGTCATATCGTCACCTTAAACTTCGATGCCCCGAGGGAGTTTCGAACCCATGGTCTGCCGCACCACGGGTCGACAGCACAGACCGCTATACCAAGAGGTGAATTCACTGCTTTGCAACGTATCTGTCTTTTGAGGATGAGAGTGAGTTTAACCCATAGCACCACCACTCACCCCAGTCACTTCACAACATCGGGAGTCCATCGTGACTGCGCTTCGCGGTACCATCCGTTACATATATATATGTTATATATTTAAGCAATAATACACGAGAACCAGTGGAATATCAGCAATATTGCCACGGCTGTGATGCGCCCGCTCAAGTGGCGTAGGCATCACAGAGTGGCAATATTCCTGATATTCCACTGGTTCGAGACATGTATTATTGCTTTTATACAGCAAGTTGCACCGTCGGGAAAAATATAGGATGAATACAGACAATTATAGTGTCTTTTATATTGATTTCAGTGAACTTGGCGTAGAAAAATAGCTCCTAAAGATGTATCGTTGCTATGGAATTTCAAATGGAGTAGGCTATCAACCAGCTTGGCAACGCAAACGAATGACGTATTATTCTAATTTATACAACAGGTAGGTCCGACCACCTATTTACCAAGGTGGAACGCTGTTTTAACACTTTCTGTGCCGTTCATGTAGTTCTACATTTCTGTGGCCCGGCGGTTGAGTGCCGGAAACGTAGATCTACGTTTCTGTTTCGTTATTTCTTTTATTCGCTATTGCCATTCATAACCCATCGAGGCACCTTGTGCATGCTGTCCTGAATGTGTCTGAGATTGCAGATGGTCAATACCGCTGCCTAACGCCTTGCGGCCGCTATTGCACTCCATTTGAAACTATGTTGTTTGTTTTCTCTGCCGAGCTGCGGTGTGGGGGCGGGTTCTAAACACTCCGGCAAGACAAACGGTCACCACAGTTGCCTCGACGAGTTCATCCGCCCGCCCGTTCATGTGCAATGCTGGATAACGTTGGACAAACGATCGCGATGAATATTTGGAATGGCGATCAGATAATTGGATTATTCTTTTTGCAGTACATCAGATACAAGGTAAGGACTATATGTTACCAATCTTGTGTTGATCCGATATTTCTTTGCCCGCGATCGAAGCGTGTCTGTGTGGTATGTGTGTGTGCTGTGTCCCGTTGTTCACATCACGGCACGGATGGGCGCCCCGCTCAGTAGCGGCTGCTGGATTCTTCTCCACTAGGGGCGCTATACCAAACATTTTGCAAACATGTACAAGGCACGCATTGGCGAATATTATCACCATTGCCATCGATCAATATATGATCACAGTCAGTCAAATGCAACCACGTTTCCAATAGCCCAACACAAACACGCACAGCTCTCTCTCGCTCTTTCTCTCTCTCCCTCTCTCTCCCTCTCTCTCTCTCTCCCTCTCTCTCTCTCTCTCTCTCTCTCTCTCTCAGATCGATTCAATAAGAAACACATATGTATATATTGTCATTTTAAACAAGTTACCATTCATTGTCTGAGTGGTTATGCTTCACCCGCGGCGAAATTAGAGAGAGAGAGAGAGCGAGAGAGAGCGAGAGGGAGAGAGAGAGCGAGAGAGAGAGAGCGAGAGAGAGGGGGGGAGAGAGAGAGAGCGAGAGAGAGGGGGAGAGAGAGAGAGAGAGAGAGAGGGGGAGAGAGAGAGAGAGAGAGAGAGAGCGAGAGAGAGACCGAATTAACTCACTGTTTACGTGGGTGTATATCAAGCCGGAGGGCTTGATAAAGTGTATAATCCGCTGTTGATGATGTATATCCAGTCCACTGTCCAGACTGCCATATAGCTTGTTAGCTGTTAGCAGTTAGCACCACACAACAAGTAGTTTGATTTCTTTGTCCATTTCCGCGTCGAACAGACTGCAAACTACCTGGCGTTCTATCGCCATGCTCTAAGACAAACTCTAACCTTAACCAACTTTGAAAGAGTGCCTAAGCTTAACCGTCGAAAGAACTTGCAGTCACGCTCTAAGACAAATAGCTGACAACAACAACTCACAACAACACAACTATCTCTACCTAGAAAACCTAAAATCGGAACAAAAAGTGGCGTCGGCCAATCAGAGTGTCTCCGCGAAATGCGGCTACGGAAAAAAAACTGACGTCGGCCAATCAGAGAGCGTCTCCGCGAAATGCGGCTACAGAAATTCTTGACGCTGCTGCCTAGACCGCTTCAAATCGCGCCCAGATTCCAACATAATAGTCATATTTCAACGCACAACGCGTTACGCACTGATTGGCTGCGACGGATACAGCGATCAAACAGTGACGCGCACTCAGAGCGATATTGCCTCTAGCCCGGACCAAAAAAAAAAAAATCACTTCCTGTTCAGGAAAACTAGTATTTTTTATTTTATATATTAACGTTATATTGTGCATTGGAAACACAAACATACTTAAAATTTGTAAATATTATTCATTTTAAACATGTTTATATTATTTATAGGGCTATAAAACAAAAAACTAAAAAATTATTTTTCTTGTTCTTCTCTCATATAACCAGGGCAGGGCCTGAGGGGGGGCGGCGCCCGAGCGCCCCTAGTGGCGAGCCGCCACTGGCCCCGCTCCAAACCACCTTTCGCTGTTTTTTTTGCGTCTTTTCCTGGGATTACTCAGAATCACTCAAACTATACTCATATTCACCACGGTATAAAACGGAAATGTACAGATGAAAAAATGATCTGTTTTTTGCACGTTGACCAGAAGAAACCCACTGACAATCGACGGCGTTATTAGATCCATAGCTATAATATAAAATATAGGTTTAGCTCTACAAACAAGGTGAGCGCTTACATGGGGTGGCAAGGCCTATGCACTTCCCAGAGGGGGCGTGGCACCCAATGTGTTAATGTATGACCTAGGACTATTATTTTTAATTATTATAAAAATCAAGCGAGAATGTACCCATTTAGATTCCAAATATGTAGTCAGTTCGTCCAAATAACGTTTGTTTGGAAATTTGCTCCAACGTTTTCAGAGATTGGGCGGCTGCGACAGGACTTTGGTTGACGCATGCCCAGTTTAACTCTTTGGACGCCAGACCCGATGATAGTCAGGTTATCTCGCCATGCGTTGAGCGCCAGGACCCCCCGAAAACCTGAGTATAGTCGGGTTTACATCGTTATTTCTTTTATTCGATATTTCATTCATTACAGGCACACGGACTCGGGGGTTAACAGCACTTTGTGCCCCTGTGGCTGTTAAAGCGCTTTATAAATAAAGTTGGATTGGATTAACATGGGGAATCATCCTGAGAATGACAAAGTGCAATACCGGCCGCATCCACCCAGGTGGCAGTATCGAGCACCCTTTGAAACATTATATCTTGGCCTGTGTGTCAATAAAATTTCTCCTGGCCCACTTTTCTTTGTCAGGCGGGCGGGTATCCCGATCCCATTGAGAAGCGTCAAATGCCTCCGATGCATCTGTTGTGGTGGATTATGTTGGCGACACGATGGACACTGGTACTTGGACTCGCGATCAGACAATTGGAATATTCTTTTTGGGGTACCTCCTAGTGAAGGTAAGGATTAAATTATATCAATCCTGCTTTGATCCAACCATGATTTCACCTTGATCGCAATGTGTGTGTAACGTTACTCCACAACGTATGCCGTTGGTGATGATCAAACCATCAAAACACGACCCCCCCCCCCTTTCATGCATTCATGATGAAACATAATACCTATTATATATATTTGATTGGAAATAGTAGCGTGTCCAGGCGAGAAACGGCAACGCTTTTAGTGAAATTCAAGTTTTGCTGCATATCGTCGTTTTCTGGGATTAGACAGGATCACTCTAAAACTATACTCATAATCACCACGGTATAACACGCAAACGTATTGATGGGAAAAAAATATGTATTCTTTTTCACATATTGAACGATAGATAGGTGATGTCAAATGGGCCATAGTATTGTATCCATAGCTATAATATAGAATATAATATAGCCCTGCAAACACTGCCACTTATTCCTATCTTTTAGAGCGTTGGCATGGTAGGAACAAAGATGCTCTAGGCTTCCAGTTCCGGCGCTGATTGAGTTAACATGTGATGTTTGATTGATTGATTGACAGATGGTACAATACAGTACAGCTCAATACAAACAACTGCTAAGAGGATGAAGACAAGAAAAATACTTGCATCCTGTTTACATAACAAGGGTCCTCCATTTTCAATTCATCAAGAATTAACTACTACGGTTAACTATCGTAATCGATCGTCCCG
This sequence comes from Notolepis coatsorum, assembly GCF_963971535.1. Lineage (NCBI taxonomy): Eukaryota > Metazoa > Chordata > Actinopteri > Aulopiformes > Paralepididae > Notolepis > Notolepis coatsorum. The sequence goes on along the minus strand of NC_140165.1, from coordinate 125,882,256 downwards.
CTATATTCCTGTATCCGTAATTGATCAGTCTCCCCAGTTAGTAGCTAGATTAATATATTTAGTGGAAGTGTCAATAATCAAATAATCTGGATAAAACCATCGCTTTTATCCGTCTGATTCAGATGACTCTAAACAGACATTTTGAACCGCTCTTGGTCCATATATGGGCATAATGCATGTCGTGACGTGGGGGATTCCCCAATCTGGATGCGTCAGCCCCAGTCTCCCCCGTAGACCAGACCGTCTCATTTAACAAGAGGCTTGTTTGAGATTTAAATAGCTCCTACAGGAACGTTAAATCAAACGTAACGTTGTCCGTGGAGTAGGTCATGTTGATCGTTTCTGTTTGATGAATGGCAGTTGAAACCTTCTACAACATTCTAATGTAGCGCAGTGGTATATTCGTGGTGATTTAACCGTGAGTGTATCATGAATATAGGGGAGACCGGGGCACAGTGGATCAGAAATCTTATATTTCAGCATTTTTCCTGGCTTGATGACAGCATGGTTCTGGTCTATTGTGGAATTGATGGCAGAATATGTTCTCTATAAAACATATCTATCATATCCTGCCAACTGCCAAATATGAGATGCTGAGATGGGGTTGAATGTAAAAATATATTTGATCCACTGTGCCCTAGTAACGGGGTACAGTGGATCGCTACCTGGGCCACTGTGAATCAGTCCAGATATTATACATTATTCTTTCACAAACAGCATCTTTATTGTGTGAACGAAGCAAAACTTTCATGTACAAATAAGTCAACAATAGACATATCAACCAGACCAACAGTTGAAAATACTGATACAATATGAAATGTTTTGCTAGTAGCCTATGTAAAACCCAGCGTAGTGCTGGGAACTTTTGCACACACATCTGACACATCCTGTACATTTGGGAAAATGAATGTGAATGATACATCATGGTCTCTGACTTCACAAGTCTGTCAAGGTTTACTGATGTACAAAGGACCCCTCCTGGCTAAATTCCTATCTGTGAACAAGATAATCACGGCAACACCTAACATTGTATTATTTTCATGGTTATAACGAATAAAATGCATCGCAAACTAAACACACAACATTGCTTCAACATATTATTCAATATTGAAAACCCTCAGTTGCAGATGCTGAATTGTTTTACAATACCTAGTGCAGCATATTTGAATACAAGGAGAAATTGACTGGAAATGTCTTCGATATTTGGGAAAATGAACGTTGTGAATGACTTTGGTTTCTCACGTCGCATAAACTTCACTTCAAATGTGGTTTCATCAGCATCCACAATGCGGCTTTGGACCTGCCCTACATACATTGCATTGGTTTTCTTTGTTTCAAACTTTGTCAACACAAAATCTGTTGCATTCAGAGCATTGCAATCCGGCAATTCTAAGTCCTCTAGTTGGCCATCATCAAGGTCATCATAATCTGATGCGTCATCACAAAGTCTTCTCGCATCAGCATCCGCGTCAGAGTTTGACGTGTCTCCCTCCATATATAGCTTTGATTGGAGTGTCTGTCAGAACAAGGGTTTTTCCCTTCTTTTTTCCACCTTTGTTTTTGCGTGGTGGTGCCTTTGGAAAAGGGCTGATTTATTCTGGTGTGATGATAGGCCTACTCAATTCTGTTGAAGTTGAACCAACTGCTTCGAGTGCCTTTGAAGATGTTGCGGTGCCATCTGGGGATTCATGTGAAATTTCTTCCGAATTCATGGCATCTGCCAGGACGTGGTGTCGGACCGTGGACCCCAGTTTACTGCTCGGTTTTGGAAGGCATTCTGTGCTATACTGGGTGCGACGGTTAGCCTGTCATCAGGGTTCCACCCGGAGAGCAATGGGCAAACAGAGCGCACCAACCAGTCTATGGAGAGTACGCTTCGCTGCTTGGCCTCCTCCAATCCGACCACTTGGAGTCACCAACTGGCATGGGCAGAATATGCACATAATTCATTATGCAATGCATCCACTGGTCTCTCCCCATTTGAGGTTCAGTTTGGGTATCAGCCTCCACTGTTTCCTGAACAGGAGAGGGACGTGGGGGTGCCATCTGCCGAGGCGTTTATCCGTCGGTCTCGGGCAAGATGGAAGAGGGTGCGTTTGGCTCTTGTGCGTGCTGCGGCCCGGCACAAGCGGTCGGCGGATGTACACCGTCGCCCTGCGCCTTCCTGCCGTGTGGGCCAACAGGTGTGACCTTCCATTACGGGTGGATCTAGAAATCATCCTGTCCCACTCGTTAAACTGTTTAGCAGGGATTTCCACCGGCAAGGACTGGAAAAGATATAGTAGTCTAGGGACTACGTTCATTTTTACTGAGTCTATTCTGGAGGTGAAATCCAGGGGGGCTAATGACCATCTTTCTATATCTTTTTTAATTTGTGTGTTTAGGGGCTGGTAATTTGCTTCATACAATTTTGTTAAGTCCTTAGTCAGCCTTACTCCCAGATATTTTATGGACTTCATGTTCCAATTTAAATTGTAGTTTTCCTTTATTTCTCTTGGGGGGGTATAGTTATATGTAAGTATCTGTGTTTTTCCTATATTTAGTTTGTATCCCGAATGTTGACCATAGGTTTCAATAAGGTCCATTAGTCTAGGGAGGCTCAGACTGGGGTTTTTTAAGTAAATTAAGACATCATCCGCGTATAATGCTATCTTATGCTCTGTTTCTTTTATATTAATACCTGTTATATTGGGGTCTTCCCTAATTGCTTGGGCTAGCGTTTCAATGAAAATCGCGAACAGGGCGGGGCTACATGGACAACCTTGGCGTGTACCGCGTTCTAGGGTGATCGGATTTGTTAACCGACCGTTTACTTTTATTCTCGCTGTGGGTCTTGTATATAGTGTTTTAAAACACCTAATTGCATCTTCCTTGAATCCTAACCTTTCTAGTACCAAGAATAAATAGTCCCAGCTCACACAATCAAACGCTTTTTCCGCGTCCAGACTTAATAAGGCCGAATAAACGTTGGTTTGTTTAATCTGATTCATAATATGTAGTGTTCGTCTTAAGTTATCCTGGGTTTGGCGACCAGATATAAATCCAGTTTGGTCCGTGCTTATTAGGTCTGGCAAAAACTGTTCTAATCTTTTTGTGATAATGGAGGCGTACAGCTTATAATCCAAATTAAGGATCGATATTGGTCTAAACGAACTACATAATTCCTTATCTTTACCCTCCTTGGGAAGTACTGTTATAGTCGCCTCCCTCCAGGAGGGAGGGGGGATGCCCTCTCTAAGAATGTAGTTAAATGAGGCCACCAGCAATGGCATGATCTCCTGGCGAAAAGCTTTGTACGATTCTGCTGGAAGGCCGTCACTACCTGGCGATTTGTTAGTTTTAAGATTAGATTAATGGAAGATAGTTTAATTAACTTTAATTAACAGATTGCAGAATGGGTACAGTACAGCTCAATACACACAATTGTTAAGGGGATGCAGACCAGAGAAAGACTTTCGACTTGTTTACATCAGGGTCCACCATTTTCAATTCGTAATGAAATTGCTATTATGTGTCTGCATGAACACACAACTGTAACTGTACTCAAAAATAACAAAATAAGGGTTGTCTCAGTTCACAACTATATTGGTCAAGTTTTGGGTGGGACTTGTTTGCGTCCCTACAGCTTCTTATTCAATTGAGCGAGATGCTCGTTATGTCACACAGCCAGTTTGCATCTGACAGTTCAGACAATATTTCTTCAACCCTTTGTTACCTATTCCGCCTGGATCTTTTTTGTATTTTGGGCTGTAAAATTGTCAAAGAATGTCTGAGGAGTAAGTGCTTTTGGCTTTTTTCCTTTGTTACTTCATCAATACCTCAGATATTCAACATACATGTATGTGTAATAACTAAGGCTGTCAAAGTTAAAGCTTTATTAACTCATTAACCCACAATTATTTTAACGCTGCTATTTTTTAACCCAAGATTAATGTTAAATTTTTATTTTTTTTTTACCAGAGCTCTTGGGGGGCCACATCAAATGACGTGGCGGGCCACATTTGGCCCGCGGGCCATGAGTTTGACACCTATGCTGTACGGCGTATCCTGTCCAGTAGGCGGGTTGGTAGGGGTATACAGTACCTGGTGGACTGGCAGGGTTATGGGCCAGAGGAACGCACATGGGTTCCGGCCAGGGACATCTTGGACCCTGAGCTTGTTCGGGAGTTTCGGAGACGTGTCTCGGAGGGTCCGTCTGGAGACGCCCCCTAGAGGGAGGGGTCCTGTCATGGTTTTTGCCTTATTTCACCTCTCTGTGAGGGATAGCTGTCAATCCCTGTTCCCTGTGGTTAATTGCCTCATGGGTCGGCAGGTGTGTGGCTTGATTGTACCTGATGCAGTGCAGCTGTGCCTATGGCCATGTGGAGTCTATTTAAGTTTGGAGATCGCAGTGTCAACTGCTTTTTCATTTCCTAGTGTTGGCTGTCCTTTTGGTCACGTTCATTATATTGAAGTGTAGTCTGATTTCTGATTCAGAATTGAGCTTTATGGTAGTCATTCTTATTTTAGGCTACTCACGTGATTCTACACATAAACTCCTTTAGTGGAGGTTTATTGTTTTACTTTTTCCAATATAAACTCCTTTTATTAGGTGTCCTTTTGGCTTATTTACTTTTATACTATACCTCTTTATTGAGAGTAGTCCTGTTTTTTGGGACTTGATTTATTTTCTTAATTACTCACTTTGAGATTTCCACCTGTAAAGGTTGTTTTCTGTTGTTTAATTTTCTCCTCTCCTAAAATACCTGCGTAAGCAGTCTAGTGGTTGTCCGTTTTACGGATAACTTTAAGAGTCCCTGTTATCTGCTCATGACCCACACACACACATACACACAGCCCTCACACTCAGTCGTGAAAAAAAAATCCAAACTTCAAATAACTACAATTTCGACAGTTTTCGGCTTGCCATTGCTCAGACTGCTTTGTTGTTGAATCAAGTCAAATCCTAGGTAAGCATATATTGTGTGTGTGAACGTTGACATGAAAATAAAAAAGGTATAAAAAAAAAATAAAGAATATATATATATATATTTTTGGTATCTCACTTGAATCGATACTCTGTAGTACCGACGTGTTTCGGTTCGGTACCTCAAAAGTACCGAATTCGGTACCCATCCCTAACCGCGATACTTGAGCTCGATATATTGCGATATTTTTTTTAAACAAAAAATAAATAAAAAATGTAACTGCAAAGTAAAACTGTCAACATGTTTTATCTAATAAAATAAAGTTCATCTCACTTCAATCATTTTTATTGCAGAACATGGTATTTTCTCAAGCAGACAGATGTAAACACTGTAATCTGTGTTGCATGTACCTGACAAACTGAACTGTTTGTATTACAGTCATATTCCAACTTAACTGAATGCACATGTGTGTGTGTGGACTACTGTACTATTACAGGTATTGAAATGAACAATGCAACTTCCTTATACCAAAATATTAATTAAAAAAAAAATATTATGAATAATTAAATATCGATACTTGGCGTCCCTGTATCGATACAGTATCGCCACGCAAAGTGTCGCGATACTACTACGTATCGATTTCCCCCCCCCCCCCGTGTGTGTGTGTGTGTGTGTGTAAGAATATATTATCATGACCATTCCCTATCAGGTGCAGTATCGTAAGATGTGGACACAGGCCTGGCTGACTGAGGGAGGGCAGGTCCTGGACCAGCTTCTAGAGGCTCTGGACAGACATGTGACCCAGTTCACTGACCTCAAACCAGCCTGTCTGGAGGTACAGTATGACATGACACAAGTTCACACAACCCCATTCTCTCTCTCACCTCACCCCCCCCTCTCTCTTTCTGTCTCACTTTCTCTTTCCATCTCTCTCTCTATCTCACCCCCATCTCTCTCTTTCTGTGTATCACTCTCTCTCGCCATCTCTCTCTCACCCCCCCTATCTTTCTCTCTCTCACCCTCTCTCTCTCTCTCTCTCTCTCTCTCTGGCTCTGGCTCTGTCTCTCTCTCTCTCTCCGGCTCTGTCCCTCTCTCTCTCTTTCTCTCTCTCTCTCTCTGTCCGGCTGAAGGCTTCTTGTCCTCTGCAAAAGCATGCAATTGGCCCACTGATGGATACATCTTTATCTAGTCTAGTGTGTTCATTAGATGGGTGAAATCCTCTTTCAGTGCCTCTGTGACTGTTTTCTTAGGCAGTTAGCCTCTGGTATGCGTGCCATTAGCGTTAGCCACGTCTAGGCCTCTTTTCTTTTGGAAAGAAGAAAAAAAAAAGGAGAAAAAATAATAATAATTTGTATTCGACTAAGAGGTTGGCAGTCGACTACGGCTCCTTTCGACCGATTATTCGACTAATAGGGGTCAGCCCTACTATACAGTAATGCATCTTGTGTTACGAGTTGGGTACGTAGCTGTGTTGGACCCAGGTGCAGAACGGATAGACGAGAGACAGGTGTTGATTCTCAAACAAAGGTTAATACTGTTTTATTTTGGTAGAACATGAAAAGGCGCATGCGCAGACAACGTGAACAAACAAAAGGGGAGAGTACTTTTCTCCAAAAAGAGGTAAAACAAAGGGGAGAAAACAAGTCTCCAAAAACATGCAAAGCACAACAATAAACTGAACTATATATATATTAATGAGGAGGAGATAAGGGGAGAAAACGTTGTCTCCAAAACTCGTCATGAAATAAACATGACAGGTGACGGTACTACATAAGCACACACGGTAAGAGTACATAATCAAAAGGCACGACAAGGCAAATTACTATACAAGATGAACAAACTTATCCTCCGTGGCAAGGAGCGATAAGGCTTTGACAGAATGCATCATAGTACTCACGGTAAGGTTCAGTGATCGACTGACAACCTGACTAGTAACCAGGAAGAACATATAAAGTAATTTAGCTGACGCTTTTATCCAAAGCGACTTACAAGTTCTGTACGACAAGTCATCAGGAAGGGCACAACTCTATCAGCTGAGTAACAATGTTCATCAAAGTGTTGAGTGCTACAGTGTAGGTTAGTTTATTAGGACAAGTGCATGACAGTAAGGTTAGTTAGGGTTCGATTTTTTTTTTTTTCTTTTTAGATAATGGTTGAAGTGCGTCTTTAGTCAACGGCGAAAGATTGGACGGGTTTCGGCTGTCCTAACTTAACTATACACACCAGGTACCAATTAGAGCAATCAGGGCAGATAGACAGGTAATTACCATTGGACAACGCCAGGACTTTTGCTCACAGATGAAAAGTAACCCCAAACCCCAAACGTTACATCTTGTACACATCCTTCTTGCCCCCCACCCCCAAAGAAGAAAAAAAATCCTTTGGAACCTTCAGCAAACTGTGCACTCTGCACTGGCCTATATACTATATAGGTGTGGTCACATCATTCGCAACAAGTGTCTTACATTTTGAATCGTTGTGTTTAATCAGTGACGCCAGGTGTGTTCATTGTGTTAAACTTTTGCTGACTGTGGCTATCATTTTTCATCACATGAGCTTCAATGTGCACATTCAATGTGTTTTAGCAAGACAAAATGTGTTTAGACTTGTGAGAAAGGGGGATTGAGTTTTGTGAATTGTGTCTACAGGAGAAATGTGTTTATGGTTTTGCCAAATGGGGGCTAGTTTTATTGAATGTGTTTAGGTCACTGGTCATTTGGTTTAGGGTATTGGGTTTTGTGTTTTAGCAATCGTGAAAAACTGTGTGTGTGTGTGTAGGAGCTGCTGGCTCGGCTCCATGAGCAGGTGTTGCTGGAGTACGTGAGGAGGATGATGAAGAGGAAGATGAAGCTGAGGGACAGAGAGCAGCAGGACGCGGCGGCCCGTCTGTTGTGTGACGACAGCAGCATGATCCACAGCTACTTCACTGAGCGGGTAAAACTCTCTCTCTCACACACACACACACACACACACATGCACATACATGTACATTGGAGGTGGGGGGGGTTGGGTAGGGGGTGGGTGGGGGACACTGTACATTGGAATACTGCCAAAGCCATACTTGGTCATTTACTGTACAACTGGGTTAGGACATTTGTAGGGGCCAGTTTCGAATTGCAGTCTCCCGTAGGTGTTCTTTGCGAGTGTTTTTGAAAGTGGGTAGTGATTCACATTCCTTTACAGCTTTGGGTAGGGCGTTCCACATTGATGTGGCATAATTGCGAAACGTGTTTAGTCCCTTGTTTGAGCCGAATCTCGGCTTAACATGATTTGTGGAGCTCCCTCTGGTGATCGTGGTATTCACTGACCTTTGGGAAGTATTTTGACATGTACATGGGTACCTTGGTCGTGTAGTGTATCTTGTAGACCAGGCCCATTGCAAGTTGCTGTACTCTGTCGTCTACTCTAAGCCATCCTAGGTTGTCAAAGTGGGCAGAGGTGAGGTGGGTTCTAGGAGTCAGGTCAAGCAGTAGTCTGACTAGTTTGTTTTGAGATGTTTGTAATTTGGTTTTTAGTGCCTTTGAGGTGCTTTGGTACCATGAGGTGCAAGCATAGTCGTAGTACCCTTGAATGAGTGCTCCTGCCAGAGTCTTCAGGGTATTCTTGTTTACCAGAGAGGAGATCCGGTACAAGAATCGAGTTCGTTGGTTGACTTTTTTTATTACATTGGATGCCATTTTAGGAACGAATTAGGATGGAACCCAGGTAGGTAATTTCATCTTTCCTTGTGACAATATTGTCACCCACTGTAACTGTGTAGCTCAGTGTAGCGCAGTGTAGTGCAGTGTAGCGCAGTGTAGTGCAGTGTAGCTCAGTGTAGCGCAGTGTAGCTCAGTGTAGCGCAGTGTAGCTCGGTGTAGCTCAGTGTAGCTTAGTGTAGCTCAGTGTAGCTCAGTGTAGCGCAGTGTAGCTCAGTGTAGCGCAGTGTAGCTCGGTGTAGCTCAGTGTAGCTTAGTGTAGCCCAGTGTAGCTTAGTGTAGCTCAGTGTAGCTCAGTGTAGCTCAGTGTAGCTTAGTGTAGCTCAGTGTAGCTTAGTGTAGCTCAGTGTAGCTCAGTGTAGCCCAGTGTAGCTTAGTGTAGCTCAGTGTAGCTTAGTGTAGCTCAGTGTAGCTCAGTGTAGCCCAGTGTAGCTTAGTGTAGCTCAGTGTAGCTCAGTGTAGCTCAGTGTAGCGCAGAGTTCTCAGTGTTGCTCAGTGCAGTTTCAACACTATCTGGTTTGAGTTACCAGTGGAATGTGTGACCTGGAGCCTCTACCAGCGCCTGGAAAACAGCTCCCCACCATTCCCTGCATTCCCATCTGAGGGAGATGTTTTACTGGCAGAGCTGCTGACACACTCCAAGACAGCATGGAAAATCACATTACCCCCCCTCCCCCACCCAGACAGGGGATCTGCAGGGTGTTAAAAAGTCTTTAAAATTCATAATTCTCAATTTAAGGCCTTAAAAGGTAACAAAAAGTCTTCAATTTTATTTGCACAGGTATTACATCTTTGGGGGTGGGCAGTCCGGCTGTCGGGAGATGAAATAATATTAAATATATGAAGTGTTTTTGTGTTTGAAGTCGTTGTTTTTTGCGGAGCTACCGGTAGCTTGGTGTGTCTGGCCAGAGCTTGTATGGAACATGCTAATTTATTAATTTATTTTAATTGTTGGTGGTCAATTACTCAGACCTGGCGCCATGGGCGGGCATTGGGGGGCCTGGCCCGCCCATTGAGTCAGCTGTGGTTACATGATTGATTGATTAACTACATTACCTGCTGTGCTGTAGGCCAAAGCAGAGGTACAGTAAAAGCACAGGTACAGTAGGTTGATTGATTGATTAACTACATTACAACGTTATTTCGCGTGACAACACAGCACAGCTGTCAGAAACTGCACATTGAGGGGGTTTGAATCACTGTACATCAGTGGAGGCTGCTGACCAAATTTTTAGGTGAAGCACAAATAATTATACGTATTCACGAAGGAGAGCGCCTCTGCCGCGCGGCGCGTATAAGGGGGCGTGCTAGCACACGGTCACGTGGCCAATCAGAGAAACGCTGAACGCAAGTTAGTTACCTTAAGTGTTCACGCGCACGGGACAGGACATTTACATTTGACGAGAATACAGTGTAAAGAAGAACTTGGCCTTCTACCCAGGGTTCCACAGAGAGCTGGCTAAGCGACGTCCTTCCTAAGATGGCGGAGGTGGTGAGACTCCAGGACCCAGGCAGCATCCAGCTGGAGGTAGTCACACTGGCCAGGGACCACCCCGACCTCAGGTAGGGATGCACCAAGTGTAGGGACAGGGGTGTAAAAAGTACCCAGAAATGATTCTTAAGTGAAAGTATGGTAACCGCCTCAAAATGGTACTCAAGTAAAAGTCAGAGTATCTGGCTAAAAACACACTTGAGTAAAAGTCAAAAAGTTTCTACTTTTAAATGTGCTTAACACTTTGATTGCACAAGCTTAATTCCATTTTACCCCCTTGAATGCCCAGCACCACTTCAATGTTAGCGTTAATATCGCCTAATCTATGTTTTAAATTATGGCTATGTGTCTAATCTGCCCGTCGCTTATCAAAGACTCATTTCCCAGTCAACATTGTCAAAGCAGATTGTTTTTTTATCGGTTAATTTCCATTTTCTAGCATTTTGAAAAGCACTCGATTTCACGGAAAAAATAAGACATTCTATGATAATCGCCCTTTACTGGAATATTCTAGAACGTTGTCATTTTTCGGCCTATTTATGAATCGTTTTAAAATAAACGCTAGATTATCGATAGTATATGTGTGCGCATGCACGCTCGTGCCGCAAGCTGAAAATCGATTCTCCTAGTTACTGACCGCTCGCACAGTGAAACAGCCATATCACGTAATCACATAAAAGCTTATATCTCTGTGAAAACTGATCTGATTATCCTAAACCTGGTAACATAGATTCCTTACCTGAGATCAGATGGTATCCAAATGGATTATTCCAATTCCTGATCGCCATTCGAAAAAATCGATCATTTTATTGATCCACCGAGTATAGTGTAAAAACACATAATCTCCGCTGCTCTGAAGCTCCAGAGTTAAACTGGTCGACGGCGGTTGCATGAGTGAGAAGTAAAACGTGGATTTTTCTCATTCATTTTCATTGAGTTCAATCCAAAAGGGTGAATTACCATCTGGGAGACAATAGGGGGCGCTTTTTTCACATCTGAGCGCCTGGAGTGGTTGATTTTCCAACGGTAGACTTGGTTGATGAAATATGATTTCAGATCGCTAATAAAAAAAAACGAGAAAATACGAGAATTCTCGTGATGGGCCTTCAACCAGCGGGGGGTAAACCCGAGAAAACTTGTGATGGGCAGTCAAAGTGTTAACTACTAAAAAGTAAACGTAAAAACTTTTTCTGACTGTCTATTCTTCTGATAGCAGGTGTTTCATCAAAGAGCCCCGCTTTCTAGTCTTGCACAAGGACCAATCAGCATGGGTATAGGCACATTGGGCGGGTTCATTTTCCATTGATGGGGATTTGATTGGCTGTTTTTAAATAAAGTGAGGCCGCAGGATTAATAACGTTAGTTCGGCCAGAGAAACAAATATACTAATTAAAATGGTTGGACCTGCGAGATTTGTAATTTGTACTTTGTAGGTCTGCATTTTAAATGTAAGGAGTAAAAAGTGTGTTTTTTTTCTCTGAAATGTAATTGAGTAAAAGTACAAGTATACAAACCTAATAATACTTGAGTACAAATCCCCAAAAACAGTATTTAAGTATTGTAACGAAGTACAATTACTCAAGTACTTTACACCCCTGGGTAGGGATGCACCGATACGACTTTTTCAGTCCCGATACCGATACCTGGGCTTTGGGTATCGGCCGATAAAGAGTACTGGTCCGATACCCATTCTTCAATTAATAAACTGTATGCCTCACTGTGTGGAAGAGACTGGGATCATTATTTTTTAAGTCAGGCTTGACTTAAAAACATTACTTTCCTAACTTAGTGAAACAAAATGTAACAAATGAACACATAGATATAAATGTACAGAATTTTTATTTATTATTTTATATATATTATTATATTAACACGTTGGGTGCCACTCACGTAATATTACGTGTTTGCTCGCCAGCGGTTGGGTGCCAGACATGTTGTATTGGCTTCTTGTTGGTCAACCAGGTAGTGTCTTTAACACGCACATTCCAAAAAAAATCCAAAACGAGATCCAAGGTATTATGAATTAAATTATAGGTTTATTTTAAGCATCTGAAGCATCTAAAGAAAACATCAAAGTAAAAAATAACTGAATTCTCACACTGATGTGGTTTAAAGAAAAATGTATAACCTGGCACCTTCACCAAACATTTTTACCAAGCCTAGGCCTTCTCTTCCTGCTCATTAACACATTGTGCGCCATAAACGGCGTAAATCGCTATTGCCCGCCATGCGTTGAACACCAACAACGGTGTATCATGTGTTTGGGATCAATATTTCATTTTTTCGCCATGGCATTCATAATTCATCCAGCCTCCCTCCGGATCGCAGCCGGACCCTGTTCTGATATTGCAACGCCTTAATACCGCTGCCTGGTGGATGGTCGGGCGAGTTACACTCACGCCAAACCGGAAGTGGCGATCGGTGCATCGAAGAAATTCCTCCGCCAGAGATATATTGTGGCATGGATCAATATACACACTCGAGTGCATTTGGATCGCTTTCAAAACGCAATAATCTATATGATTTCGGCGTTTATTGCGTCATACAAACCGGAAATGGATCTAGCAGATCGACGTCAAATAAGTGGGATCTTTTTCCTCCAGTCTCATCGGTGAACGGTAAGAGGACACTAATGTTACTTTCAGCTTGATTGTCCATTTCTTTGTTTGCAATCAGTCTGATCAATATATCAACCCATACTAAATAAAGCCGTTACTGACTATCAAGGAATTATAAACGACCCCCCCCCCTTTCCTTCACGCATGATGAAGCATAATGCATACCGATCATATACATTTGAATTTTTAAATATAGCGTGTATAGGAAAGAAACGCCAATCGATAATCTATCATATGCTTCAGGGCCTATAACTAGCGTTTTTGGAATTACAGCAGAAAAGCTTAAAAACATACTTATATTCTCGACGGTATTAACACAACAATGTATGAATGAAAAAATATAACGTTCCCACATCCGGAACGATAGATACCCGATGTTGAATGGGCCATAGTAATGCAGATATAGCTATAATATTTAAAAAGTTATAGCCCTGCAAAGAAGGTAAACATCTCCATAGGCTTACAGCGGTGGCAGAGAGGGCATAATGATGGGCACAATGCATGGCGCCCAATGTGTTAAGCCACCTGAGATTCCAAAAGTCCCCACCCCCCACTCTCAACATGCACTACCAGCCTTTGGATACTAGGTGGGGTAGATGACTACAGAGTAGGGGTGTAACGATTCGACCTCACAACGATTCGATTCGATTACGATTCTTCGGGCATCATGAAATCTCTTAATTTGACCACGATTTGATTCGATTCGATAAATGTTCGATACATTTTCTATCAGTTAATTCCCCAAAACATTTTGAATACACAAATGTGGCTGGGGGAACTGATTCACTCAGCATGAACGGAATATAGGTCAATAAAAACAATAGGCCTACACACACACACAAAAAATATATATATATATATATTATTTTTTTCGATTAATTTCGATTATAATCGATTCTAACATATTCAAATCGATGCATCGAATCGAACACATTAGAATCTATGCATTTAGATCAGGGGTTCTCAAACCTTTTCATACCGTGACCCCATTTTATTTAAGATTTTTTTTTGGGGACCCCACATTGTGTAATTTCAATATGTTGCCAGACCATAAAAAAATTTTAAATAAAAAAAAATGTACTTGCCAATGCGCAAGTAAATGCGCATGCCAATGCGCACTGTCACCTACCCGCGACCCCAATTTGGGTCGCGACCCATAGTTTGAGAACCACTGATTTAGATTAATCAATGCATCGTTACACCCATACTACAGAGGTGCAGAAACTAAATGTAAATAAATGATAGATACACTAAGAACACAATAGAATGGCTCCAACACACGTAATATAAAAATTTTGCTTATTTAAAAAAAATTATGTAATTTGAATATCCTATTCAATGCCAGGGACCCGTATGTTGCCGTTAGAAGGCCTACTGTGATGCCGAGGGTGCAGTACCGGCCAGATTCCCCCAGGTGGCGGTATCGAGCTGCAGTAAACCCTGTTCCAGACCCTGTGTTACACTGAAAGGTCTCCGGGCGCAGATTTTCAGTAGACGGCAAGGCTAGAGGTTCAATCGGTCGCATCCAAACCTCTACTGGACATCCGATGCATATGCTGTGGTGGGTTATGTCGTGGGCCAATTGGAAATCGGATGGAGCAGATATCGATCAAATAATTGGAATATTATTTTTTGAATACTCACGATCAAAGGTAAGGATCATCTGACGTAAATTCTGGCTTGATTGTGCAAGGTTTTCATACCGATCCAGCTGATCAGCGTTTTTAGCGTTCAACACTAATGCTGTTACTGGTAATCAATAATCAGAAAGACCCCCCCCCCGCCCCCCTTCATGCATTCATGATGAAACATAATAGCTACTGTATATATTTGATTCGGGAATACTAGCGTGTATAGGCAAGAAACGCCAACGCAAATAGTAGAATTGACCTATATGGCTATTACGCAGCCTTTTAGGAATTACCCCATACCGCTGTAAAACCATAGTTATATTCACCACGGTATAACACGGGAATGTATGCATGGAAAAAATATCTCTTTTTTGCATCTTGACCGGAAGAACCACAGTGTCAAATTACTATAATATTGTATCCATGGCTATAATATAGAATATAGATTTAGCTCTACAAATAAGGTCATGCAGTCGTATCTTTTAACGCTTGGCCCAGCTACAGCGGTCCGCGTCTAATGGCTGGCATCCATTGTGTTTTAAAAAATATATATAATTTTTTTCGATATCCGATCCAGCTATTTTAGTCATATCGGGGCCGATATCTGATATCAATATCGGATCGGTGCATCCATAACCTCAGGTCAGACTAACTCACGACCGGTACTACTAAAGTCAGGTCAGACTAACTCACGACCGGTACTACTAAAGTCAGGTCAGATCCTTAAGGTCCCCCTATAGGGGGACCCTGCTTTTCTTTATCATAAATCGATCAATAGAGACCGTATTACAACCCTGTGCAAAGATTTTCGAGATCGCCAAATGATTGACGGAGCTAGAGCCCCGGGAGTCGGGGGTGGTAATGTGTACTTTTGCGTACTTTGGGGCACGCCTCACATATCGGCATGTAACTCGAGAACCGCTGAACGGATTTTGTCACCTGAAAGGGCAATCGACGGGCAACAAATAGGGCTTTAATTCTATTGTATTAAAAGAAATGCACACCCGAGCCACTAGTGGTCGGCAAAGAATCGTCCACATGTGGGCCCTTGGATGTTAAGAGGTTAATGTTTTTAAATATATTTTTTGTAGCCAAGAGTAAAGACCATAACCCTATCAAAAACAGTAGTCAAAGTGTATATTTAAATTTTTACCGATGTTTTATACGATGTTTTTATCGGAAAATGCTAATTATCGTAAAAACCGCAAGGAAATTACTAAATCCAGATTCAACCCTGCCATTGGAAAGAGGAGCATTTTCCCTATCCATAGATGTATGATTTGGCCATAATAAGGTAAAGGTCAAGTTGACTACTAAAGTCAGGTTAGATTAACTCACGACCGGTACTAAAGTCAGGTTAGACTAACTCACGACCGGTACTACTAAAGTCAGGTTAGACTAACTCACGACCGGTACTACTAAAGTCAGGTTAGACTAACTCACGACCGGTACTACTAAAGTCAGGTTAGACTAACTCACGACCGGTACTACTAAAGTCAGGTTAGACTAACTCACGACCGGTACTACTAAAGTCAGGTTAGACTAACTCACGACCGGTACTACTAAAGTCAGGTCAGACTAACTCACGACCGGTACTACTAAAGTCAGGTTAGACTAACTCACGACCGATACTACTAAAGTCAGGTTAGACTAACTCACGACCGGTACTACTAAAGTCAGGTTAGACTAACTCACGACCGGTACTACTAAAGTCAGGTCAGACTAACTCACGACCGGTACTACTAAAGTCAGGTTAGACTAACTCACGACCGGTACTACTAAAGTCAGGTTAGACTAACTCACGACCGGTACTACTAAAGTCAGGTTAGACTAACTCACGACCGATACTACTAACCTCAGGTTAGACTAACTCACGACCGGTACTACTAAAGTCAGGTTAGACTAACTCACGACCGGTACTACTAAAGTCAGGTTAGACTAACTCACGACCGGTACTACTAAAGTCAGGTTAGACTAACTCACGACCGGTACTACTAACCTCAGGTTAGACTAACTCACGACCGGTACTACTAAAGTCAGGTTAGACTAACTCACGACCGGTACTAAAGTCAGGTGGGAAAGCTGGGGGACATATTATGTATCTTTTCAACAACTTTATACGATTTCCTTGAAATCAATGGAACATATTGTAGTAATGTATTTCCCAGCAGCAGCAGCAGTATTCCCCAGTGTCTTTGGTGGGTGTAGCAAGTGCAACACAACACTAAATTCTAAATGAATCATTTCCTTCCCTGCCTGGCCGCCCAACACACCAGAGAGAAAACAATGTTTACAAACTGAGCGGTACATTAGGCAGGCAGTGTTCCTGGCTCCAAAACGCACACATGCTAATAGATTAACCCTTTCACTGCGACAACACAGAAGGTTAACCCTTTCACTGCCATGTGACAACGGGTTAACCCTTTCACTACCACACTACAGAAGGTTATATAGCGTACTTGCATCGCGTCCCGCTCTTAAGCCATACCGAGATATACCTCATCTCATGTACCTATTGTACTCCATCAACGAATAAAAAACCAAATACACCCACCACCTGCCAGGCCCCGCCCCTTTAGTAGCGTACTATAAAGTACTAGGCGTGGTCACCACTCACTCTTCCTCTTTTTTCGTTTCCATCATAGCGGATGCAAGTCGCCCTATGCAACTAGTGATATGAAAAGATTCGAGAAATTGCGTAATATTGAATGCTTACCGGAGGTTTGCTTACCCCTGGAATCTTCGGGGCATGTTTCAACGACACGTCGGGCCTATGCTGATGTTTCCTCATCTTGTGGCAGCAGATCGAGGAGCAGCGTGCAAGGTTTGGCTATCGAGCCGGCTTGTACACAGGTAGGCCCTGTGTCATCAGGCATTGATGCTAGTGTTAGTAATGCTGTGAAGTGTGTGTCGGCGCCAGGGGCGGGATGGCTTGGTGAACGTTCCACTGAAGTGGACGGTTTCCGGGCGATCCTGGAGCATGCTGCTAACACTAATGCTACTGCTAATGCTAATGCTAATGCTGAAATCGCTGTCGCTGTTCTAATGTTCCCCGCCGTGGGATGTTGCCGCTTTTCCCTCCTCTTGCCCGGTTCATTAATGAAGGTCAGTCGGTAGCTAATGTGGGGGGTTTTGCTGAGTCCTATTTACCCTTTTTACAGGTAAATGGGTTGACAACAGGGTGCAGGCCGGGTGTACCGTGGCTAAGTAGCCAGGTAGCTTTGATCCTGTGCCCCGGCGGGGATGAACGATGTCCCACCCGGCCGATGCTTGAGAGCGAATCGGCTCGGAGGGTGGCAGTATGGACGGATGAGAGCTATACTGCTGCAGGATGGTATTTAGCGGCGGCCAGTGTTATGGCTCAGCTGACTATTTTCCTGTCCACCTTAGCGTCTGGTAGTGGGGCTACGGGACCAGCCGACACTGAAAACATTTTGCATGTTTGTGGTGTTATTAGGGATGGGTACCTTTCACATTTGTACCGGTACCTGTGAATCGATACCGGTACCCAACGGTACCTTTTTTCGGTACTTTAGTCTCAAGAAATTTTATTTACCTACCTCAGTCGTGAAAAAAAAAATCCAAACTTCAAATAACTACAATTTCGACAGTTTTCGGCTTGCCATTGCTCCGACTGCTTTGTTGTTGAATCAAGTCAAATCCTAGGTAAGCATATATTGTGCGTGTGAATGTTGACATGAAAAGAAAAAAGTAAAAAAAAAGTAAAAAAAGAAAAAAAAAAAAAAATCGGTATCTCACTTGATTCGATACTCGGTAGTACCGACGTGTTTCGGTTCGGTACCTCAAAAGTACCGAATTCGGTACCCATCCCTAGGTGTTATAGAGATCTTGACTCAGTCGCAAGCTATAACTGCGGGGAGGATTAGGATGCTATCAACGTTTGTTAATAGGCATATCTGGTTGGAGCAATCTCCTCTTGGGGAAGAAGATAGATTTTCTCTCCTCACGGCTCCTTTTTCCACAGAAGGACTTTTTGGTCGTTCTGCGGAGGCGCAGGCGGTTGTTGATCTGGGTCCCACAACGCCTCACGCTATGCAGCCAGAGGTTGGAGCACGGCCTCGTCAGCGACTGTGGCGAGGCCCTCGACAGGCGGCCATGTTTCCCCCGCCAGTGGTACCCTGGGCGGAGAGTCAACAGGGATCCACAAGGCCGACAGCCTTGGCGGCAGAGGGATCGGCCATTTTGGGTGTACTCGGCTTGGAACAAACAAGCCGTCGTCATTCTGCCGCGAGCAGCCCGCTCCCCGTTCAATCCTCTCTCCGTTACCCACGGAAGCGGGGCTCTGATCGTTTTCCTTTGGCTGCGGGCCGCGAACCTTCTTTGAAGCGCATGCGGCCCCACTTTTCGCTTCTCATGGAGACAGGGGCTGACACCCAGTTGATGGCTGAGCCTGGGTCTGTCCGTGAGAATGTTGTGCTGTCGCGTGGCTCCTGCACCACGCGTTGTGTGATGGGTGAGCCTGGTGTTACGGCTGCCACTATTTACAGTGGTCAGCAGGGGGACTCGAGGCCTCTTCGGTTGAATGCTCAGCAAGGGTTACCCCAGCCTCGCCTTCACCAGGCGGGGTATCACGCTGATGCCTCCCACTCCCGTGAGAGCGGCAGTGGTCTGCAAAGAAGAGGCGAGCGTGATTTGGGTGATGGCAATATCACTGCAGGGCTACGGCGTGTAGGAGCCCATGGGGTCCTCACGCCTTGCATGTCTAGCTGTAGAACAACTCCTCGGCATGCGCTAGAGGGGTGTTCAGGGGGGGTGTGTGTGTCAACCAGTTTGATGGCAGCTATCAAACCGGCCCTTTCTGTCGGGGTCCCCCCTTGAGTGCGTCGCACAGCGGGAGGGACCGGGCCACCTATCTACTGTTCCTTGCGGCCCAGCGTCAGTTGACGGCGGGTGCGCTGTGGGATTATTTTCACATATGGCGACAAGAATGCCGTTTGGAGGGGTGGATAGAGAGAACGTTGAGGGAGGGGCTTGTTTTGCAGTTCGCACAACCCCACCCTCCGTTTTCAGGTTTGGTACAGACCCTATTGTCAGGGTCAGAAGCAGTGACAGCTAGGGATGCACGATAATTGCACGATATCAGCAATTATGACGTCATCCCGATAAACTCGATAACGTTATTGATAGCTCCGATAACATATAATACATTTTTTGGTTAAAAGAAATCCGTCGTGGGTGGATTTGGATGAAGGGCGCTTGTTTTTATTATAGCCTCCTCCTGTTTTGCCAGTACTGTGGTAAAACTGATAGCGTGTGGTTTAGGAACAGGGAGTTTTTCACAAATCCAGCGCTCCCTTTCTTGGCTGTGACGTACTCACGTTACATTCGGAGACAGACAGTCGATCTGCCAATTACGTCCCACGGCTTGCACCCACCTCTTCTTCTTCTTCTTACCACCAATCAGAAGCTCTCGTTCGTTTATTTACCTCCGGATTGTCAGCCATTACTCTACTCTGAGCTAACGTTATCTCCCCGCCAGCCACATTGACAAGTACCAGCGCTTATACATTACTGGCAAATGTCTTGTTGCACTTGTGGCAACGAGCGTTGTCAGCATCGACTTTAGTAAAATAGACCCAGACTTTTGAACATTTTGTTCTGTCCGCCATTATGAGAGCAGAGCTGTCTGTTAGAGCCATATGAAATCCGCGTTCACGGAATCGCGGACGGAATCGCGGAATTAACCAATAAAAATGGAATCAACTGCAAAACGTGGAATATTGCAGAATTTGGCCTAATCTGGACTGAAATTCCGTTTTTGGGTGGAACGCTTGGTGCACACGCGACCGGGGAGGCGGACGCTAGAGCGGGTTACACACAACACAGCAGTCTCCAAGCGTCTCGCTGCTTCGGTGTTAACATAGTCAAGAGGACGCGACCCTGGTCAGACGCCTCTGGTTTTAGCTCCGCAACGATGTACTCACTTTTAGCTATTATGTTTGTTTTTGCTACTTTTTTATTTAAAGCAACACTGGCGGGTACGTCATACGACCGTCAGACACTTATGGACCTGAACCCCGGGCTCAAAGAGGAGTTTGGAGACACTTTTGACATAGAATGGCCAGCAGAAATCAGACGGGAGAATGGCGGCAAAGAAAAGAACAAAGGCGACGGCAGCAGGAGACACAGAGGGAGACGTGGAGGTATCAGATTGAGACTAAAAAGAGCTGCTTACCGCCCAGCAATTCCATCCATCTTTCTGGCGAATGCCCGTTCGTTGGAGGGTAGGATGGATGACCTGAGAGCGAGGGTCCGGTTCCAACGGGAGATGAGAGACATCAACATTATATGTCTCACAGAGACATGGCTCACGTCGACGACTCCAGACAAAAGCGTCTCTCCCTCGGATGCCTTCACAGTCTTACGTGCAGATCGCAACGCTGGCTCAGGAAAGACCATCGGCGGCGGAGTCTGCCTCATCACGAACAATTCCTGGGTTAATCCCGAGGGGGTGCAGGTCCTCTCAAACTCGTGTTCGCCGGACTTGGAACATCTTTCTATCCTATGTCGTCCGTTTCACCTCCCGAGGGAGTTCACCGCAGTCTTCATGACTGCCGTGTATATTCCCCCACACGCGAATACGGGCAAAGCGCTGGGCGAACTACACGATCATCTCAACAGACACCAGATCAAACACCCAGACGCAGCGATGGTAGTGGCCGGCGATTTCAACCAGGCCAACCTGAAGAAAATGATGCCGTCCTTTTTTCAGCACATCGCTTGCTCCACCAGAGGGAAGAACACACTCGACCACTGCTATTCCCCGTTCAAAGCCGGTTACAAGGCAGTAGCCGCTCCGCCATTAACGGGGTCCACAAGCTCGAGCGATCATGACTCCATCTTGCTATTTCCGGCATATCAACAGAGATCACGTGACGCCGTCGTGTCACGTGAGACAAAGAAGTGGACCGACGAATCAGAGGCCACGCTCAAGGACGTGCTTGCAGACACGGATTGGGATATGTTCAAAGGAAGCGCCAGTGACGTCAGTGAGCTAGCAGACACAGTGGTGTGCTACATCACAACAATAGCTGATGGTATTGTCCCCAGGAAAACGGTGCGGATTTTCCCAAACCAGAAACCGTGGGTGGATAGCACTATTAGAGCAGCTCTGAACTCTCGTACCACCGCCTACAACCTGGGTAGAGAGTCAGGAAACATGGAGGAGTATAAGGCTTCAGTCTATACTCTACGCAAAGCTGTCAAACTTGCTAAGAGGACATATGCTGATAAACTGGAGACACAAATGGCACAAAACGACACAAGAGGATTATGGCAGGGACTGAAGACAATAACTGACTATAAAGTCAGCGCCCCCTCAATGGGGAGCGATGACGCCTCCCTCGCGGACAAGCTCAACATCTTCTACGCTCGGTTTGGTGTAGACAGTGGCGCTGCTGGCTCTCCGGCTAGTGACGTCACTGGCGCGCCGGCTGTTGTGGAGGGGGGGGGGGCAACCGCGAGGGGGGGGGGATGCTCTCTCGTTGTCGGAACACAGTGTGAGAAGAGCATTTATGCAGGTGAACACCAGGAAGGCTGCTGGCCCAGATGGCATAACAGGACGTATACTCAAGACCTGTGCCAACCAGCTGGCCCCTGTGTTCACCGCCATATTTAATCAATCACTGGCGGAGTCAGTGGTCCCTGCCTGCTTCAAGATGTCTACCATCATCCCTGTGCCGAAGAAACCCTCCCCAGCATGTCCAAATGACTACAGACCGGTGGCACTCACCTCTGTGGTCATGAAATGTTTCGAGAGGCTGGTCAAGGACCACATTTGTGCCTCCCTCCCCAGTGATATGGACCCTATGCAATTTGCATACAGGACAAACAGGTCCACCGACGACGCGGTCTCCCAGGTACTGCACAGCACCCTCTCGCACCTTGACCGTCAGAAGGGGGGCTATGTGAGACTGTTGTTCATTGACTACAGCTCAGCGTTCAACACCATAGTCCCCACCAGACTGGTGGACAAGCTGATCGAGCTAGGTCTGAGCTCCGCCCTGAGCGCCTGGGTACTGGACTTTCTGAGCGAAAGACCCCAGGCGGTCAGGGTGGGGGGTCAGACCTCCAACACCATCACCCTGAGCATCGGGTCCCCCCAGGGCTGTGTTCTGAGCCCCCTGCTGTACTCACTCTACACACACGACTGTGTGGCCAAATTCAGCTCCAACTCCATAGTGAAGTTCGCAGATGACACTGTGGTGGTGGGGCTGATCTCGGACAACGACGAGAAGGCCTACCGGGAGGAGGTTGAGGTACTGGAACGCTGGTGCCAGGACAACAGCCTGCTCCTGAACATTGGAAAAACCAAGGAGCTGATCGTGGATTATAGGAGAGGACAGCAGGAGACACACACACCACTGATGATAAACGGGGCTACCGTGGACAGGGTGAGCAGCTTCAAGTACCTGGGGGTCCACATCTCAGAGGACCTGACATGGTCAACACACATAGAAACAGTAGTAAAGAAGGCGAAACAGCGTCTCTACCACCTGAGACAGTTAAGGAAGTTCAGAGTATCGGGGAAGATACTCCAGTCCTTCTACTCAGGAGCTGTAGAGAGCATCCTGACCGGAAACATCACTGCCTGGTATGGAAACAGCACGGCACAGGACAAGAAGGCCCTACAGAGAGTGGTGCGCTCAGCCGAGCGTACCACGGGTATTGCACTACCCCCCCTGCAGGTTCTATACAACAAGAGGTGCAA
The DNA here is from genome assembly GCF_963971535.1 of Notolepis coatsorum. NCBI lineage: Eukaryota > Metazoa > Chordata > Actinopteri > Aulopiformes > Paralepididae > Notolepis > Notolepis coatsorum. The sequence goes on along the minus strand of NC_140165.1, from coordinate 125,859,179 downwards.
ATCCAGAGCCTGCAGGATAATGAAAGACCCTCACCACCCCAATAACAGCCTGTTTCAGCTGCTGAGGTCAGGCAGACGCCTGCGAACCCCAGCTACTAGGACAGAGCGGCTTAGGCTCAGCTTCTTCCCCCAGGCCATCAGAGCCATGAACAATGAACATTGAGTGCTCAGAACATTGAACTGTCCACACACAAGCACACATGAACACACACACGACACGCACACTGTGCACGCTCACACACGAGCAGCCACTTAACACTTTAACATGAGCGGGCACACACTCATGTCGCACACACGCACACTTATGGCCAAAGGAAAGGACACTTTAAATTAGAATAACAGGAACAGTGTATTGCACTACCAAAGCTAACTAGCATGTCCCACATGCTCTGTAAATAACTATGTACAGATACCGAGATGTCACTCCATGTTACCTGCTACCTGTTACTGCACAATGTTGTTTTCTTCTTTTGATTCTATTATATGTACCACTGTATTGCACATCGTTGCGGGCAAGACCACCCGCATTTCATTGTATACCTGTATGCCGTGACAATTAAAACTCTTGACTTGACTTGACTTGACTTGACTTGAAGCTAAGAAATTCCCCAATAAGCCCTCAATTCAGAGCAGAGCAGTATCCTAATGACTTTTATGCCTCCGGCGATAAGGTGTTTTGCTAATTCTGTCAACGTTCCGTGGACTGGAGCCACAAAAACACTTGCGACACTATTGTGATTAAATAGCTATAACGTTAGGACATGATAGCTTCTTGCTAAATCTAGTGCACCCATCCATTTGTTTAATGCAAACGATTGTCATTATACACTGCCCTTTATAATCTAAATAAACTTAAATAGCTATGAAACGTTACAGTACATAGGACTATAGATGGAAATGATAGCTTCTTGCTAAATCTAGTGCACCCATCCATTTGTTTAATGCAAACGATTGTCATTATACACTGCCCTTTATAATCTAAATAAACTTAAATAGCTATGAAACGTTACAGTACATAGGACTATAGATGGAAATGATAGCTTCTTGCTAAATCTGGTGCACTCATCCATTTGTTTAATGCAAACTATTGTCATTATACACTGCCCTTTATTATCTAAATAAACTTAAATAGCTATGAAACGTTACAGTACATAGGACTATAGATGGAAATGATAGCTTCTTGCTAAATCTGGTGCACTCATCCATTTGTTTAATGCAAACGATTGCCATTATACACTGTCCTTTATAAACGAAATAAACTAAACTAAAGGTGCCTAAATTATGCATTACTATATTTCATCACAATAAAATAGATATAGCTAGGCTACTGACATTGTGATAATGTCAGTAGTAGCTAGCTGTATCTATTGTTTACACTTGAAATGTGTATATATAGTTAAAAAAAATATTATAATACAATAAATATCGGTATCGGCTTGAGGAGCATAAAGTTATCGGTGTCAAAAAATCAATATCGTGCATCCCTAGTGACAGCCCTGGCCGACTAGATTCGATCTCTGTTGGCGAAGCAGGCTATAGTCGTGGTCCCGAGAGAGGCCGCGATGTCAGGCGTCTACTCCCGTTATTTTCTGGTGCCCAAAAAAACGGGAGGGGTCAGACCTATACTGGATCTGTCCGCGTTCAATCGTCTGATTGTAGCGAGACCATTCAGAATGTTGACCGTCAAACTCCTGCTGCTTGCTGTCAGAAGGGGAGACTGGTTCACCTCCATAGACCTGAAGGATGCGTATTTTCACATCCCGATTTTCCCTCCTCACAGGAAGTTCCTACGGTTCCTGTTTCAGGGCGTAGCATACGAGTACCAGAGGTTGCCGTTCGGCTATTCTCTGGCTCCCCGCACATTCACCAAGTGCGTAGCGACTGCACTGGAGCCTCTACGTCGTCGAGGAATACGGGTTCTATTCTATCTCGACGACATTCTACTCCTCAGCCGGTCGGAGGAGGTTGCCAGGTCTCATACCAGGCTGGTGGTGGAATTCCTCACCAGGCTGGGTTTTGCTGTGAACTGGAAGAAGAGTATGCCTCTTCCCAGTCAACAGGTGGAGTACTTGGGCTTGACGTTGAGATCAAGGCCCATGATTGTAACCCTCTCGGAGCAACGGAGGGTGTCTATCCTACACGCGCTCGGGGGTTTCCGTCTGGGAGGGACCTGACATCGGTACTGTGCTTTATCGACTTCAAAAAGGCTTTTGACTCGATACACAGAGCCGTGATGATGAGGATACTCAAGGCCTACGGAGTCCCTCCCAATCTACTCCGGGCCATAGGGACCATGCACACGGGTACAAGGGCCAAGGTGGTAACCCCAGACGGCAACAGTGAAGAATTTGACATCCTGGCTGGAGTGATGCAAGGGGACACCCTTGCCCCCTTCCTTTTCGCCATAGTCCTCGACTATGCGCTCAGGAAGGCCATCAATGGACGGGAGCAGGAACTTGGTCTCACAATAACCCCAAGGAGATCGAGACGACACCCTGCCATAGTCCTAACAGACCTTGACTACGCGGACGACATCAGCCTGCTCTCTGACCAGGTGGAGCAGGCACAGGAACTCCTGTGCAGAGTGGAGACGGAGTGCGCCAAGGTTGGCCTTAGGCTAAATGCCAAGAAAACCGAGGTCATAATGTATAACATCCTCCCGGATCATCCACCTCTAAGGACAACAGGAGGCTCTGCTCTAAAGGAAGTCAGTGATTTCAAGTACCTGGGCTCGTGGGTCAACTCGTCCGAGCAAGACCTTAAAGTGAGGAAGGCACTTGCGTGGAGGGCTCTGAACGGCATGACCAGTGTGTGGAAATCCAACCTCCCCCGTCAAATCAAGCTCAACTTCTTTCATGCAACAGTTGAGTCTGTCCTTTTGTATGGCAGTGAATGCTGGACCTTGAAGCCCACCCTGCAGAAGTCCTTGGATGGGTGCTACACCAGAATGATGCGTGTGGTGCTCAACATCAACAGGGATGAGCATGTCACTAATGCAAACTTGTATGGGGGGGTGCTAAAGGTGAGCGATAAAGTGGCAGTCAGGAGAATGAGGCTGGCAGGTCACTGCCAGAGACACCATGAGATGCCAACCAGCAAACTTGTGCTGTGGGAACCAACACACGGGCATCGATCACGAGGACGTCCCACGTTAACCTACGTGGACGTACTCAGGAGAGATGCGGGAACAGAAAGCACCAATGAGCTAGCCCAGGGGTCAGCAACCTTTACTATCAAAAGAGCCACTTTTCCCCCGTCCCACAAAATAAAATGCTCAGGGAGCCGCACAACCTATTTACCCTTAAAATGAAGATAACACAGTGTATAACATTTTATATATCCCCAAGCATACCCCACATTTAGCATAAAACGCCTGACAATTGCATACCCAAAGTAATTTGCGATTTATTATACTTTATACTTATAGCACACAGTTTGTTGCATTAATTGGATTATAAAGCAACAAAAAGAGAAATTTGGACTTTTTAATTGCTGTTTTTACCTGTTATAACAAAGGAAAACCTCAAACTCTTATGAAGTGGAGAAAAAATACTGGCTGTGTAGACCTATTTTTTTATAAAAAACAGAAGAGGAGACAAACCACTGGTGTCTGTAGACCGACTTTGAAATAAAACCCTGAACTATTCAGGTATATTTGAGTCCTTCCCTTATTTGTGGAACATTTATAAAATAAAAGTAGTCCACTTTGTAAAAAGACTACCATGTGTACTGTAGACCTACTTTGAAATAAAACACAGAAAAGGAGAAAAAACACTTGCATCTGTAAACCTACTTTGAAATAAAACCCTGAACTATGCAGCTCTATTAGAGTACTTCCCTTATTTGTGGAAAATCTATAAAATAAAAAGTACATTTTTCGTTGTTCGCAAATTTCGCACCACATATCAGGCATACAGGTAAGCCTTTTGTTGACTAAATATCTTAGTTGATGAAATATTTTTTATTTCAGTGTCACAGTATGACATCGATATAAAAAAATTAAAATTAAAAATTAAAAATTTTGATTTATTTTTTTGGGCCAGGGAGCCGCAGCTGATTGGCTAAAGAGCCGCATGCGGCCTTGAGGCCGCAGGTTGCCGACCACTGAGCTAGCCAGATGCATGGAGGATCGGGATGACTGGAAGCACCGATGGAGGGCCCATCCGAGGACGACCTAGATAGATAGAGATAGGGACGGTCACGGCGCTGCAAGTGATGCGCCTGCTCGGTATGATGGCATCTGCTCACATGGTGGTTCCTCTTGGCCTCTTCTTCATGAGGAGGATACAGAGGTGGTTTTTCAGTATGGGAATAGATCCGGTGAGGCACAAATGGAAACGGTTGACGGTTCCTTTGTCGATATGGGGAGATCTCGCCCATTGGAGGAGGCTGGGTATCCTCACCATTGGGGTCCCCATAGGCAGCAGGCGCTCACCCTTCACCGACGCTTCTCTCACGGGTTGGGGAGAGACGTGTCGGACCAACGCAGTGGGGGGCAGCTGGACGGTCCATGCTGCTCCGTCTACCCTGCACATCAATGTGTTGGAATTGAGGGCGGTCCTCCTGGTCCTCAAATGGTTCGACCACCTGGTGGTAGGCGAGCACGTTCTGGTCAGAACGGACAGTATGACTGCAGCGGTGTATATCAACAGGCAGGGTGGGACTCGATCCATCCGCCTGCACCGGGCGGCGGTCGAACTCTGGCTATGGGCATCTCGCAGGCCGCGCAGTCTGAGGGCGCTCCACATCCCTGGTATAGAGAATGTGGGCGCAGATGTGATGTCTCGGGGCGGTCCTCATTGCGACCAGTGGGAACTGCGCCACGATATAGTCAGGCAGATCTGGGATCGCTTCGGGGAGGCTTCAGTGGATCTGTTTGCGAGCCGACGCTCTCACAAGTGCCCCTTGTGGTTCTCGGTCAGTCGGGCAGATCATCCCCCCTTGGGGGTGGATGCCTTCTCGATGTTTCCATGGCCGCCCGGCCTTCTGTACGTCTTTCCTCCTCTACAGCTGTTGAGTCAGCTGTTGGAGCGGATACGGAGGGAGCGCAGGACGGTGATCCTGGTCGCGCCGGACCGGGGCACGGCAGTGTGGTTCCCGGTCCTGATCCAGCTACTGGTCGCTCCGCCATGGCTTATTCCTTGGTCGGCGACGGCCCTCTCTCAAGCACACGGGTCGTTGTTTCAGTACCCGGTGTTTGGCCAACGTCTGATGGTGTGGCTGGTGAGAGGGTGAATCTGGAGAGGATGGACCCTTCTGTGGTTGATACCATCCGGAATGCGCATGCTCCCTCCACTGTCGCTCTTTACGCGGGCAGATGGCGTATGTTCCAAGAGTGGTGTAAGGCGGGGGGCCGGGACCCAGTGTCCTGTCCCCTGGATGCTGTCCTGGGTTACCTCCAGTCTCTCCTTGATAGACTGTCGGCTTCGACGGTGAGGGTATATGCAGCAGCTATATCCTCTTATCATGAGGGATTTGAGGGTGATGTTTTGTTCAGCCACCCTCTTGTGAAGCGTTTCCTGCTTGGCGCTCGACGCGTGAAGCCGGTACAAGGCTCTTTGGCTCCAAGTTGGGATCTTCAATTGGTCCTCGGTCGGTTGTCTTTGGCCCCGTTTTGAGCCTCTTGAGCAAGCGCCCTTGGGACAGCTGTCGTTCAAGACTGCGTTCTTGCTGGCCGTCACCTCCGCTAAATGCGTGGGTGAGCTCTGCTCTTTCGGTACGACCAGAGTGCCTGTCTTTTCGTTCCGATTGCGGTGCCACTCTGCGGCCTAATCCTGCCTTCGTGCCTAAAAATATCCGGAGTTCCTTCCGCTCCAGGGATATTGTGGTTCAGGCGTTTCATCCGCCTCCTCACGCTAGTGAGTTGGAGGCGGGCCTTCACCTGTCATGTCCGGTCCGTGCTTTGGGGATTTACCTCAGCCGTACTCAGGGCCTCAGGGCTACCGATCAGCTTTTTGTCTGTTACGGTGGTTCTCGTGCCGGTAAGGCACTATCGAAACAGCGCCTGTCCCATTGGTTGTGCGAGGGCATTGCCCTCTGCTACACGTTGGCCGGGCTGGCTCCCCCTGGGGGCGTCAGGGCGCACTCCACTCGTGGGGTGGCGGCCTCTGCCGCCCTGCTGGGTGGGGCCTCGGTGGAGGACATCTGTGCTGCAGCTTCATGGTCCTCCCCGGGTCCCTTCGTAAGGTTTTACCTCATGGACATGACAGGGGGTTCTGTCTCCCAGGCGGTTCTGGGGTCTGTGGCCTCTCCTGCTTCCCATCCTTTGGTGGGGTAGCAGGGGTGTGTGGGTATGGGCCACAGTGTGTTGTGTCACACGTGGTTCCGCCTGTGCTGTGTGTTCAAGGGGTTCTAGTTCCCTCTTGTTCGCACTCGGGTGAAGTTGACTGCGCCCCCTCTTCATTAGGAAGGATGGGGTGACGGGACTCCCCTTCCCCCTTGATGTGGGCTTACGGGTCCTCAGGGGGTGCATCTGTCGGGCCTTGCATCCGCTCTACCCCATATCTCGGTATGGCTTAAGAGCGGGACGCGATGCAAGTACGCTATATAACGACAGGTTATGTATATAACCTAGTTATGAGTACTGGCTAAGCGTCCCGCTCTTAGTGTGCCCTGAGTTCCCTTGGGGAATCTTTTCCTGGAAACGATTTTTTCCGAGGAAGAGTGAGTGGTGACCACGCCTAGTACTTTATAGTATGCTACTAAAGGGGCGGGGCCTGGCAGGTGGTGGGTGTATTTGGTTTTTTATTCGTTGATGGAGTACAATAGGTACATGAGATGAGGTATATCTCGGTATGGCTTAAGAGCGGGACGCTTAGCCAGTACTCATATACGGTCTATAGTGTGATAGTAAAGGGTTAACCTTCTGTAGTGTGGTAGTGAAAGGGTTAACAATAGGGATGTTCAATATTGGCTTTTTTACCGATATCCGATATACCGATATTGTCCAACTCTTAATTTCCGATACTGATATCAACCGATACCGATATATGCAGGGAATAATTTCAGGTAATTAACATTACATATCTCTTGTCATGGAATTAACACAACATTATGCATACTTTTGACCATAAATAAAATAAGAATGTGTTCTTACTTGCTTGCTTGGGTAAATAAAGGTTAAATAAATGTTAAAAAAAAAAAAAAAAACATTTTAAACCGATACAGATAATTTCCGATATTAATGCCAGTATCAGCCGATAATATCGGTAGGCCGATAATATCGGACATCCCTAGTTAACAAGCCCCTCGTCAGGAGGGCTGGTGGAGGGCAGCTTGTGGCGGTTCTTAGGGGGCTTTCTCACTAACCATTCGGTGTCGAATCACAGCCCGATCGCACCCAAAAAGGGTGTGGTCGTCCTACTGAGTCCTACTGATAGGGTTGCCACCCGTCCCGTAAAATACGGAATCGTCCCGTAATTGGAAACTAAAAGACGCGTTCCGTATTGAACTGATACGGGACGCCCTGTGTTGCCAGTATTGTGAGAGAAATGAGCCAGCCGACCTACAAAAACAAGCAAAATTTTGTCCAAAAGTTGCGGAAAATAAACAGACTTGGCAACTCTGGTATGATGGGCGTGCGCTCAGCAGCTCACGACCAATGAGAATTCGCGCTTTCACGTTGCTAAAACGTTCTGTGCGGTCATCTGCTCAGCTCAGTCACTGCATCACCGGGCTGTTTGGCAGCAGACAATACTCAACCGGCGCGTCCTAAAAAGAGAAATCGCCTCCAGAAGTACAGACGTGAGTTGGAACTGGCAAACCCATGGCTTGATAGCGTCAGTGGAGATGTTTATAAAGCAAACTGCAAAGTATGTTGGTTTTTTTTTGTGTGGTGCATGGTGGACTGACTGACATCAAACAGCATGCCTCAGGAGAACAAAAATATTCCCGAAATATAAGAACTCAAAGGACCCAAGCACAGGTTTCACAGTTCTTCATGACTGAAACATCTCCTGTGAGATTGATTCGGTATGGGATATTACATCTTATTTATCTGGTTGTGTTTTTAACTACAGTAGATGTCAGTATTTCTATTTACCTGCCCTGGCAGCCAGGAGCCTACATATTGGCTGCTGATGTGGGCATAGTCTAGGTCTAGGCTATTTCAGTTGACTAATATGGTTGATTGTTCATTAATGTTGAGTTTTTAAAGTCTAATAAATAAACATGTATTTATATTAATCAATATAATTAAATAGTGTGCCCATTTAAACTTTTATGTTGTTATGCTCATCTGGAAAACGGAATTATTCATAATGGATTAACAGTTAATAAATACATAAATAATAAAATTCATAAATACATAAATGCAAAAATACTTAAATAAATACTTAAACATAAATAAATAAATAGTGTTCAGACAACAATATAAAAGTCATACTGTTCAATTTCATTTCATTTCAATTTTATCATCCCACTCCCTCTAGGTTACTGCAGCTGAGGTGACGCATCACACGGTTAAACACAACCTCAGCTACAACAGTGCTGACTGTTTGTTTTCTATGCATTTCAGGAGTTTGGGGGGCTGGCTCCCCTAAATAATTAAATAGCATAACCCTAACCCTAACTCTAAAACCGAAATAAAGTAAAAAAAGAAAAAAAAGTTACAAAAACTGCCAATTTTCGCCAAAAAACACCCAAAAAATTTCTCGCACGCGCTTCGCGCACGGTCGAGGAAAGGTGTCCCTTATTTCTATTAGTGAAAGGTGGCAACCCTACCTACTGAGCCCCCGGGGACGCTGATTCGCTACAAATCTGGACCGCTGAAATAGGTGGTTCCGGGTGCGTGCCAGTGGGAGTGGGGGGCGTGGTGTACAAGCTTGTACCAAAACACTGAAGAGGCTTGCTGTATCAACTTGTTGACACACGCAACGTCATTACTGTAATGCTTTCATGCTTGCTTGAATTTTGGGCAGATAAAAACATACAGCAACAACTGGACAATACCCATGGCAATTTGGCGAGTTCAGACCTCAACCAAACAAGCATGTTGAGCCTCACGGCTAAAAACATGAAGCCACATTACAAGCACAAGACTTCCCTGGCTCGCATTAGGCCTGGCAATTTTTTTGCCATTGCTATGTCTACTATACATTGGTTTCTTGTTCGAATGCATTTATTTCTATTAGACCAGTGGTGCCCAACCAGTCGGCCGTGATCGACCGGTAGATCAATGACATTCAATATAATTGCTGCGAGCGATGGGCTAATGTTAGCTGCGAACTAGTAATAAATAGGCTAAGCTAACTAGCGTTAGCTTCGCGTTAACCCTGGAAAACGCTCAAAGCGGACTCCACGACACCAGTTCCATTCGTGAGAAAAGGGGGGTGGGTTATATTGACAAGGCTTGACAACAGAGGTTTAAACATAACTTCATATTTATTGTTTATTTGTTTCTTTATATCAGCATCCAGTTTCCACCACCGTATGTTAAACTCTTCCTGTGTTGACGTTAGAGCGTTACATCATCGCTACGGCAGTTTACGCGCTCAAAACGCAAAACGTAAACAAAACCCAGAGCGCACCAAGACTGCAGTGTGTACGCAAACTAGAGGGGGGAGAGGGAGCGCGGAAGTTCGCACCCAAGTGTGACGGATCGTACTGGTCTGCGTTGTTGTTAAATGCTTATGTCCCGAGGGGGAGTCGAACAGGGAGCTCCCGCGCCGCGGGCGACGACATAGGCCGCTGCACTAAGAAGTGAATCCACTCCTATGTACCGTACCCAGGGCCGCCTGGGAGAAATGCGAGGCCCTATGCGAGATTTAAACGCGAGCCCCCCCCCCCCCCCCCCCCCCCCCCCCCCTAAAAGGTTAAAAAAAAAAATATATATATATATATAATATAATATTTTATTTAAATTTTTTTTCATACAGTCAACATATTCTTAAATAATAGCGCTGCCCGAGGCTGGGCATGATACAGTCAACATATAGCAAGAGAGAGCTCCCGTTCTACAGTCAATAGCGAGAGAGAGCGAGAGAGAGCGAGAGAGAGAGAGAGAGAGAGAGAGAGAGAGAGAGAGAGAGAGAGAGAGAGAGAGAGAGAGAGAGAGAGAGAGAGAGAGAGAGAGAGAGAGAGAGCTCAACGGCGGGCATAGAATAGGTTGCATGAACTCACCATAACGCAGTATCAATGGTAAAGTTGGAAGGAGACTTTCCGTGGAGATGAAAAGTACCAGTCCCTTGGGAGTCCTAGTTTATCTGCCACACGTTAGCACTCGATAACTTAGCAATTAACTAAAGGCAGGGATGCGTAACTAGCGTTAGCTAATGCTAGCTAGCTAGCGTTAGCTAACGCTAGCTAGCGCTAGCAACAACTAACGCTAACTAGCGTTACGTTAGCTAACATGCAACAACTTTCATCTTCAGTCCATCTGCCGAACATCCTCTTCGTCTTGGCAAAGTTGGCATAACCATCATACTTGGTATTGATAACAAGCTTATGGCCCACGGTGTAATTTCTTCTGATCCATGCTGCTTTTGAAAAGACATCCACTCGCTCCTCTGAATAGCGCTGAATAGATCCCTGTACCTCGTGGGTCCGGGAAGAGCCCGGAAACACTATTCTAAAATCTGTAGAGCAGCAGAGCCGCAGAAACCGGAACACTGCAGTCTGCAGAGCCGCAGAGGCAGGAACAAGTCAGACACATTCTACAAACGTGTCTAATGTGAAATATATAAGCATATAAGCAAAACTAGATTTTAGGTCTGTGATGAAAAAGGGCCTCGCGGGGAAGGGGGGCCTCGCAAAAAAAAAAAAAAAAAAAAAAAAAAAAATTTGCGAGGCCCCCCTTCCCGCGAGGCCCTGTGCGACCGCACTGCTCGCACACCCCCTGAGGCGGCCCTGACCGTACCTATGCGTCTATTAACCCTGTTATGAGGAAGTGAGTTTAACTTACCAGCCCGTAATGCCACAGTCACTTGTCAACACCCCTGTTTCTGTGACTGTGGATATACTCACGGGCTTCCCCGTTACACTCACCTCCCTAAACTCACACTCCCAGGACATCTGGGTCACTGGGCACCACTGTGACGGATCGTACTGGTTTGCGTTGTGTTGTTGTTAAATGCTTATGTTCCGAGGGGGAGTCGAACAGGGGAGCTCCCGCGCCGCGGGCGACGACACAGGCCGCTGCACTAAGAAGTGAATCCACTCCTATGTACCGTACCTATGCGTCTATTAACCCTGTTATGAGGACGTGAGTTTAACTTACCAGCCCGTAATGCCACAGTCACTTGTCAACACCCCTGTTTCTGTGACTGTGGATATACTCACGGGCTTCCCCGTTACACAAGGACGGAACGAGGACGGGCCGGAGCTGATTCGACCCCGAATGGCAGTGAGAAAGCCCCCTTAGCCTCTGCCTCTGCCTCATATGGTGAAACAAAGAGGCTTTGGCAGCAGTACTGATGTTTTTGGAGAAAGCTGACGAGAGGTATATATCAACAATTATCATAGTATGGGTGGACAACTAGGCATGCGGTGTAGTCATATAGATTATATTATATGTATTATATTAGATTAGATAGATTAGTTAGACAAATGTATTGTCATCATACAGCACAAGTACAGTACAAAAGATTTTTAATTGGGACAGAGCACACGGTCATCCCTGGTCAAGAGAGATGTCTATGATTTTTTCTTCTACTGACTTGAGTATGATTTTTATGAACAATTTGCAGTGTAAGGTTCACATAATTAAAACAAAATTATCAACAATCCATCAGGATAAGTGAAAGGTGGAGATTTTGAAAAAACCTAAACTTAGAAAATATATTGCAATTAAAAATTAGTATTTTACTGAACCTTATGTAATGTTAAACTTAAAGAGAAGACGGAGGTCTCTGTGTGCCCAGTTGAGGTCTGGCACCCTGCCATTGGCTGTGGAAGTGGGTAGATTCCAGGGTAAACCTGAGGAGGAGCGGTTGTGTGTTCTGTGTGATCTGGGAGTGGTGGAGGATGAATATCATTTTGTTTTTTATTGCCCTTTGTACACCACTTTGAGGAGGGCTTTATTTGAAAAAATTCAAATTGCAAACCCAGATTTGTTTTGGCAGTCTGAGAGCTGTATGTTGAGTTGTTTTTTTGTGGAGGACATCTTCGGTTTTGCAGGATTTTTGGAGAAGGCATGGCACCTGAGACAAAACACACTGTATCCTATATAATTGTATTTGAATTCACCTTGTTTTTCTGTTTTTCTGTTTATTTACATTGAGTACAGCTTGTGTTATATTACGTTTTATTGTATTTTCTTGTATTTTTCTTTTTTTATGGCCATCTTGGTCTATGTCATTTGTTAAGTAATTGGTAAAGTATATTATTATATACTTATTGTTATGTGTCTTGTAAGCCCATATGGGCTGGGCATACATCTGTATGTAAGACACGAAAATAAAAAATATCAAATCAAATAAAAAAATCACAACAAAAATAAGTTTGGCATCCAACCAGAGTGCAAATATAACAGTAAAGTGCAACAGTAATATACAATGTACAGGTGATAAAACTGGGTATAAAATATATAAATTAGTACTACTGAGTAATAGTGCTAATCAGATGTACAGTATGACCCACCCCCTCTCTCTCTCTGTGTCTCTCTCTCTGTGTGTCTCTCTCTGTGTCTCTCTCTCTCTCTCTCTCTCTCTCTCTCTCTCTCTCTCTCTCTCTCTCTCTCAATTCAATTAAATTCAAATGGCTTTATTGGCATGACGTAACTTGTACATGTTGCCAAAGCAAATGATTAATATTAACATAAACATGTTACATCCCGCTCCTCCCGGGCAGCGTGTCGAAGTGTCCTTGAGCAAGACATTAACCCCTAACTGCTCCCGATGAGCAGGTCGGCACCTTGCATTTCTGTATAATCATGACCATGTAGGACTACCTGAATTATTGTTTGAAGATTATTTTCATTTCATGAATTCCATGCTCATCGTTTTCCCCTCGCCTTTCATAAGGACATGGGCCTCTATATCCATGCATCTTTCCATTAGGTGACAAGTTTGTTTAGCCATATTTACATACCTTACATAACACTATACACAGTAACAGAGACGCACCTGTTTCCATGGACACCGGTTGCCCCGGGTAAGAGGCATGTGGCAACTGGGCAGGGCTTCCGCCGCAGAGCTCAGGTGTCTGGTTGGCTAAACAATGTGAACCATCTCTGATGTCGTGTCTATAGTGGTGGAAGAAGTAGCTACACAGTTCCTTTTAAAATTAGAAATACCCAGATAAATGAGTACTCTGGTAAAAGTAAAAGTCCTCCATTCTAATTATACTTAAGTAAAAATAGAGAAGTATTTGTTATTGAATTTACTTAAGTATCTAAAGTAAAAGTATGCATTTTACATGGCGTTTGTTTGTGTATTCCAGTGCTTGGGAGACATTCAAACCTCGATCCATTGACCTCTATAGGTCATGCTAAATGTATGTCGTCCAGTTATGCTGCTCTGATTATTTCCTCTGTGAAAGAATATAATCTTCATACATTTTAACCATGTTTTCTATGCTACATCTTTTTCTTCAAAGTAACAAGTAACTGGTGGGTTCATATGAATGTAGTGGAGTAAAAAGTACAATATTCCCTTTGAAATGTAGTGGAGCAAAAGTATAAAGTTCCCTAAAATGAAAATACTCACATAAAGTACAAGTAGCTTGAAATTGTACTCAAGTACAGTACTTTCCACCACTGCATGTCTATGACCAAGGTTGGCTTCCCTAGTGGAAGAATACAGATGGAGGTGTAGCCTTTCAGGGCAGACAGAGGATATCACCCACTGGCTGCTAGTAGAGCAGTATAGGGAGGTGTAGTCTGACGTGACTTTGGAGGTCCACCCGTTTAGGGATTTATCATTGGGAAAATGGATTATCGGCTATTGTAACAATTCTGCTGCATGGAAATTGAAAAGCTTTCCATTTTTGCACAAAATGAGTTCCCTTCTATCACTAACATTATTTTTTATTAAGCATTTTTGGTTGAAATAAAATTTGGCAATCTTCTTTTACGATTAATTGCGAATATTTTCACGTTGAGCTATAGATTGTGGATGAATATGCACAGAAAGGTACACCATGCAAATGTTCATGCTTTATTTGTTTTAAACGAGACGATTTAGAAATGGGCAATGGGGTAATACATTGTGATTTCAAGCGAGGTGGACCGGCCGGAAACAGCAATGACGTAACCACTACACCTCCCTATAGAGTAGCAGCGCAGTGTTACAGTTTTTCACGACTGCTAAAACACACAACACAATACCCTAAACCAAATGACCAGTTCCATAATCGCATTCAATAAAACGACCCCCCATTTGGCACCCATTTGGCAAAACCATAAACACATTAACCTGTAGACACAATCACACAAAACTCAATCCCCTTTTCTCACAAGTCTAACACATTTTGTCTTGCTAAAACACATGTTGCAAAAATCTCCGATCGAATGTGCACATTGAAACTCATGTGATACAAAATGATAGCCACAGTCAGCAAAAGTTGAACACAATGAACACATCTGGTGTCATTGATAAAACACAACAACTCAAAATGTAAGACACTTGTTGCGAATTATGTGACCACACATATATAGTATAATAGGCCAGTGCAGAGTGCACAGTTTTCTGAAGGTTCCAAAACTATTTTTATTTTCTTCTTTGGGGGGTGGGGGGCAAGAAGGATGTGTACAAGATGCATTACTGTATAGTAGGCCTATATCGTACATGTATAGGTCATGTTTCCAAATGCACCTCCCTTAAACAAGCCAGAGTCACACCGCTCATAAAAAAACCAACCCTGAACCCCACCGTCATAGGCAACTACCGTCCTGTCTCTCTTCTCTCCCTCCTTTCTAAAACACTTGAACGTGCTGTATCCAACCAACTTACTGCTTATCTCTTACAGAATGACCTCCTAGACCCTAATCAGTCAGGCTTCCGGACTGGCCACTCCACAGAAACGGCCCTCATTGCGGTCACAGAGGCACTTCACTTAGCAAAAGCGAAAGGCCTCTCCTCTGTCCTGATTCTCCTAGATCCATCTGCAGCCTTCGACACAGTCAACCATCAGATCCTCCTCGCGGCCCTCGCAGGAATGCGAGTGGCTGGCTCTGCGCTGACATGGCTGACATCATACCTCAATGACCGCTCCTACCAAGTGTCATGGCTGCGGACGGGTGTTCCCCAGGGCTCGGTCCTAGGACCCCTTCTCTTCTCCCTCTACACTAAATCACTGGGTAACATTATCACGTCTCATGGTCAAGCCCAGATTAAGAATTCCGATGCCTCTGGGCCAGACTCTTGTGGAGGCCCCCACAGCCACACACATGTGCACGCCCGCACAGTGGCATTTTTTATATGTAAAACTTTGGTGGGGCAGCCACCAACCAAGGCTACATACCAGGCAAACTACAGTAATCAAAATTACAGTAATCCTGCTACTGGTGCGTTTGGCGTATGGCTTAGAGTAGACGACAGAGTACAGCAACTTGCAATGGGCCTGGTCTACAAGATACACTACACCACTAAGATACCCATGTACATGTCGAAATACTTCCCAAAGGTCAGTGAATACCACGACCACAACACCAGAGGGAGCTCCACAAATCATGTTCAACCCAGATTCGGCTCAAACAAGGGACTAAACACGTTTAGCAATTATGCCACAACAATGTGGAACGCCCTACCCTCAGCCGTAAAATTATGTGAATCCCTACCCTCCTTCAAAACCACTCAAAGAGCACCTACGGGTGGCTGCAATTAAAAACTGGCCCCTGTAAATGTCCAAACCCCCGCTCCCACCCAACCCCCTCCAATGTACAGTTTCTTCCCCTTCGAATGTATATATTTCTGTTTCTTCATCTATGTCTCTTATACAGTACTGTATACTTGTATGTCATAAATGTATCAAGTGTCATGATGAATTGAAAATGG
Source organism: Notolepis coatsorum (assembly GCF_963971535.1). Taxonomy (NCBI): domain Eukaryota; kingdom Metazoa; phylum Chordata; class Actinopteri; order Aulopiformes; family Paralepididae; genus Notolepis; species Notolepis coatsorum. The sequence goes on along the minus strand of NC_140165.1, from coordinate 125,843,247 downwards.
GGGACCCTGATGTAAACAAGACAAAAGTATTTTTCTGGTCTGCATCCCCATAACAATTGTTTGAGCCGTACTGTAGTGTACCCATTCTGCAATCTATTAATACAATTTTCAAGCAATCAATATTTTTAAGGAACAGCAGTACTGTTAGACTACTGCTGGCCATTCATCAAGCGAGACATTGCTGATTGTTTATTTATTTTATAAGACAAGACTATGACTACCAACTGCCTAGCCAGCCATGTATCAATCTTGGATGTAATGATAACGTTACCACACTGACTGTATCGATGGCTTTAACTACTGTAGCTACAGTAGCAAGCCAAGTTACTTACTGTTCTTTGTGCAGCAAAATGTTGAACGAAGTTGGAAGTTGTTGCGTCTCCGTCTGTGATTTCAACCCGCACGTTTTGCGTACTGCAATTCGTTTTTTGTTGACCACCACGTAGTAGGATCTTTGAGCCAAGACACATTATTTTCTTTGTGCTCAACAAAAGACAAATAGTGAGGATATCCAATATCCATGTGTAAAAACTCGACTAGTGGGCGTCGCCATGACAGTTTAGACTGCAGGTAAACAAAACACGCTCACAGCGTGTCTCGGCAGGTGACACAGGAGCCAGCTGGAAATGAATTAATTCACGGCACATTTAATAACATAATTTTTAATAGGGGCATGGGGGAAGGTATCAAGTCTTCTCAAGTCAAAAGGCTCAAGTCCAAGTGAAGTCACGAGTCATTGGTGTTAAAGTCAAAGTCGAGTTGCAAGTCTTTTTCGATTTGGTCAAGTCAGAGCGTAGTGGAGGCCCCTCGTCACTAGGGGGAGCTTGAGGCCCACGGGCCGCGGCCCAAACGGCACGTTGGTTAATCCGGGTTTGCTCATGGCTTCTCGTATCATTGTTATGCCGATGATACTCAACTCTTCCTCTCCTTCCCTCCCTCAGATATCCACGTCTCTGAGCGGATCTCTGCCTGTCTGTCTGACATCTCCACCTGTATGACGACCAACCACCTCAAACTGAACCTAAGCAAAACAGAATTGCTCCACCTGCCGGCCAAATCCTCCCCCCTGACCGACCTTTCCATCACAGTCGAGAATGCAGCTGTGACCGCGTCCCCGACCGCCAAGAACCTTGGTGTTGTCCTCGACGACCAGTTGAACTTCTCTGTTCACATCGCAGCGACAACCAGAACCTGCAGATTCCTCCTGAGCAACGTCAGAAGGATCCGCCCCTTCCTGACAAAAGAAGCCACCCAACTCCTCGTCCAATCAACAGTCATCTCCCGCCTCGACTACTGCAACGCACTGCTTGCTGGCCTCCTGGCCACTGCCACCAAGCCTCTAAAACTCTTCAACGCAGTGGCTCGCCTGATCTCAAACCTACCGAAGTCGGCCCATGTCACCCCACTTCTTAGGGACCTGCATTGGCTCCCCATTGCTGCACGAATCCGTTTCAAGGCCCTCGACCTGGCATACCATGCGGCAAAGGGAACCGCTCCTGCCTACCTCCGGTGGTCTCTAACTACACACCCTTAAGACCCCTACGCTCTGCATCTTCTGGCCGCCTCAGACCTACTCCTATCCAAGCTCCGGGAGGGTCATCAAAGAGAAGTCGCCTATTCTCAGTCCTTGCCCCACAATCGTGGAATGAACTACCCACCCCAGTTAGGACAGCCGAAACCCGTCCAATCTTTCGCCGTCGACTAAAGACGCACTTCTTCAACCATTATCTGAAATAATAATAAAAAAAATTTAAATTAAAAAAATTAAAATCTAACCCTAACTAACCTTACTGCACTTGTCCTAATAAACTAACCTACACTGTAGCACTCAACACTTTGATGAACATTGTTGCTCAGATGATAGAGTTGTGCCCTTCCTGATGACTTTTCATACAGAACTTGTAAGTCGCTTTGGATAAAAGCGTCAGCTAAATGACTAAATGTAAATGTAGTGTTTACACATTTTTGCATTTAGTTGTGATACAGTTTTTTTTCCGATTGATTGATTGATTGATTGAAAAGTGTATTAACAGATTGCAGAATGGGTACAGTACAGTACAGCTCAGTACATACAATTGTTAAGGGGATGCAGACCAGAGAAAGACTTTCGTCTTGTTTACATCAGGGTCCCCCATTTTCAATTCATCATAACATATATGACATACATGACATACAGATAGACAGTACTGCTACATCTATACATTTATGACATATCAGATTTGCAAATACAGTACTGTTTGTGATACAAAAGTGTCCAGAAAAAGAGTGTATATACATTTGGCATAGAAACTGTACATTGGAGGAGGTTGGGTGGGTGGGGTGGGGTTGGGTGGGTGGGTGAGGGCTGTACATTGGAGGTGGGGGGGGGGGGGTTGGGTAGGGGACACACACACATTTTACACTGTACATTTGAATACTGACAAAGCCTTACTTGGTCATTTACTGTACAACTAGGTTAGGACATTTGTAGGGGCCAGTTTCGAATTGCAGTCTCACGTAGGTGTTTTTTTAGAGTGTTTTTGAAAGTGGGTAGTGATTCACATTCCTTTACAGCTTTAGGTAGGGCGTTCCACATTGATGTGGCATAATTGCGAAACGTGTTTAGTCCCTTGTTTGAGCCGAATCTGGGTTTTACATGATTTGTGGAGCTCCCTCTGGTGTTGTGATCGTGGTATTCACTGACCTTTGGGAAGTATTTTGACATGTACAGTACATGGGTACCTTGGTTGCGTAGTGTATCTTGTAGACCAGGCCCATTGCAAGTTGCTGTACTCTGTCGTCTACTCTAAGCCATCCTAGGTTGTCAAAGTGGGCAGGGGTGAGGTGGGTTCTAGGAGTCAGGTCAAGCAGTAGTCTGACTAGCTTGTTTTGAGATGTTTGTAATTTGTTTTTTAGTGCCTTTGAGGTGCTTTGGTACCATGAGGTGCAAGCATAGTCGTAGTACCCTTGAATGAGTGCTCCTGCTAGAGTCTTCAGGGTATTCTTGTTTACCAGAGAGGAGATCCGGTACAAGAATCGAGTTTGTTGGTTGACTTTTTTTATTACATTGGATGCCATTTTGTCACAGGAAAGATTAGCCTCTAGGATGGAACCCAGGTAGGTAATTTCATCTTTCCTTGTGATAATATTGTCACCCACTGTAACCGAGAAGCCGTCGGTCTTGCTGAGTTTGTTATTTGAACCGAAGAGAATGGACTCTGTTTTGCCCATGTGTAATGATAGTTTGTTGTCGGCGAGCCATATGCAGATTTTGCCTAGTTCCGAGCTGAGGGCTTTTTCAACCTGTAACTTGTTCTTGTCAGAGACCAGCAGGGCTGAGTCGTCCGCAAACAGGAACAAGTTGCAGTCACAAGCTGACGACATGTCATTTGCATAAATTAGGAATAGTAGCGGTCCTAGTATGCTTCCTTGTGGAACACCACAGCTCACTGTGAGGGGGGGGGATAGGGTACCGTTTACCTCCACCATCTGTTCCCTCCCCTCCAGGTAGGATTGTATCCAGCTCACTGATAAACTATCAAAACCAATTGCTTTTAGCTTGTCAATCAGAATGGTGTGATTGACAGTGTCGAAGGCCTTTTGTAGGTCCAGCATGACCATGCCGCAGTATTTGCCCGCGTCCACCTCTTGTTTGATGTGGTCGTTCAAGTAGAGAAGGCATGTGTCAGTGGAGTGGGATGTTCTGAAGCCAGATTGGAATTCGTAGATTAGATTTTTTTCCGTGAGGTACTTTTCGATCTGTTCGTATACTATTTCGAGATGGATGTAAGGATAGAAACAGGGCGGTAGTTGCCCGGGTCTAATTTGCTGCCCTTTTTGTGCAGGGGTGTTACTCTCGCAATTTTGAAGTCCTTGGGGACGTGTCCCTGTTTTATGGAGAGGTTTATTATGTGTGTGATGACTGGGGTGATGGCTGCTGCCGAGTCTCTGAGGAATTTGGAGGGGATGTTGTCATGGCCAGTGGCCTTGTTTGGTTGGAGGGCGCTCAGCTTTTTGAGTACCTCATCTGTAGTTACCATTTCCAGTTTGAAGTCGTCTTTGTGGACGCCTAGGTTCTTGTAGTATGCTACTATGTGTTCTACCCCATACTGCCCTGAGTGGGAGGGTAGTTTGTTTACCAGTGTTGTGGCTATGTTTGTGAAGAAAGTGTTTAAGTAATTGGCTACATCCAGCTTGTCTGTGATGAGCGTGTTGTCCGTTTTTATGTTTATGTTTGAGAACCTGGTTTTAAGTTTTTTACTGCAGCCTAGTTGATTGTTGAGTAATTTCCAAAGTTCACGTGGTTTATTTTTGTTTTCCTCGGTTTTGTCGTTGATGAAATTTTTTTTAGCAGTTTTGATCATGGAGTTTACGTCATTTCTTAGTCTGTTTCTTTCTAGTTTGAGTTCAGTCACGTGGTCTTGGAGTTCACTGCTCGTGCTTTTGGTAAGCTTTGACTGGCTTTTACGAAACTCTGAGCATTTTTTGTCTCTGGCTTTCATAGCGGTCAGTATTTCAATGTGCATCCATGGCTCAGCGCGATTTTTTACTCTGGTGGTTCTTAGGGGGGCCATGTTGTTTAGTATTGATGAAAATTTGGTTTTGAAGCCAAGCCAAGTTTCTTCAACCAGTGTACAATTGAGTTCATCTGACCAGTCCAGACTCTCCAGTTCAAGGTTAAAGGCCTCGCTAGAGTAGGTTTTGAGGTCTCTAGATGTGACTGTTTTGTGACAGCCAGCCTTTAGTTTTAGCTTTTTGCGGGTACAGAATATCATATAATGATCACTTAACCCACATGCTATAACCCCTTTATTGGAGATCTTGGACTTGTCAGAGGTCAGTATGAGGTCAATGGTAGTCTGAGTTGATTCACATATCCTTGTGGGTTGGGTGATTAGTTGGCTGAGGCCGTGCAGATCACAAAACCTATTGAAGGATTTGAAGACGGGTGCATCTTTTTGTTGCATATCCGTGTTCCAATCCCCAATAAGAATTTTTTCCGCATCCTCAGCTCCAGCTAAGCACACATCCAGAGTATCATAAAAGCCAGTTTGATCTGGCGGTCTGTATATTGTGCCGACTAGAACAGATTTTGCCCTTTCAAATAAAATTTCCACCCATACGGTTTCAATTGTCTCATGATGAAGGTCAGTACGGGTAATGAATTTGGTGTCCTTATGCATGTACATACAAACACCACCTCCATACTGGTTTCTGTCATTACTGTAAGCACGATTTGGAAAACGGGGCCCAATGTTTCAAAACACTACACATCATTAGTACAACCACACACACAATAAGCAGAACACCTCAGATCATTTGCTAAATTAAACACACTTGTAAAAACTATACACTAATCTATAAAAAACCCATTTTACCGTTTTTTCACAATTGCTAAAACACATTTCACAAAACTGACCTCCCTTTTCACAAAACTCAAAACACATGTGTCATATGACTTACTGTAATTCTGTTTGAACCAGTTACACACTGCTCTGCTTACATAACCTAAAACACTTTTACGTAGCAATTATACTTAATAATCAATAATAATAATAATTCATTTAATTTATAGAGCGCTTCTCAGTAACCCGATGTCGCTGACAGTAGGCAGAGAGAGAGAAAAGAAACAGAACCACAGGGGAAACGGGGAACAATATGAAATATACAGTAACATAGAGCCACAGTAACAAATGAGTACTGTAAGTGAAGTACACAGAGAATGTGCCAATATACAATAAATTCACCAAACACTACACAAGACCAATGCTGCAGACTGATGAAAATATATTCCTACCAAAATCAATCAACATGTCAACATGGACAACAAAACATATGTGATATGCACACTACAGTAGCTGTAAGCTCAGCAAATATCAGACACACATACTGTATCCAGTACAGGTTACAATTACAGTGGTTACAATCACAGACTATTTTAAGAAATGAAAATAGAGTACAGAAAATACTAGACATTATCTGTTTGCCTAGCTGGGTCTGGCCAGAGAATTTATGGGACACTGGGACATGTTTTGTTGTGATTCTCCATGTTGACATGTTGAGTGATTTGGGTATATGGAGAGAATAATTTTTTTTATATATATCAGTCTGCATCATTGGTCTTGTCTCCAGTGTATATTTGCACATTCTCTTGTGTACTTCACTCTCCTTCAATTTTGGTTGAACACAGGTGAACTCACCTGCTGCATCTTTACTGTATAGTGTATTTATATAATTTACATACTATTCCTATGAAACACAGAAATCTATAAATGCCCAATACATATATTTTGAGAACAGATAAGAAGGTTTCTGAAAATGTGTCCTGGCAGTTGTGAAACTGTAAAAAGAACATTCTCACACTCTGAACATTGTGTCCACAGCGTTATTATCTCTGTGTCGTCCACTATCAACAGCTGTCATGCTGTAATGATGCATAGTACTGTTTACATTTTTGCAGGCATTGAGAGGGATTTTGGTGTCAAAGTTTGCTTTTGAGCATATGGGCAACTGTTTTGGTGTGATAGTTTGGTTTTGAAACGCGAATGTTAGGTTTTGTGTATATAGCTTGAGAAAAGTGTTTTGTGTTTAGAGTTTTGGGGAAAAGGAGGGCAGTTTCATGGAATGTGTTTTAGCAATCGTGAAAAACTAGTGGGAGATTGATTGATTGATTGAAAACTTTATTAACAGATTGCAGAATGGGTACAGTACAGTACAGCTCAATACATACAATTGTTAAGGGGATGCAGACCAGAGAAAGACTTTCGTCTTGTTTACATCAGGGTCCCCCATTTTCAATTCATCATAACATATATGACATGCACGACATACAGTCAGATAGACAGTACTGCTACATCTATACATTTATGACATACCAGATTTGCAAATACAGTACTGTTTGTGATACAAAAAGAGTCCAGAAAAGAGAGTATATACATTTGACGTAGAAACTACATTGGAGGAGGTTGGGTAGGTGGGGTGGGGTTGAGTGGGGGGCAGGCCACGTGAGCGGATCGGCGCGGGCGAGAAATCCGCTCTTCGCTCTTTAAAGCTTGGTCCGCTCCGCTAATCGCTCATGTTGACCCCGCCCCCAAGTCGCTCACCGCTCACCTTGAATCGAGCACTCCCCGCGCCACATCGCTCGGCAGATTTTTTTTTTTTTTTTTTGGAGCATGGTGTAAATTAGCTCAAACTACAACAGTCTACACCCCCTGGGCCCCTTAACAATTGTTTGTATTGAGCCGCATTGTAATTGTACCCATTCTGCAATGTTAAATAACGTTGTTTATCCATTCACTAGCTCTATTAAGCGATGATAGCTAGCCTAGCCACAATGCTATGGTCGCTGCCATTAACGTTAGCATGTAAGCTAACGACAACAACAATGGCGTCAAAACTTTTTCTAACAGGATGTGAGTGATAAAGCCTGAACAGGATATCACAGGTTCACCCTTCTCATTGGTTGAAAATGGCCTTCATGTTTGTACATCGCCATCTGTTGCTTTGGCATTGTACTACATGTATATTACATCAGTGTTAAACCACTGTGTGAGCGGTCCGGAGTGGATTGGAGCGGAGGAGAACTCTCGCTCCGGACGTCGCGCCGACCCATTTTAAAACCCACTCCTCGCTCACGTCAAAACCACGCGCTGCGTCTCTACTTTTCGTAGCTCCATTTCTGCAGACCCATCTCTGATTGGTTGAGCCCATTTCTGCAGACCCCTCTCTGATTGGTTGAGCCCATTTCTGCAGACCCCTCTCTGATTGGTTGAGCCCATTTCTGCAGACCCCTCTCTGATTGGCCGAGTGCGCGCATGAGCCGCGACAAGCTCCTCTAGCTTCGAAACTCCGTTAAGCTCCAGAGAGAGAGGCTGAAAACCCACAGTTCTTGGCCGACGGATGGGAGCCGAATCCCGGATCCGAGTTTTCTCATGAATACCCCCAAAACATGGAGGTCGCGAACGCAATTTATACGCATGGAAGTATTGATTACGCCATAACGAATCATTACAAAAATATACCGTTAACTGGAATATGTTGTGTGTGCCTTTACACATATGTTGGATTATGTAATTGGCTTGTCATTAAAAACCAATAATAATCGCTCGCATCCCGGCTTCGCTGACCAGAGCTCTCTCAGATTCAAAGTTTTAATTGCAGCCTGGAACATACATGTTTCGGAACCAATGTGTAACTAGACAGTTACAATATAACATTTATATTAATTAACCCAGTTAATGCCTTAAGAGTAAGAGTCTGGTGGTCAATGTCACCTCGGATTGCTACGGAAAAGTGTCTTACTAATAATAACTAATTCCTTGGTCAATAGAAGTCTCTGTGATACTTTCTGAATATGATTTGGGAACATCAAATGGGCAGGGTTATAATAGAAGAAAGACAGTGTAAACAATATAATTAACTCTGACTATAATAATGAGGAAAAATAAACCGGATACACAACAAGGTGCATGAGATGAGGTTATATGTAGAACATGGTACAGTTACAGTAAGTGGGGAGTGTAAACACTAAACAGTGATCTAAACAGTTTCTGACAGCTGGGCTGTGTTGAACTTGTCACGCGAAATAACGTTATGTGAATAAACCGCGGAATAACAACGTGTTATAATAATATAATGTTTTTTTTTTTTTTTTTTTTTTTTTTATTATTACAAAACTTATTAAAAGTCAGTACTCAACACACACTGTATAATGAAACTTTCAGTAAAGGTAGTTAAAATATATGCAAGTACAGAAACAGGATAAAACAAAAATAGTCAATAATAACATTTTAACCGTATACCGTGTATATCCAGCGAAGTTACAATTATATAAATGTTAGTATATAATATACCCCTAATACCTATTTTCTAAAACCCTACACACATATGCTCCAGCTCAAACCCCCCCCTCCCGGACCCCCTCTTGGATAGTACCTCCATTATCCCTCCCTCCTAACCAGACATCACCATTATAGGCTAGCTTTTATTCTCTCCACCACTTCTAACCACATTAACATTTTGGATTCATTGAGCCCCAGAATTCTTGCTGTTGATATTTCTTGATATATCACATCGAGATATGTAAGAAACCACACTTTCCGGCACATTTTTTCCGGTTGAAACCAACGTGATGCAATCAGTTTTTTAGCTACTGTGATACCCGATAAAACCAATCTTTTTAGTTGTGGGTTCACTGCAAACTCAAAAACATCATTCAATAGCATTACCGCGGGGTGTACAGGTATATTCCAAAATACGAGTATTGATAATTGTTGGGACACATCTTTCCAGAATGCCTTAACTGGTGGGCAGTCCCAATACATGTGCATAAATGTTCCTTCGTCCCCATTTGTACATTGGGAGCATTTGGAGTCTTGTATAAGCCCCATTTTGCACAGCCTTATAGGAGTCAAGTATGTCCTGTGAATATAGTTCAGATTGATTTGTTGATGATCCGGGTTCCTTGATGTAAGTCGGACATTTGCCCAGGCTCCTTGCCAATCAAAGTCATTTTCCAGGTCTGGTATATCCCTCCTCCAGACATTGTCTAGTTGAAGGGTTTCGTACGAGGACGTTAGTAATTGATAATAAAAACCTGATACAAAACCTCCCAATGTATCTCTTTCATAGAAAAATTTGTGGTATCTGTGGTGTTCAATTGGTATGTGTAATGGAACACCGTGAGATCTCATACAAAGTCGTAACTGTATGTAAAAAAGCCATGTGGACTCGGTGAGGTTAAACTTTATGCATATTTCGACATAACTACAGAGGCCCTTGTTATTAAAAATATCCCCTAATGAGTGTATGCCTCTTTCTTCCCATACAGGGAATCTTATAGGTCGTTTTCCCATTAAGAGAGCATTGTTATTGAATATGGGAGTGTGATTATGCCATACTTGATGGTTAGGAAATTTCCTTTGTGTTTCCCGCCATGTCCTGATTGCATGGGTTATTATTGGGCCAAATTCTCGCTCACAATGCTTGATTGAAAGTTTAGTGTATGCTATGTCTTTCAATCTCTGTGGGGCTACTATGTTTTCTTCTAATTTTCTCCAAGATACCAAAGCCTCGGGGTCAAACCATATCTTCTTCAATGGTCTTAATGTGAAGGCATTAAAATATTGTAAAAAATCTGGGACTGCCATGCCACCGTCTGCTTTACTTCTCTGTGCGGTGGATCTTTTTATGCGAGGTGGTTTGTTATTCCAAATAAATTTGTATGTGGAGGTTTGTAATCTTTTCCAGTAGCCCTCTGGAGGAGGTAACGGAAGCATTGAGCTGAAGAAATTGATTCTTGGTAATACATCCATCTTAACTATTGATACCCTTGCCTGTACTGAGTTTTTAAGTTTTGCCCACCTGTCCAGGTCGTCCTTGATTTTGTTCTGTATTTTTGTGTAATTGTGCTTCACCGTTTGTCTTATGGTGGGAAATATTTCCACACCCAAGCATCTGAAATGTTTGACCATGGGTATCGCACCTGGGAGGGTTGTCTCTTTTTTTGCACTGGTGTTAAGAGGAAGAAAAGCCGACTTAGGCCAATTTATTTTAAATCCCGATAAATCACCAAAGTTCTCTATCAACTTGAGTATAAGCGGCAATGTGTTGTTGGGGTTTTGCATGAACAATATTACGTCGTCCGCATATAAACTAATTTTATGATGTGTGCCCTTGATTACTATTGGTTCTATGTGTTGGGATTGTCTTATAAATTGTGCTAAAGGTTCTAATGATAGATCGAATAGTCCGGGACTAAGAGGGCAACCTTGTCTGGCTGAGCGCGATACCGGAAAGATATCGGAGATGAATGTGCCTGTTGTAATCCTGGCCGATGGGTCCTTGTATAGTACTTTAATCATATCAATGAAACCTTTTCCTAACCCCATCCTTTCCAATACTGCCCATAGAAACGACCATTCCAACCTGTCAAATGCTTTCATAGCATCCAGGGATAGTATCGCCTTAGGTGTGATGTCCTCTTTGTCTGTATCTAGTACGTGCAGTATTCGCCTTATGTTATCATTGATCAGGCGACCTTTTATGAAGCCTGTTTGGTCCGTATGAACTAAAGACGTCATATGCTTTTGCAATCTGATGGCTAATATCTTAGAGTACAGTTTGACATCGGTTCCGAGGAGGCTTAAAGGACGGTAACTACCGCATTCAGTGGGGTCTTTGTCTTTTTTGTGAAGAACTGAAATGAGTGCGGTATTTTGGTGTTCAATGAAGCTTCCCTCTTTGACTGAGTATAAGATCATATTTAGTAATAAGGGTCCAAATATGTCCCAGCAAGAAATGTACATTTCTGATGGGATACCGTCAATTCCCGGAGCTTTGCCGTTTTTCATTCCGGATATGGCCTTCTTGAGTTCTTCTAATGTGATCGGTACTTCTAACTGTTTAGCGTCTTCATCCGTAAGTTTAGGGAGAGTAATTTGATTAAGATATGTGTCTAATTTGTCTTGATCAAAGGTCGTTTCTGAGTTATATAAATCGGAGTAGAATTCTTTGAATGTATCGTTTATTATTTTGGGTTCTGTTACTAGAGCTTGTTGTTTCCTAATGGCAGTTATATCTGCAAATTTTGCATTAATTCTTAGTCGCATGGCTAATAGGTGACTAGGTTTAGAACCTTGGAAGTACTGCTGTTGTCTAGTGCTGCGTATTTGCAATTCCGATTTTTGTCTGTACATTGCTTTGATCTCTGTCTTTAGAATGTTAACTTGGTTATCTAGTCTAGTAGAGTTGTTGTATTTTAAAGAATTAAAAAGCGTTGAGTAAAGCGTTTCCATTTCAGACAGTTTTGTGTTTTGATTTTTGCGCAATATGGAGGTAAATCTATCCGAGAAATCCTTGATCATATTCTTTACCGACATCCATAATATTCTGGGATCTTGCACCGAGTTAGCATTATCTTGTAGGAATACTGTGAGAGCTTCTTTAATTTGTGTAATGAATTCCTTGTTGTTAAGCAGCATCGAATTAAAACGCCATCTTGGGGCCCGGGTAGATAGTGTACCAAATGTTGCTTTCAGGATTAAGTAGCAGTGATCTGATAGCGCATTGGGTGTCATTTCCACTTCGTATTTATCAAATATTCTCGGGGATGCAAAGACGTAATCAATTCTGGATAGTGTGTTGTGTCTCGCCGAACGACAGGAGTACTTGCGGGTCATGGGGTTAAGTGAACGCCATAAATCAGTTACTCCTGTTGATTTCGACCAATCTTTTAATGCTTTAGATGAATTCTTTTGTTCGCTGGAGAAGGAAAGGTAAGTTTTGTCCATCCTTGGGTTCCAAATGGCATTAAAATCCGCACCTATTACTGTATATATGAGTACTCGGGATGGTTTAACATTTCTCCTGTTAGTGAAGTGAAGAAACCCACTTCGTACAAATTCGGGGCATATACCGCTGCCAATGCAATTTTCCTGTTATTGTGTATAATCCTAGCTATAGTTATGCGCCCCTCAGCATCCGACCATACCCCTTTCAATTCGATATTTAATTTGCGTCTGACGACTATGGCTACCCCTCTAGTTCTCGTAGCAAAAGAAGAGTGACCAATATTATGGTATATGTTATCCGCTAACGTATTTATGTCTCCCTCTAAAATGTGCGTTTCGCTTAATAGAGCCACGTCCACATGTTCTTTTTTCATCAGTGTAAGCACGCTTTTGCGCTTGTGTTGTTTGTTTATCCCACCGGTGTTCCATACCATTATATTCAAACTAGCCATAGTCTATGCATGTTTTCGTGTAGTTTTTGGTAATGTTTCTGGAGTATGAAGCTACAATAGATGCACATCCAATTAATGAGGTCCCGTTGAGAGCTGAGCTTAAAAACATATATATATACAAATAAAAATCCCCTATTTTCCCCTCTCCCAGAAAGTCGAACATGCCTGTGTTCCAAGAACACATCCTCCGCGATTGACTTTCTCCCATGGTCCACCGGATTGCCCAACCTGAGCATTGTAATCCTAATTTTCCTATGCTCATTGCCATAGGATCTAACATTTCCATTCTATTGCAATAGAATGTCGCTTTTGGTCTTGCACCTTCCCTTACTGTAATGAAGTATTGTGATAAATAACCTAAAGATAAAAATAAAAAATAAAATAAAAAGAGAATAAACCTTTATCGACATATTCCTTTGAACCCTCCACCAACGTGTGGGGGGAAAAAAAAAGGAAAAGATTGTAGATCAATATTGACACCTTAATGTGAAGAACATTGGAAAAGAATAATGTAAGTTAAAATATATTTAAAAAATATATAGTAATATTGACACCTTAATGTGAAGAACATTGGAAAAGAACAATGTAAGTTAAATTATATTTAAAAAATATAGAGTAATGAGAAGAAAAAATTAAATAAAATAAAAATCAATGGAAAGATATAGATAAGGAATAAGAGATAATTATCAACGTGGAGAAGCCACTAGAACCGATTTAACTGATTAGATAAGATAGAAAAGCAGCGCCTTTTAGCGCTTCAATGTGCCTTTAATGGAGTGATTACTTAAATTGTTAGAATAACCTTGCTGTGCTCATACGTTTATGTGTGGATAATTTTAAAGTATTATTAAGGGCTGATTGCACTTCGTTTAATTTATTATCTGCTATGTGTATGCACACCGAATGTTATTGTTAGAGTTGTATGCTTCGTTGTCATGGTGCCTTATATTCTAGAAGGTTGTAGAATATACTAGTGCCTAGACTATTTTACATTCCAGAATGATCTAAGAGACCCAGGGCATTTGAGCGATAAACCCAGAATATTCCAGATAGATCTTTTTGCATTGATATTTATTTGTCCCCTCAGAGACCAGAGACTGAAATTATAATGTATTATGAAACGTATTATACACAGTACACTTTGTTATAGACGACTTGCATATCGTTTGCTACTTTGATGAACACAACAATGTCATTCCAACACTGGTGGAATGACCTCATTGATGAACACAATAAAGTCATTCCAACACTGGTATATATTTAGAGAGAGGCTTAACTGATTCCGGCATTTTCGTCATGCTTTGGGTTATTTTCTGCATTTTGATTCAGGAAATCCTCAGCTTCAAAGGGTGTAAATGGACCTGACCTGCGGCCGTTATTGCCCAAGTATGATAACAGCGCCGGATATGCTAGCCTTGGCTTGTAGCCGGCTATGTACAGCTTTTGCATCACATCTTTGTATGGTTGACGTCGGATGATGGCCTCTCTGCTCAAATCTTCGTAGATAAATATTGGTTTATCACCATACTTCAGCTTCCCACGTTGGTTGCGAGCATATTTGATGATTTCATCCCTTGTTGTAGTTTTCCGCAGAGTGACAATGATGACTCTCGGCCCGTTGATATTTTGCCCCTGGGAACCAATTCTGTAAACTTGTTCCACTTCTGGCACTTTGTTTGGATCGGAGTTTTCCAAAATCGTTGATAACTCTTTTGGAAAGTTGATGTCATCGCAGTTCACTGATTCATCAAGCCCCACAATGCGGATGTTATTCCGCCTGTGGTAACGATGGGTTTCTAGTTGCCTCTCCATCACTTCGTTTTTAAGCAATTTTATTTCCCTCCGGTATTCATCTTTCACTTTTTCCATCTCTTCTCCCAACTCTGTCATGCTACCTTCGTTCGCCTTGACTGCTTTTGTGTTTTCTGTCACCGAAATCTCCACTGTCGTGATTCGCTTTGACTGTGCATCGATCGCTTTCTTGACTTCTTCTAATTTCTCATCGATGCGATCGAATTTAGCCTCGATGCGATCGAATTTAGCATCGACGTTTGCCTCGAGCGCCTTGATGTGTGTAATCTGCAGGTTAGACTGTTCTACCATCTGTTCTTTCATCAGGTTAGACTGTTCTACCATCTGTTCTTTCATCAGGTTAGACTGTTCTACCATCAGGTTAGACAGTGTGTTGAAATCGGGTGGATTTCTGCTTTCTTCAGTTGGCGGCATATGGTAGATAGATGCAGTGACGTTGGAATCCATAAATCTGGCTGCTCTCCCTTTCACGGAGCTTGAATCTGTACCTTCTTTTATGTTGGTCTCTATTGACTCTCTTTCGGGGACCGTAATCGATGATCCCGGTAAGTTGTCCTCTTCCTTCTCCTCCACGGAGCTTGTCGCCGTCGGCTCAGAACCAGCGACGGTTAGGACGCGTCTTTCTCGTTTTTTTACGTCCTGCGCCGTTGAAGTTGCCGTAGTTATTTTCTCTGCCTTCTTTCCACCTTTAACCATATTGTCTTTTGATATGGTTAGTAGAGGGTCTTAACAATACATACGATGTGGTCTATTCTCTTTCTTTACTGTCCAAATAATGTTTTTAAACGAAATTAGCGTTAGTGGGAGCGGAGCAATTGCAAAATGCGTGTGCTACATGTTGTAACACATGTTATATAACGTTACAATGTACAGTTTCTGACAGCTGGCTGTGTTGTGAAATGTGCATAACGTTATGAATAAACCGCGAAGTCACGCGAAATAACGTTATACGCGAATCTGGTAGTACATTTCTTTTTATCTTCTTGATATGATAACATTACATCCGCCTTTTATCGCGTGACGAGCTAAACCAATCAGAGAGGGGCTTCGCTCAAATGGGCTCAACCAATCAGAGAGGGGTCTGCAGAAATGGAGCTACGAAAAGTAGAGACGCCTCCGGGCTCCGCGTGTATCACTTCCGCAACGGATTTAGTCGGATTTCGGTTTCCGGGTTCGCCTGATTGGCCGCGACGGCCACGTGACACGCCCCCGCGGCAGCGGCAGCGTTGCCGCTGCGAATCAGTCAGAGCAATATTGTCGCGCCATCTTCTGAGTGCAGACGCTGCTGTTTAATCACTTTTCCCACTTCAATGACAGAGCTGCTGTTTAATGCTAACTTTTCCCACTTCAATGACAGAGCTGCTGTTTAATAATATTGTCGCGTTGTGGAAAGCAGGATGAGAGAGCGTAGATTTCAGTGTGTATCATTTAATCATTTATCATTTAACATTTGACAGGCATACATTGTTGTCATACAGAAGTACAGAATACTTGTATCCAAAATGCTTCTTACTGTTACTGTTAGAGACTGTGCTAGACAAGATAAGTATGAAATAAAATAGTATAGCATGTAAAATAGAAGTAAAAATAGAGGTCACGCTGTTCAGTATAGACATATGTACAATGTTCGATGCAGAATAGAAGTAACTGAGTTACCATACAATATACTATGCAATGTACTAATATACAATACGCTATAGTGCAAAGCAGAAATGTAAGGTGTACGAGTTGCAGTGCAAATGCTTCTTACTGTTGAGCTCCAGAGACTGTTACTGTACCATACAATATACTAAGCAATGTACTAGTATATAATACGCTATAGTGCAAAGCAGAAATGTAAGGTGTACGAGTTGCAGTGCAAATGCTTCTTACTGGCGCGCTCCAGAGACTGTTTTTTTTTTTATCCACTTTTTCTCCCATTTCTATATTTTTCTCCCATCCCAATTTCGTATCATCCAATTCAACCCTCCCCTGTCACGAACGCTGTTTCTTGCCTCCCACAAGCTGGGTGCAATGTGGACTAAGTCATACATAGCACAAGTCCCCTCCGGTACTTGAGGTAACAGCAGTCGCATCTTTTCACCTGCGCAGCTCGATCTCTCAGTGGCGAGGAGTAACGCGTGGGACACTTCCGACACTTCCTGATTCTACTGCGCAGGCGCACCAACCGACATGTAGGAGTCGCTGTCCACAACGCCCGATCCCCACCCATCAGTTTCCCACCCCCTAATACGGCCAATGTGTATTAGTATGAACGACCAGCTAAACTGAAAGCAATGTGGAGCACTGGGCTCGAACAGGCAAGCCCAGCGTCTCCGTCATTCGTGGCGAGCGCCTTGCCCACTACGCCACGTAGCCGCCCCCCAGCGCGCTCCAGAGATTGTTAAGCATTTTGGATAAAAGTATTCTGTACTTCTGTATGACAACAATGTATGCCTTTCAAATGTTAAATGATAAATGATTAAATGATACACACTGAAATCTACGCTCGCTCATCCTGCTTTCCACAACGCGACAATATTATTAAACAGCAGCTCTGTCTTTAAAATGTTAAATGATAAATGATTAAATGATACACACTAAAATCTACGCTCTCTCATCCTGCTTTCCACAACGCGACAATATTATTAAACAGCAGCTCTGTCATTGAAGTGGGAAAAGTGAGCATTAAACAGCAGCTCTGTCATTGAAGTGGGAAAAGTGATTAAATAGCAGCGCGTCTGCACTCAGAAGATGGCGCGACAATATTGCTCTGACTGATTCGCAGCGGCAACGCTGCCGCTGCCACGGGGGCGTGCCACACGTGTCACGTGGCCGTCGCGGCCAATCAGGCGAACCCGGAAACCGAAATCCGACTAAATCCGTTGCGGAAGTGATACACGCCTCCGCTCCCCGCGCCGCTCACGCGCCGCTCACGTGCACTGGTGGGGGGGGGTGACTGTACATTGGAGGTGGTTGGGGGGTGGGGTTGGGTGGGTGGGGGACACTGTACAACTGTACATGCAAAACTACATTGGAATATTGACAACCGTACTTGGTCATTTACTGTACATTGGAGGGGGTTGGGTTAGGACATTTACATGGGCCAGTTTCGAATTGCAGTCTCCCGTAGGTGTTCTTTGAGAGTGGTTTTGAAAGTGGGTAGTGATTCACATTCCTTTACAGCTTTGGGTAGGGCGTTCCACATTGATGTGGCATAATTGTGAAACGTGTTTAGTCCCTTGTTTGAGCCAAATCTTATCTTGTAGACCAGGCCCATTGCAAGTTGCTGTACTCTGTCGTCTACTCCATCCTAGGTTGTCAAAGTTGGCAGGGGTGAGGTGGGTTCTAGGAGTAAGGTCAAGCAGTAGTCTGACCAGTTTGTTTTGAGATGTTTGTAATTTTGTTTTTAGCGCCTTTGAGGTGATTTGGTACCATGAGGTGCAAGCATAGTCATAGTACCCTTGAATGAGTGCTCCTGCCAGAGTCTTCAGGGTATTCTTGTTTACCAGAGAGGAGATCCGGTACAAGAATCGAGTTCGTTGGTTGACTTTTTTTATTACATTGGATGCCATTTTGTCACAGGAAAGATTTGCCTCTAGGATGGAACCCAGGTACTGTAGGTAATTTCTTCTTTCCTTGTGACAATATTGTCACCCACTGTAACTGAGAAGCCGTCGGTCTTGCTGAGTTTGTTATTTGAGCCAAAGAGAATGGACTCTGTTTTGCCCATGTGTAATGATAGTTTATCAGCGAGCCATATGCAGATTTTGCCTAGTTCCGAGCTGAGGATTTTTTCAACCTGTAACTTGTTCTTGTCAGAGACCAGCAGGGCTGAGTCGTCCGCAAACAGGAACACGTTGCAGTCACAAGCTGACAACATGTCATTTGCATAAATTAGGAACAGTAGCGGTCCTAGTATGCTTCCTTGTGGAACACCACAGCTCACTGTGAAGGGGGGGGGGGATAGGGTACCGTTTACCTCCACCATCTGTTCTCTCCCCTCCAGGTAGGATTGCATCCAGCTCACTGATTGACAAGCTAAAAGCAATTGGTTTTGATAGTCTATCAGAATGATGTGATTGACAGTGTCGAAGGCCTTTTGTAGGTCCAGCATGACCATGCCGCAGTATTTGCCCACGTCCACCTCTTGTTTGATGTGGTCGTTTAAATAGAGAAGGCATGTGTCAGTGGAGTGGGATGTTCTGAAGCCAGATTGGAATTCATAGATTCGATTTTTTTCCGTGAGGTACTTTTCTACCTGTTCGCATACAATTTTTTCCATGACTTTCGAGATGGAGGTAAGGATAGAAACAGGGCGGTAGTTGCCTGGGTCCAATTTGCTGCCCTTTTTGTGGAGGGGTGTTACTCTCGCAATTTTTAAGTCCCTGGGGACGTGTCCCTGTTTTATGGAGAGGTTTATTATGTGTGATGACGGCTGCCGAGTCTCTGAGGAATTTGGAGGGGACGTTGTCATGGCCAGTGGCCTTGTTCGGTTGGAGGGCGCTCAGTTTTTTGAGTACCTCATCTGTTGTTACCATTTCCAGTTTGAAGTCGTCTTTGTGGACCCCTAGGTTCTTGTAGTATGCTACTATGTGTTCTACCCCATAATGCCCTGAGTGGGAGGGTAGTTTGTTTACCAGTGTTGTGGCTATGTTTGTGAAGAAAATATTTAAGTAATTGGCTACATCCAGCTTGTCTGTGATGAGCATGTTGTCCGTCTTTATGTTTATGTTTGAGAATCTGGTTTTAAGTTTTTTACTGCAGCCTAGTTGATTATTGAGTAATTTCCAAAGTTCACATGGTTTGTTTTTGTTTTCCTCGGTTTTGTCATTGATGAAATATTTTTTTGCAGTTTTGATCATGGAGTTTACGTCATTTCTTAGTCTGTTTCTTTCCAGTTTTAGTTCAGTCACGTGGGCTTGGAGTTCACTGCTCGTGCTTTTGGTAAGCTTTGACTGACTTTTACGAAACTCTGTTTTCATAGCGGTCAGTATTTCAGTGTGCATCCACGGCTCAGCGCGATTTTTTACCCTGGTGGTTCTTAGGGGGGCCATGTTGTTTAGTATTGTTGAAAATTTGGTTTTGAAACCAAGCCATGTTTCTTCAACCAGTGTACCATTGAGCTCATCTGAAAAGTTCAGGCTCTCCATTTCAAGGTTAAAGGCCTCGCTAGAGTAGGTTTTGAGGTCTCTAGATGTGACTGTTTTGTGACAGCCAGCCTTTTGTTTTAGCTTTTTGCGAGTACAGAATATCATATAATGATCACTTAACCCGCATGCTATAACCCCTTTATTGGAGATCTTGGACTTGTCAGAGTCAGGATGAGGTCAATGGTAGTCTGAGTTGACTCACATACACGTGTGGGTTGGGTGATCAGCTGGCTGAGGGCGTGCAGATCACAAAACCTACTGAGGGATTTGAAGACGGGTGCATCTTTTTGTTGCATATCCGTGTTCCAATCCCCAATAAGAATATTTTCTGCATCCTCAGCTCCAGCTAAGCACACATCCAACACATCATAAAAGCCATTTTGGTCTGGCGGTCTGTAAATTGTGCCGACTAGAACAGTTTAGCCCTTTCAAATAGAATTTCCACCCATACAGTTTCAATAGCCTCATTATCTAGGTCAGTACGGTTAATGAATTTGGTGTCCTTATGAATGTACATACAGACACCACCTCCATGCTTGTTCCTGTCATTACGGACTATTGAATAATTCTCCAATTCTATTTCTGGGTCTGCTATTGATGAATCCAGTTTAGTTTCAGAGAAACATAGAATGTTTACCTTACAGCTAATAAACCGTTGTCTTATTTCTGCCAGTTTGTGTCTTAGGCTGTTTACATTTAGATGGAAAATATGTAGTCCGTTTTTGTTGAGACCGACGGGGGGGGGGGGGGGGGGGGGCTGTGTTGTTATTATTTGGTCCATGTGTGGGAGGGGGGGTGGGTGTGTTCTTTATCCTGTCCTGGTTCATCTGCTAGCGTCTGTGTAGATTCCGTCTTGATGCCCGGGTGGCGAAATTCCGTGGGGAGGGGGCAGGGGGCTGTGTTGATTCCATCACGCCGGCTCCCTGTGGTGATGTCTCGCTGACCGGGTGGCTTTCGGTGGGGGAAGGGTAGGGTCCTTTGGCTCCGGTAGTTTGCTGTGTTAGCCTGCCGGCTACCTGCGTCACCGTCGAGTTGATTAGCCCCGGTACCTTCTCTCCCGTCCCGTCCTCCCGTGTGTTCCTCTGCGGCGGCGGTGGATGTGTCGGGTGGAATGTAGGCAACCGAAGCCATCGTTGCGTCAGTCTCTGCATGAGAGAGAGAGATAAAGAAGAGACAGTGAGAGAGAAGGGAAGAGAGGGGGAGAGAGAGAGTGGGGTAGAGAGGGGGAGGGGATAGAAGGAGAAAGAGAAGGGGAGAAAGAGAGAGAGGAGAGGGGGATAGAGAGAGAGATCCATAGCGTTATTATTATCTCTGTGTCGTCCACTATCAACAGCTGTCATGCTGTCCACCGTGCTGGAGGAGTCTGTCCAGGCACAGTGTCTTACTGTTTATTGTGATGTGAGATAAATAAATTATGGTGATGATCACTCAAATCCAAGCAGGAAGTTGTATTCTTACTAGCTAACTAACTAACTAACTAACTTAGCTCTAAGTGGTATTAAAAAGATCTTAAAATGTCTTAAATGTAACTTGTTGAAACCCGCAGACACCCGCCCTCGGCCATGATGGACATGTCACAGTACATTTGCCGTTTGATTGACACCTGCTTTCCCTCTGCAGCGGCCACCACGTCTCTGCTCTGCTGTCCCTGAAGTCCAACCTGTCGGCCGCCAGCGTTCGCTCCATCAGGCAGAGTCTGGAGGCGAACCGTCCAGCCCTCGCCTCCACCCACTCCAGACCCTTCTTCTCCAAGGTCCCGGTCAAGAGTAGCAACGCGTTCGGGATGAAACCCTGAAGGAAGGAAGGGAAACTCCTGGAAGAACCCACACAGTCTCAGCCCTGAAGACCCTGGAAGAACCACACAGTCTCAGCCCTGAAACCCCTGGAAGAACCCACACAGTCTCAGCCCTGAAACCCCTGGAAGAACCCACACAGTCTCAGCCCTGAAACCCCTGGAAGAACCCACACAGTCTCAGCCCTGAAACCCCTGGAAGAACCCACACAGTCTCAGCCCTGAAACCCCTGGAAGAACCCACACAGTCTCAGTCCTGAAACCCCTGGAAGAACCCACAGTCTCAGCCCTGAAACCCCTGGAAGAACCCACACAGTCTCAGCCCTGAAGGAAGAACCACACAGTCTCAGCCCTGAAACCCCTGGAAGAACCCACACAGTCTCAGCCCTGAAACCCCTGGAAGAACCCACACAGTCTCAGCCCTGAAACCCCTGGAAGAACCCACACAGTATCGGTCCTGAAGGAAGAACCACACAGTCTCAGCCCTGAAACCCCTGGAAGAACCCACACAGTCTCAGCCCTGAAACCCCTGGAAGAACCACACAGTCTCAGCCCTGAAACCCCTGGAAGAACCCACACAGTCTCGGTCCTGAAGGAAGAACCACACAGTCTCAGCCCTGAAACCCCTGGAAGAACCCACAGTCTCAGCCCTGAAGGAAGAACCACAGTCTCAGCCCTGAAACCCCTGGAAGAACCCACACAGTCTCAGCCCTGAAACCCCTGGAAGAACCACACAGTCTCAGCCCTGAAGGAAGAACCACACAGTCTCAGCCCTGAAACCCCTGGAAGAACCCACACAGTCTCAGTCCTGAAGGAAGAACCACACAGTCTCAGCCCTGAAACCCCTGGAAGAACCCACACAGTCTCAGCCCTGAAACCCCTGGAAGAACCCACACAGTCTCAGTCCTGCGTTTACCGGGCTTTGGCTTCAGCAGAGCCGGCCCTGACCACTTTGGTGCCCTATGCAAGATTTTAGCCGGTGCCCCCCTTGCATCGCACCACCAATCGTTCATTCATTCAAACCTTTGTTCAACACTTCAAACCTCATGTTGAGTGTACATACAGAAATAAGCAAAACAAAACATAAAATCACACAGCATATAAAATCATAACAACAAAATGAGGCAAAAAGCAAGGATAACAAATCAATTAAAACACGTACAACTTGATTGACAAAGGTTGGAGATCAACGTTTTAAACTCTGCAACAATCTCAAGCTCAAGCTTTAACCTCTTAAGCTCGAGCGGTCCGGTACCGGTACAAGATTGACATCACGCCATAAATCTATCTCTACAGAATGTATGAATTAATGTTGCGTTTATTTTTTAAATGTAGCCAAGAGTAAAGTGAGTTTATAGATTTTTCTAAATATGAGTTAAAAAATATCTCTGCGCATCCCGGCAGAAACCGGATGAATTAGAGGGAAATAAAGATAGCTGTCATACATGTGTGTAGTCCTATGAACGAGGAGGCCCAGGGCTTTCGATGGGCTTTAGAATTTCATAAAACTACATTAACCAGCTTACACCAGCCCCTGTC
This sequence comes from Notolepis coatsorum, assembly GCF_963971535.1. NCBI lineage: Eukaryota > Metazoa > Chordata > Actinopteri > Aulopiformes > Paralepididae > Notolepis > Notolepis coatsorum. Next base: position 125,820,251 of record NC_140165.1, on the reverse strand, counting down.
AAATTTGGAGCAGTCTGGCGTGAAATCATTTTTAACGTTATTTTTCGTGAGTATGTCTCACGGGTCGAACAAACCTGAAGTTTATTGCCATAAAATAGAACGTAGTTTTCTGTGTACGTCTAGAAAAAAACGCATCTCAATCTGATGAAAAATGGTGGAGCATTTTTCATTACAAAAAAGTAACTGTACTCACAGTAGATTTAATTCACAGTATTTGCTGCCCTGCCAGGGGCACCTGGTGGTACTAAATCCAGATTGAACTCTGCCATTGGAAAAAGGAGATTTGGCCCGATCCATAGATTTATGACTGGGCTATAATAAGGTCATTTATAGGCCTGATGTTCTATATTCTATATTCATATTTAAAATGGCATGATTCAGTACTGTATCTACAAAAAAACCTGTAAATCATCTGCCCTTTATTCATTCGCTTAGATTTTGTGTACACTTGATCTCAAGAAGGTACTGAATCAGCTCAGGTGTTTCTCGTCTGGCCAATGTTTAAAAAGTATTATAATAATAATTTATATTCTCCTTTGGTTCATTACAATTTACTCAAGCCTAGTAACAGACACACTATTCCTGACACTAGGAATACATTCCCTGAGGTCCCTAGATGTCCCAAGATACCAAGAACATACAAATAGAACCTTGTAGAAGTGGAGCAATCTTCTATTTACTTGGGTATGTAATTTTAGGCGAATTTTCAGAAAATATGGCTAGGGGTTAAGAGGTTAAGGACGGTTGGAGTTATCATATTATTATGTTATGATGAATTGAAAATGGGGGACCCTGATGTAAACAATATGAAAGTCTTTCTCTGGTCTGCATCCCCTTAACAATTGTGTGTATTGAGCTGTAGCCTACTGTATTGTACCCATTCTGCAATCCGGTAATACAATTATCAATCAATCAAACCACTACTACTACTACCACTAGGATTAATGGTAGACTTTCACCTTTGCTATTGCTATTATGATTACTATTATTGCTCACATGCATACAAATGGGTTGTTGGAATTTGGACAAAGGTTCATGTGCGCCCTCACCTCAATTAGGCCTACTGTCACATAAATAACTCAGAGCTCCAGTGTTTGCATTTAGACATAGTCTGAGTAGGTGGAGGTGCATCACAATTTCATGCCAAAATGCTGCCCCCAGCTGCACCACTGCACCCATCTCAAGCTGGTTCTCTTTGAGCCACGATAAATAACAAATTGCCAACGAGTCTGCGCTTGCAACTCCATCGGCCGTGCTCCAGCTTGAAGATGGAGCCATCGATTTATTACAATATCATGTCACCTTGAAATAAAGGAAAATGCCTTTTGGTCATGGGAAGTAGGGTAGAAAATGGACAAAAACTAATTATGTACATTTCTAATTGAAAGCTGCACTATGGAACATTGGCTAATAGTAGTGAGAGGTAACTGGCCCCTGTTTAAACATGGAGGATAAGAGAAAACTGTGACAGTGGGCACTGATTTATATTTGTGTTTTATTCTCTAGAAATGAGACTGTAGTCTTTTACCGATTTCATGGCACTGGTCTTACCAGGCCAGAAGAGCTCATACAGACATTTTCACTGTGTTTAATGCATCGCTGTTACAAGGGTTTTCTCCTGTTCAGCCCATTTTAGTTTTCTAAATAAGCTATATTTTTTTATGAAAATTTTTCAGAATGCAAGTGTAATAATTCACTGAATCATAATTTCATAATAAAATTATGAATAAAATATTTAATAGCAGTCCATAAAACAGGATTATGGCATCTTGACAATCACCTGTCTGGATTGCAGTTTGGGAGCAGTGATGGATGAAGAGCCACCTCATAGCATAATTTATCAAGCATATTTTAGCGTTCCTCTAAAGAGATATAAAAAAAAAACTCTGACCTCCAATCTTCTTTTGGTTTTACGCAATAAGTCTATCGGTGTGTTGTATGTGTGTAGGGGCAGGTATATATAAGAATTTTTCTTCTTCCTGTTCCTTTCGGCCATGGAATTTGGTGAATTATATTAATATGTACTGTTGGACTGTGGTAATTCCATGTACGAATAAATAAATGATGATGAAGATATAGATCACCTTATCAGAATGAGTCTTTTTGCCAAGAGCACTGAACTAAGAAACATGATAATGGCTCTACTGGGTTGGATTGGGCTGATATAATTTCTCCCTTTTCACATTACATGCTTAAACTGGACAACTTTAAGCTGGATGTAAAAGAGTTATCGATAGTGTTGATCCTTTGTCTAGGTCTAGGCTGTTGAAACCCACCCTGGAGGGAGATAATTATGCTCTTGGCAAATGGTTCTGGTCAAACCCCCAGGCCTCTGGAAGCCTTTGGTGACCTATTTCAGAAGCATCCCGAGACACACAGCGCGCTCCCTCTCCTGCACATCACAATGCTTTTGTTCTCCAGACACACCATGCAAAGGTCTGCAGTTCTACACCCTTAACAAAAAGGGTGCTAAATAGCACTAAAAGTGGTTATTTGGCAGGGGCGGCTGAGTGGCACAGTGGGCAAGGCGCTCGCCACCAACGCAGGAGATGCTGGTATCGAGCCCAGCTCTCGGCGTTGCTACCGGCTTGGCCGGTCGTCATACTAACACAATTGGCAGTGTTAGAGGGTGGGAAAGCCGGTGGGTGGGGATTGGACGTTGTGGACAGCGACTCCTACAGGTCGGTTGGTGCGCCTGTACAGCAGAATCAGGAAGTATCGGGGGCAGTGTGAGCCTCCCACGCGTTACTCCTCGCCACAGAGATTGCGCTGTTCAGGTGAAAAGATGCGACAGCTGCCTCCTCGTGTACCGGAGGGGACACGTGATGCAAGGCTTGGTCCTCACTGCAGCCGACCAGTGGGAGGCATAGTCTAGCAATGTTCGAGACAGGAGAGGGGAGAATTGAAGGGAGAATTGGCGAGGCAAAATTGGGATGGGAGAAGGAAATAGAAAAATAAAGAGAAAGTGGATAAAAAAAACGTGGTTCTTTGGCTCGTAACCATCTACAAGCTGGTAGAGACGGGAACAAATTGTTAATGTATACTATTACTTTTAATTAACTTTTGTAATACTGTTGTAAATATATTGTTCAATTTCTAATTGTTCAATGTCCCCTAGTTAACCACTGCCCCCCCATATGGTCCTGTTGCCCATGCAGTGATTTCAAACTCACTATATAAACTATATAAACCAGTGTTGTAGTACTCGAGTCCTGGACAGATTTTCAGGACTTGTGACTTGACTTGGACTTGAGCACTGATGACTTTGACTTGGACTCAAGGCAAGCATTGACTGCATTCGGACTCGGAAGGTGCAGACGAGGACTCGGACTTGTTAATTGATAGTTTTTTTTGTAATAGGTCCTAATCATTTGGCATAAGATATTGATGGCTAGTATATTTGTTTGGCAATTGTGTGTCACAAAGCAAATAAACTCCCTTTTAAATGGTGACCGCTATGTCATTTATGGTTAGATTTTTTTTTTGTACGTCAGCTCTTTGACTGCCAGAGTGGAGTGGAGTTGAGGACTTTGACTCGGACTAGGGTAATGGGTACTCGACTCAGACTCCTTTGGTGACTTGGACTCGAACACTGGGGACTCGACTTGGACTCGAGATTTAGTGACTCCACTAGAACACTGCTATAAACTCACTATACTCATATCAAATATGACTAGACACCACCGACACGTGGAGAAGAAACACCTGACATGACACACCAGTATCCATTTCTTATTTATCTAAGCAAGATTACAAGTTATGTAAACAATTAGTGCTTCAGCAACAGAGTTAAAAATGAAACCTTAACACCGACCGTAAAGCACTGTTCATAATATTAAATATTTGCTTCAAATGACCGGATGTTTGGACAGTATATTGCAGTACAGTCTGTTATTGGTAACACTGTACAGTAAACCTGTAAAAGGCTACTACAGCATATTTCAATTGGTTTTCAGATTCAGCACATTTAAAAACGTGTTGTTTCACAACAGACCCCTGAATGAGCTTCACGTGGGAGGTTTGGTCATACACGGAATACAAGGGTCGTCCGTTCACACCGGCTCAACAGGGACATCAGCGGACAGTCTACAGAACTATTGCACAGAGATTTATACTGTAAAAGGAGTCTAGAGCAGAGCAATTCAAATCATACACAGCGGTCGTCACACGATCAGTCACGCACAAACAACACAACATGTTATACAGAAGCGAGGCAAAAAAGAAGAAAGAAAACGATCAACACAGACATTAAGCAGCGAGATGGTGAAAACACAGTATCAATACGGTACCGAAGGCTTCATCTCCAGATTGATCAACAGTTCCTGACTACAATGGCTGGGAACAGCGATTCAACCCGGTTGTTTTCTATTCATTCACAGATCCATCCTAATCCAATTGGGTGCTTTTATACAATACTGACAATGGGGAGAGATGACAAAACAAAGTTCACAGGAAACACACCTATCAGGAGGAGCGGCCAGTCACTTACTGATTACAACCTGTAGTGGAATGTGTACAGAGACTGGCTCTATTAGGACCATTGAGGGCTGATCAGAGATCAGTTTTGCCTTTGTGACTGCAGTCAATATGACCGTCAAGGATGCATGGTGGTCAGGTTGCCGTTGTTCGGGTTAAAGGTCGCCATCATTCAGAATGATCTGTATTCAGAATTCCAAACACCTCTAACATTAATACAGAACTTTGTGACGTCAGATCTGAGATCAGGCCTGATGAGCCTCAGACGGCTGAGGTCCCAGTGAAGACCTGCTGTCTCGGTCAGTGAAGCTACAGTAGTGTCAGACAGAAAGAACACATGAAACCCATCCTTCCCATTTAAACTGCATAATGATATTCAACAGGGCAGGGTCGATTTTTAAAGTATGCCCTAATGGAATTCAGTGGATTAAGGCTTGGTCTATAGTGAACTATCTATTCTAAATGTTTGGATTGAAACTCAGCTCTCTTCTGATTCCAGGCTTACAATACTACCACGGGGTGCCAGCTGGACTTACATCACATTAGTCAATAATCATTCCAACTGGGAATGTTTTATGTGTTCACTTTACACATTTCAGACTTTACAAAAAAAAATCAAAAAAATTTATCCAACTTGAAGCAAATAATGCTTAGTAACATTGAAAATGTTATTGATCTCTCTCAAATTCGCCCTCTTTCACAGCTGTTGCCTCCCTCATGAAGTTGACAATTGTGATTGGGGTATCAAGAAAAGAGGGTGGAGTTTGAGACAGTTCAATTGGACTTGGTCACTACAGAGACATTTGCATATTATACACAGCCACTTTCGCCGACTTGGCCAAAAGTCCCTGGAATAACCTCTACATCGAGGCCCACTGAAAAACATTATCAAACATCGTCAGTGCAGCGGTGGATAAGCAGTGCCACCTAGTGGTGAAATAAGATATGCCTGAAAGAAAACCAGCGTTACTCCTGTTGAGTAAGAGTGACAGTTCGACTGATTACAGAGAGAGATTGTCAGTGTTGCCTCAAAGCGAAAAAACAGACACGTCATTTTCGTCAGTCCTCTCGAGGGCTGAGATCTAACTCCATTAACGGAACGCCCTACCCAAAGCTGTAAAGGAATGTGGATCACTACCCACTTTCAAAACCTCTCTCAAGAGACACCTACGGGAGACTGCAATTCAACACTGGCCCCTGTAAATATCCTAACCCAACCCCCCCCCCCCTCAATGTACAGTGTTACTTGTTGATACAGTGTGCCCCCCGGCCCCCCCCCCCCCCAACCACCTCCAATGTAAATTACCCAGTATGGTTGTCAATATCCCAATGTACCCAACCCCCCCCACCCAACCTCCTCCAATGTACAGTTTTCTACGTCAAATGTATATACTCCCTTTTCTTGACTCCTTCTGTATCACAAACAGTACTGTATTTGCAAATCTGGTATGTCATAAATGTATAGATGTAGCAGTACTGACTATCTGTATGTCATGTATGTCATATATGTCTATATGAATTGAAAATGGGGGACCCTGATGGAAACAAGACAAACGTCTTTCTCAGGTCTGCATCCCCTTAACAATTGTATGTATTGAGCCGTACTGTATTGTACCCATTCTGCAATCTGTTAAATAAAGTTTTCATTCATTCATTCATTCATTCATTCATTCATTCATTCATTGAGAATCCATCCATACAATCTGAATTCAGAAGAAATTTTTTGAAAGACATAACGACAACACACCACCAAAACACAAGAGCACACTATATGATGTCCCCTGCTGGTGTTTGAACACCGCAAAATATGTTTACCCTTTTTTTCTTTTTAAACGGTTAAGACAATTCAAATGGGACTTTTCTGCTGACCAAACACACAAGTCCTGCAGCCCCCATCAGTCAGAATCCAGACATTTCAGGTCTAGATCCGCCTCTACCTCCCGCCTCTTCCCGTGTTGTCCTGGCACCTTGTCCAACGGCTTGACGGTGTCCATTCTGTCCCTTGTGCCGAGGTATCTGATGGCTGGTGCATGATGGGAGTTGTAGGAGGAGCAGAGCAGCAGAGAGCGGTATGTCCAAAAGGACAGGGCAGCAACATCACATGATTTCACAGCATGAGTTCTGCTTCCGTGCCTGTGAGATGATTAAAGGAACGTGCATTCAATCAATCAATCAATCAATCAATCATCAACGATGAATGTCTGTTCTACAAACAAGTCCAGTGTTAGGCTTCGTACACACTCGCAGAATTTTAGGGGTTTATTTAACATTGATTTTCTTTTATAATTTTTTATCTGCTGGTCAATCAATTTTTCAGGCTCCACAACAGTGAGCATTGAGCAGGTATCGCTGCCAGCAGCCGGAGACCTAACGGCAGCAGAACTCGAGAACTACTAGGAATGTCTGACCACTAAGTGTTTCTGACTCTACCACCTAAACTGCAAGGACTACAACGTATAACGTATGATGGTACCAAAGCACCTCAAAGGCGCTAAAAACAAAATTACAAACATCTCAAAACAAACTGGTCAGACTACTGCTTGACCTGACTCCTAGAACCCACCTCACCCCTGCCCACTTTGACAACCTAGGATGGCTTAGAGTAGACGACAGAGTACAGCAACTTGCAATGGGCCTGGTCTACAAGATACACTACACGACCAAGGTACCCATGTACATGTCAAAATACTTCCCAAAGGTCAGTGAATACCACGATCACAACACCAGAGGGAGCTCCACAAATCATGTTAAACCCAGATTCGGCTCAAATAAGGGACTAAACACGTTTCGCAATTATGCCACATCAATGTGGAACGCCCTACCCAAAGCTGTAAAGGAATGTGGATCACTACCCACTTTCAAAACCTCTCTCAAGGGACACCTACGGGAGACTGCAATTCAACACTGGCCCCTGTAAATATCCTAACCCAACCCCCTCCAATGTACAGTCATTTACCTAGTATGGTTGTCAATAGTCCAATGTACAATTTTGTTTGTTTGTACAGTGTCTCCCCCCCCCCCCTCAATGTACAGTTTTGCTTGTATATACAGTGTGCCCCCCCCCCCCCCCCCCAACCACCTCCAATGTAGATTACCCAGTATGGTTGTCAATATCCCAGTGTACCCAACCCCCCCCCCACCCAACCTCCTCCAATGTACAGTTTCTACGTCAAATGTATATACTCCCTTTTCCTGACTCCTTCTGTATCACAACAGTACTGTATTTGCAAATCTGGTATGTCATAAATGTATAGATGTAGCAGTACTGACTATCTGTATGTCATGTATGTCATATATGTCCAGATGAATTGAAAATGGGGGACCCTGATGTAAACAAGACGAAAGTCTTTCTCTGGTCTGCATCCCCTTAACAATTGTGTGTATTGAGCTGTACTGTATTGTACCCATTCTGCAATCTGTTAATAAAGTTTTCAATCAATCAATCAATCAATCAATGTCTATCATTCCAGTTAGGGTACCTTATGTATACTGCACCTGTGTATACTGTATACTTTACTTACTCATATTATATATTCAGATTCTAAGTGTTATTGTCCATATTTATTGTAACATAATATAACTGATCGGGCACACAGACCCTCTTCTGCACCTTTGATTACACTTTACCTGCTTTTACACTTTTTACATCTACTATAATTGTATTGCCTATATTTTTTTCTTCTACCATTACCATGCCCATACCTGTACCTCCCCTGCCCCCATGCTACTATGACGCCTGAATTTCCCCAAAGGGGATTAATAAAGGAATATCTTATCTTATCTGATCTTATCTTGTTATTTTTGCAACCCAAGTGTGGATTTGATGGTTTTTGAGGAAAAAGATTGATCGTCAAATCGTGTTTGCCTGTTGAGGTGCCAGTACTCACAGTCTTATAGAAGGCTTTGGATTGGTTTCCCAGATGCTCCGACTTCGCTACGAGATCATCCAGTTTCTCGCCTCTCTCCAGCAGACTCTCCATTGTGCTGTGCTGTAGACACAAGACACACCTCGCTCCTTATTCTGTGACACACCACCGGCTCATGGCTCACGTCACGTTGCTAATTAGCTCAGGTCTCACCAGAATGATCTTCGTCTCGTCCAGTTCGGCCTGCACTTTGGTCATGGCGTCTGCTTCCCTGGGGTTCTAGAATCAGACATACACTTTCAGATACCTCGGTCTTAATTGACCTCTGAAGCCACAATTTATTTTCTTGATCCTCCAATCACAACTGTTGCTTTTTTTTTTTTATATACACTTTTTCTCCCGATTAGTCTCCCATCCCAATTTCGTATCGCCAATACTCCCCTTCAATTCTCCCCTCCCCTGTCTTGAACGTTGCTAGACTATGCCTCCCACTGGTCGGCTGTAGTGAGGATAGAAGCCTTGCATCACGTGTCCCCTCCGGCACACGAGGAGGCAGCCTGTCGCATCTTTTCACCAGACAGCGCGGACTCTCAGTGGCGAGGAGTAACGCGTGGGAGGCTCACGCTGCCCCCGATACTTCCTGACTCTGCTGTACAGGCGTCACCCAACCGACCTGTAGGAGTCGCTGTCCACAACCTCCAATCCCCACCCATCGACTTTCCACCCGCTACCTCTGCCAATTGAGATAGTATGACGACTGGCCCAAGCCGCAGGCAATGCTGACTCCGGGAGTCGAGACCGCAGCCTCTTGCATTGGTGACGAGCGCAATCTCCACTACGCCACCCAGCCGCCCACAACTGTTGCTTTCTAAGGAAAAGAGGGTGGGGCTTAAGATAATTCAATTGTGCAAATTGTCTAACTGTATGAACATGGATAAGAGCTTTATGAAAGTAGTTATGCCATACTGTATGTATGACATATTGTATGTATGTCATGTGTCTTTGATTGGCCTGCAAGTACTCATATATATATTTTATACCCAGTTTAATCACCGGTACATTGTATATTAGTAGTATACTATTGCACTTTGCTGTTACATTTGCACTCTGGTTGGATTCCAAACTTCTTTTCGTTGTACTGTACTGTATAATGACAATAAATTTGAATCAAATCAAATTTAATCAAATTGTATTTAACTTAATCAAATTGAATAAAATAAAAAATTAAAACACACTAATTTCATTCCGTTTAGATGAATGCTTGTGTAGTGTACCTGGTATTTAGCTATGTGGATATCCAGGGCTTTGTATATGATGGTCTCAGGGCTACCAGAAGGCCAGTCTATACTATCAACTTGTCTGGAGAACTCTTCTAATACCTGCAAGACATGAATCATGAGAGACCAAGCTGTCAGTAAGGGATAAGGAGAAATGGGATAAACGAGTCTCAGTATTATTTACATGTATGGTTTCAGAGTGTTTACATACCTTGTCTAGCAATGTGAAGGCGACTCTCTGTGGGTACTCACTATCTGCTATGACTACAGCGCCCAGGTTGTCGTTCCTAACGTACACATGGCACAGATACTCTGGAAGGAAGGTGAACAGGGGAATAAACACGGCAGCTGAACAGATGACAACACAATGACTATCACTGAAAAGCCTTCACCCGCACACTTGAGTCAGACTAGGAGCTGTGCCAGGAAAGGAGAAGACGCTATTGCAGAAGTATTTAAACCAAGCTTATCGTGGAGTTTGTGAAGGGGTGAAAGGTTGTGCAGGGCAGAATGCGGGCGCTGGTCTTTTACCTTGTTCTTTAACGGTGGCGCGGCTACCATGTGCCGTCCGCTCAACTATCAAGGCGCTGGTGAAGGTCATGAACTCCTGGACACTAGATAAACCAAACCAGCATACAGGTATATTATTGGTATAAACACAAACACTGTCAGTCTCATGTTACTACATTTAGGATCTTGTTCACTGATATATTCCTGTGGTAGAATAAGGGTTGAAATGTATATATATAGTATGTACACACACGCAAAAAATAGAAACGGTCAACGCTGCAGCACATATAATCATAATGTAATCAGGACATTTGATGAATTAGTTATTATTTATTTCCTTCAAAAAGGTGAACTAAACCAGCAACCAAGCTTGATATTTAACATGATTGGTTACATTTCCAAATATTCATTCCTTTTCTTTAACTTTTGGATATAAGGTGAGATGGATCTGTATTAATCCACGTGGGGAAATTCTGGAGTAGCACAGGAGAGGGGGTGGGGTACAGGCAGGGTATATAGATTTTTTTTTATAAAATAAAATAGTAGATAGTAAAAAGATTAAAATGTAATAAAAAGTCTGATCTGCTGAACAGGTGAGACATGTATACTCCATCTATAATATCACTACGCATACAGCCATCCCTGGTTTAATATACAGATTCTATCCTAAGTCAACCCCATGTACAAATAGATATACCAGGTATAAGTAAACAGATTAAGCGCATTATCAATAAACATAATTATGTTTAATTTAATATGGCCTCTAAATGATATCACGATATTTTTTTGCTCCATCACGATACATGATATATATTGCGATATTTTGACATTTCCTCGAAAGCACTTAAAAATGCTTGATTTAACCCTATGATGGATACAGTCACGCCAATATGATGATTATATAAACCTCTGTTGTCAAGCCTCGTCAATATAACCCCCCGCCTCTCTCTCTTTCCCCACTAATGGAACTAGTGTCGTGGATCACTCCCCTGTGAGCGTGTCCAGGGTTAGCGGCTAACGTTAGGTTATGACTATAACCAAGTTCTGTTAGTTAGGGGCGATGCTTGGCATCGCTACTGCACTATCTCGCGTACGTGCACGCGTACTGAATAAACCACAAATGTACCTCTAATACCAGTATTAGTCTGACCACACCCCTCATCAGCTTACCTTCATAAGCAGGTGTGTGGTCACCTGCTCTCCTCCTTCCCAAGCTTTCACCACAAGGTGAGGACAAGGGCTGCAGCGGCCGTCCGATGCCAAGCATCGCCCCTAACTAACAGAACTTGGTTATAGTCATAACCTAACGTTCTGTATCGTTAGTGGCTTAGCTTGGCATCGCTACTGCACAAGGGAGGCCAAGCGGAGCCACTTGGCTGACAAATACACCCCGCTGACAGCCCCCCAAAACCATCAGAACAGGGAGGGCCGAGCCCCCCCGACCCCCCCTAATGGAGGGTAGCCCCCCTATTAGGGACGTCACGGGAGGGCGACGGACCCGACCGTGCGAAGAGGCACTCAAGCAACTCAACGCACAGGGTGAGCAGACCGTGGCTTGACCCCACGACTACACACACGCACAACCCGCATGCCACCCGGGAACGAACGGAGGAACAACCTCGTTACTGCCCCCAGAATCACGGGGTCAAGGGCAAACCCAACCCCGTGGCAAGGCCGTAGCAGCGGAGCACGAAGGAAGACCCAGACCCACCAAAAGGACTGGACTCCCTAGAATGGGGGCCCGGAGAAGTCCATGATGCCAGCATCAAGACCCCACCAGGTGGGCACGTAGTGCCCCGCCCCCCACATCGCCAGCGTATTCGGACAAAGGCCCCTCAGTTACTGCACCTGGTATTCCCAGGCGGAACCAACCAGGCCAGAACCTGCCCAGCTTCCGAGATCGGACGAGATCGGGCGTGTTCAGGTCGGCATGGCCGTAAGCCGAGCGGGCCCCGTCCCCCCAACAGTACACCGCCTGGCACACTGACCCTGCAGAATAGGCAGTCAGCATGGCCGTAAGCACACAAAAAAGGTTAACCAACGGAAGCAGGCAGCGCACCGGGGAAAAACCAGGCAACAGGCTGTTAACCCTAGCCTGGAGACTGCGGACGAGACAGGCGCCAGAGGGGACAGCTGAACACAGCCGCCCCGGCGGAAGGAGCGTAAGCTGGCGGTGTTGCATGACCAAGCCTCCATTTAACAACCCCCACCCAGAGGGGTCGAGGCAGAGAAGGCTGACACGATTGGCAGACGTCATGAACGTGCAGGGGCACCCTCAAACGGTGAACCCGGGAGTTGACACTGCTCCAACACACCAGGGAATCAACCACCTCGGTGTTACCCAATGCGGTGGTTGTTCCTATAACCCCTCAAGAAAAAACTCCAAAACACACCTGCGGGTATACACCGGCTATACCGCAGTACAAGTGTTTCAGTTTCCAAAAAGGGTTAACCCAGGCCTACGGGTCGCAAACATCACTTCGGACCGGGCCTGGCGGTACGGGAAGCACAGGGTCACCAGAGGAGGTCAAAAAACCACCCCCACAGGCCCCTCTTCGCCATGCGTGAGAGAGGAGCGAAAAATAATGGAGAACCAGCCCCTAAGCACACCGTACCCGGTATTCCCCGGCGGTCTCCCAACCAAGTACTAACCAGGACCAACCTGTGTAGCGGCCGAGATCCGACGAGATCGAGCGCGTACAGAATGGCATGGCTGTAAGCCATGACGACAGTGCTGAGTAAAAACATACCCAACCAGGGTCTCCATAGCGCTTAACCCTGTGACACCCAGACCGACCTGGCATTTTTCCCCCTGAAAAAAGCCCAAGTCCCTCAGGGTACCAGAACAGCAGATCTGCATCCCCGGCGGACAACGGGTTCAACTGATCTGGACCAGCGTGACCAGAACCAGTCCCGTGCCCTAACCACGCCGACATGCCTACTCCAGGAGAAGGGCAGATATGCGTGTTGATCTTAACATGAAAAGAAGGCGCCACCCAGACGTTCGGACGAACCGCGCCTGGTGGCCCACCCCAAGGGCGTGAGACCCCACTACATATGTTCAGATCCATCCCGTCATCATCCCCCAGACATGAACGAGAATCCGTCGACAACCCACCCAGGTCATGGGATGTGGTCGCCGGAAGAGGAAAAACCCCCATCTCAGTTGCTTTATAAAAACGCTGTTTCAACCACAAGCAACCAAGGCGTGCCAGTCAATCGCCTGTTTACAGCGAGCTAGCACTATACGTGCGTCGGGACACACCCCCATCAATGAACAGGCTATTTAGACCTGTCATTGAATCCCCAAGGCGCCCAGGGGAACGACAAGAGGGGTGTGACACTCCCTAACTCCAACACTTCTGGAATAGAAAGAAGGAAGCATCAACAGTATGTATCCCAGTCTACACAGCCGGGGTAAAAAATGTTCACATTTTTACATCCCACCACCCTCCCATAGGAAAGAGACGGGGATCCCCAGAGAGACTTCCCACGCGAGCTGTACAGATTGAAAAGAATATATTGCACCTTGAGCCATGTAAAAAACTGGTTTTAGGGCCTCCGGGGAAGAGGCACCGAACCCATACACACTCAATAAACGAATTGAATCGAATATACATACAATAGAAAAGGACCCTTCTAGAGGGTCCACTCACTTTGACAATCTGAGGAGGAAGGCTCTGTACTCTGATGGAGGCTTCCTCACATGGAAGAAGGAGTCCGAACTCACAGAAGGCCTGAGTAGGCGCTTGGTGAGGAGGAGCCCTGACCACCCCCCCTGAAAACAGATCCATCACATGGACCTGAACAGCACACGGAAGTCCTACCAACAGAGACGCGCACGGTGACGTACTCTATGGCGGGGGAATTCCTGCGGTGCACACGCCCAATATACCAGGCCGTGGGACCAGGAACTCCCCCCCCCCCCCCCCCCCCCCCCCGTAACGTGCCGAACCGCCACGTGACGGGAACCTTGAAGGACAGGGGGTGTACCCCTGACCGACAGAACAATGGGGAGAGGAAAGGTTACCAGTTCACCCCTTTACGACCCCACACCCATGATACGACGTAACGACAAAAAGAGAATATGACACAGTCATAGTCAGCTCTATGAAGCGTTTCACAGCTCCACACAGCGCATGAGCTAACCTGCTATCTGATTTTTACTAAGGAAAAACACAGAATAGAGAAGGCTCTAAGAACCCCGGTCCAACATACACATGTGCTTCTGTGGCCAGTACAACCCAGTTGTAGGTCACATGACACACACAACCCATCATCACCTACAAAAAATGGCAAAAACACTCAACAGAGGAACGCCGTTTTTTTCACAATGAGAGAATACATCATTCTTGATTAGTATCGACCACAGGCCTTGCTAAGCACACATGACAGCAACCAAACCAATTTCCCTTTAGGAAATAAGTTTCTCCAGCAGATTTAGCACAACCTCAGCAATCAAGCTAAGAGTCACATCGTATCCCTACCACACAAAAGACACAATTAATGCACAACATGTCTGATAGGAGGTGATAAAGTCCCCAGGGAACCGGGGGGGAAAAACACAATCCTCCTATTTTACCCTCAATACGGCCAGTTAAAACAGGAAAACCTGTTAATGTGTGAACTCACTGTTCATTGTCATTACAGTCTGAGAAAGAACATTCTTTTACTCACTTGTCACCAAGCATAGCTTCATAGGTCAGTTGCCTTAGTAGTGAGTACACGGTACACATAAACACCATGATGTTTCTCACACAACAACCAGATCAATACATCACGATCTGCACGGAGAAGCTAACTGCCAGTGACAAAAACAGCTCACACACAACCCGCAACGTATCCCAAATGCATTGCAACAACACACGTTTTGGGAAAAAACACCGTTATTCACAATACATTTAGCAAAGTAAAACCAGAAGACGTGTTATGAGGTCTGGCCAACCCCGTACCTACCCGGAACGCAGATCAGCGAAGTGCAGTCACAAGACACCGTAGAACACAGCCGTCCTGTGTTGTTCGACCCGGGCAGCGTCGCCGCTCCACCAGTCGCTACAGTCCTCTTTGTTGACGCAATCCCCGTCTAGGCTCAGGCAGGGTCGACGAACATCCCCTGTCAAGGATGACGTCGTGGTCAAGAGTGTAAAACATGTTAAAATCAAAGCACGTTCAACAGAATAGCATCAAGCTAACGGCTGCTCCAACCGTTCGGGTGCTATTGCTTCCGCTCGCGAGACGCCGATCTAACGACGCACGCGATCAGAAGCGAGCTCCCGGCGGCGCGCGAGAAGCTAAGCTACCCCGCGCCAGGCCACTGACCGGCTAACATCACTTCGGACCGGGCCTGGCGGTACGGGAAGCACAGGGTCACCAGAGGAGGTCAAAAAACCACCCCCACAGGCCCCTCTTCGCCATGCGTGAGAGAGGAGCGAAAAATAATGGAGAACCAGCCCCTAAGCACACCGTACCCGGTATTCCCCGGCGGTCTCCCAACCAAGTACTAACCAGGACCAACCTGTGTAGCGGCCGAGATCCGACGAGATCGAGCGCGTACAGAATGGCATGGCTGTAAGCCATGACGACAGTGCTGAGTAAAAACATACCCAACCAGGGTCTCCATAGCGCTTAACCCTGTGACACCCAGACCGACCTGGCATTTTTCCCCCTGAAAAAAGCCCAAGTCCCTCAGGGTACCAGAACAGCAGATCTGCATCCCCGGCGGACAACGGGTTCAACTGATCTGGACCAGCGTGACCAGAACCAGTCCCGTGCCCTAACCACGCCGACATGCCTACTCCAGGAGAAGGGCAGATATGCGTGTTGATCTTAACATGAAAAGAAGGCGCCACCCAGACGTTCGGACGAACCGCGCCTGGTGGCCCACCCCAAGGGCGTGAGACCCCACTACATATGTTCAGATCCATCCCGTCATCATCCCCCAGACATGAACGAGAATCCGTCGACAACCCACCCAGGTCATGGGATGTGGTCGCCGGAAGAGGAAAAACCCCCATCTCAGTTGCTTTATAAAAACGCTGTTTCAACCACAAGCAACCAAGGCGTGCCAGTCAATCGCCTGTTTACAGCGAGCTAGCACTATACGTGCGTCGGGACACACCCCCATCAATGAACAGGCTATTTAGACCTGTCATTGAATCCCCAAGGCGCCCAGGGGAACGACAAGAGGGGTGTGACACTCCCTAACTCCAACACTTCTGGAATAGAAAGAAGGAAGCATCAACAGTATGTATCCCAGTCTACACAGCCGGGGTAAAAAATGTTCACATTTTTACATCCCACCACCCTCCCATAGGAAAGAGACGGGGATCCCCAGAGAGACTTCCCACGCGAGCTGTACAGATTGAAAAGAATATATTGCACCTTGAGCCATGTAAAAAACTGGTTTTAGGGCCTCCGGGGAAGAGGCACCGAACCCATACACACTCAATAAACGAATTGAATCGAATATACATACAATAGAAAAGGACCCTTCTAGAGGGTCCACTCACTTTGACAATCTGAGGAGGAAGGCTCTGTACTCTGATGGAGGCTTCCTCACATGGAAGAAGGAGTCCGAACTCACAGAAGGCCTGAGTAGGCGCTTGGTGAGGAGGAGCCCTGACCACCCCCCCTGAAAACAGATCCATCACATGGACCTGAACAGCACACGGAAGTCCTACCAACAGAGACGCGCACAGTGACGTACTCTATGGCGGGGGAATTCCTGCGGTGCACACGCCCAATATACCAGGCCGTGGGACCAGGAACTCCCTCCCCCCCCCCCCCCCCCCCCCCCCCCCGTAACGTGCCGAACCGCCACGTGACGGGAACCTTGAAGGACAGGGGGTGTACCCCTGACCGACAGAACAATGGGGAGAGGAAAGGTTACCAGTTCACCCCTTTACGACCCCACACCCATGATACGACGTAACGACAAAAAGAGAATATGACACAGTCATAGTCAGCTCTATGAAGCGTTTCACAGCTCCACACAGCGCATGAGCTAACCTGCTATCTGATTTTTACTAAGGAAAAACACAGAATAGAGAAGGCTCTAAGAACCCCGGTCCAACATACACATGTGCTTCTGTGGCCAGTACAACCCAGTTGTAGGTCACATGACACACACAACCCATCATCACCTACAAAAAATGGCAAAAACACTCAACAGAGGAACGCCGTTTTTTTCACAATGAGAGAATACATCATTCTTGATTAGTATCGACCACAGGCCTTGCTAAGCACACATGACAGCAACCAAACCAATTTCCCTTTAGGAAATAAGTTTCTCCAGCAGATTTAGCACAACCTCAGCAATCAAGCTAAGAGTCACATCGTATCCCTACCACACAAAAGACACAATTAATGCACAACATGTCTGATAGGAGGTGATAAAGTCCCCAGGGAACCGGGGGGGAAAAACACAATCCTCCTATTTTACCCTCAATACGGCCAGTTAAAACAGGAAAACCTGTTAATGTGTGAACTCACTGTTCATTGTCATTACAGTCTGAGAAAGAACATTCTTTTACTCACTTGTCACCAAGCATAGCTTCATAGGTCAGTTGCCTTAGTAGTGAGTACACGGTACACATAAACACCATGATGTTTCTCACACAACAACCAGATCAATACATCACGATCTGCACGGAGAAGCTAACTGCCAGTGACAAAAACAGCTCACACACAACCCGCAACGTATCCCAAATGCATTGCAACAACACACGTTTTGGGAAAAAACACCGTTATTCACAATACATTTAGCAAAGTAAAACCAGAAGACGTGTTATGAGGTCTGGCCAACCCCGTACCTACCCGGAACGCAGATCAGCGAAGTGCAGTCACAAGACACCGTAGAACACAGCCGTCCTGTGTTGTTCGACCCGGGCAGCGTCGCCGCTCCACCAGTCGCTACAGTCCTCTTTGTTGACGCAATCCCCGTCTAGGCTCAGGCAGGGTCGACGAACATCCCCTGTCAAGGATGACGTCGTGGTCAAGAGTGTAAAACATGTTAAAATCAAAGCACGTTCAACAGAATAGCATCAAGCTAACGGCTGCTCCAACCGTTCGGGTGCTATTGCTTCCGCTCGCGAGACGCCGATCTAACGACGCACGCGATCAGAAGCGAGCTCCCGGCGGCGCGCGAGAAGCTAAGCTACCCCGCGCCAGGCCACTGACCGGCTAACCGTAAGCCATGAACATGTAAACAATGACATAACACTCACCCAGACAGGCCGCCGTTCTGAACCCCTCCTCACTTTTTAAGAGAAAAGAGAAAACAAGACGTCAACACCGCTTCACAACGGTGACATTACCACGTCCGGCGGAATCAGCACAGTACCAACTGGCCTGTATAGCTGACTTTGAACATGAATCTGCCGCTATCGCACATTACATGCACATATCCCCTCGTGAAGGAATACTCTCATTTGGATATGAAAGATGGGGTCTTAACACGGTGACAGAGAGAATCCACTCGTCCAGAACACACAGGGATCACCAGTGTCAATGGTCGCGGCCCACTAGTTAAAACTATAATGGTCGCCAGACCAAGGCCTTCTGTCGCCTAGGCGGCTAAACAAAGGACCCTAGCCTGGGGCCGGTTTCCATAAACTTTGTCAAGTAGCCCCCATAGCACTAACAGACAAGTGGAGCCCGCCAGCAAACACTACTCACCCAACCTGGAACGCACCGCTCCTCACAACAGCGGCATGTCCGACAGTTCAGCTGTGGCCTGACAGGTTTCACCCCAACAAACACAGCAAGGAACTGCAGTTGAGAAGCATGCAGCGGCGTGCTCCCAATACGAAAACCGGTGGAGGGTTTTTAGAATGATCATCATCTTCTAGACACTCCAGTACGAAGACAATATCGCCGTATTTTCTCGAAAATAGTGAGAGAGAAAATAAAGATATGATGTCAACGTATCCTTGTTTCCCAAGCTGTTCCTAATCCAATTTCTTCCATCATGGTGTCAAGTGTGGGGATCTACCGAGGCACCTCTTCCTTGTGGTGAAAGCGAGAAGGAGAGCAGGTGACCACACACCTGCTTATGAAGGTAAGCTGATGAGGGGTGTGGTCAGACTAATACTGGTATTAGAGGTACATTTGTGGTTTATTCAGTACGCGTGCACGTACGCGAGATAGTGCAGTAGCGATGCCAAGCTAAGCCACTAACGATACAGAACGTTAGTTAGCTTAGCTTAGTTAGCGGCTAACTTAGTTACCGCCTCTCTGTCTCTGGGTGTGTGTGCGTGCGTGTACGTGACATAAATTGGGCGAGTGTCTGTGTGAGGGAGAGAGGAAAGTGCTGCGCTAAAGTAAGTCTCATCTCAGCCGCGGCGGCGGCTTAGAAACTTACGTGAGGTTTTGTGCAAAACATCACGATGTCCACGATATGTTTAAAAAGTGTATCGTTAACACTTTCCGTGCCAGTCCTATATAGTGCCACTCTATTCAATGACAGAGCGCTCACATTTGTGAACGCATAAACTATATCTTAAATTATGGCTATGTGTCTAATACGACCGTCGCTTATCAATGACTTGTTTGCAGTCAACATTGTCGAAACGGATTTTATTTCATTTTAATCAGTTCATTTCCGTTTTATACCATTTTGAAAAACGCTCGTTTTTTGAAACTTTCAAAGAAAGAAAAAAAAATATTCTGCAGGAATCGCGCTTTACTGTAATACACAAAACACGTAATTTTTCGGCCTATTTATGAATCGTTTTCAAATAAACACTAGATTATCGATAGTATATGTGTACTTATGCACGCTATAGATGCGGGCTGAAAAATCGATTCTCTTATTTCCTGATCAGCTACACACACTCACAGCCACACACACGAATATGGGACACGTTGATATATAGGTGAAAACAGCTCTGATTATCCCAATACTGGTAAAATAGATTCCTTACCTCAGATCAGATGTTCTCCAAAAAGATTATTCCAATTCCTAATCGCCATTCCAAATATCGATCGCGTTTATTGATCCAACGCTGGGTGGTCGAAAGACATATTCCACGCTGTTCTGATGGTGGGCGATGACTGGGATCGTCTCCGGTTACTTGCCTGACAAGTAAAATGAGGATTCCGGACAGATCCCCACTGGTAACGTGAGGCTAGATTGATGAAAAATGAATGGAAATCGATAATAAAAAAAATAACGATTAAAAACAAGATTTCTCGTCGGCTGGCACTCAATGGTTGGCATGAACTAACGAGAAATCTCGTCGTCGCTGGCACTCAAAGTGTTAATGGACTGTACCCGATATTTATTTAATATCGTCATATTGCCCACCCCTAATTATGTGCATATACAAATAAGATTTAAGATGCCAATAAATTAATGAATGATATGTGATTCCTTGTGCAAAAGTGCGCCAGAGTCTGTGTATTGTATCATGTGTTCTTCTCCAGCTCCTTCAACACCATCCAGCCATTGCGGCTAGCGGAGAAGCTCACAGTGATGCAGTTGGACCGTTGCCTGGATTACTGATCACCAGTCACCAGCAGACCACAGTACATCAGACTGCAAGGCAGCCGGTCAGATGTGCTGGTGAGCAAGATCCTTCATGTTCACATTCTACAGCTCCAACTCGGGTATGTGCTGCCTACAGAAGTTCTCTGACCCCTCCTCCATTGTCAGTTACATTACGAACGTCAACAAGGTTGTCGAGTACAGAGCCCTGGAGGAGAGCTTCGTACGGTGGTGCGACAACATGAATCACATCCAACTCAACATCAGCAAGACCATGGAGCTGGTGGTGGACTACCAGCGGCGCAAGAAGAGGCCCCCCGACTCCCAAATAGGATAAAATAAGATATTCCTTTATATTGATCCCCTCAGGGAACTTCAGGACTATCCGAGGGAGCAGGTGAAGGACACCTACAAGATCCTGAACAATAATCTGGACTGGACGGACAACACCAAGAACCTCTACAGGAACTCTAGCTGAGGAGACTCAGGTCCTTCCATGTGTGCAATAGGCTGCTTCAGTTGTTTTACCAGTCTGTAGTAGCCAGCGTCCTCTTCTTCACTGTGGTATGCTGGGGGGTAACATAAACTCAAAAGCCAATAACAAACTGAACAAGCTGGTGTAAAAGGCTAGCTCCATAGTGGGAGTCGAACTGGACAATCTCGAGGTGGTTGCGGAGAGGACGACAAGATAGAAGCTGGACGTTATCCTGGGGAACCCCTCCCTAGCTAGATAAGACGAGGAGCATCTTAAAGGAAAACTCCAACATTTTGGGAAATTTGCTTATTTGGCATCTACCCTGGAGTTAGACAAGAAGATACATACCCTTTTTCTTCTCTGTGCATGCAGTAGGAGTAGGAAGACACGCACCGTTAGCCTAGCTTAGCGTCAGTCACTGGAAGTAGGTTCCTCCATTAGCCTAGTTCCCAACGTCTTCCTACTCCTACTGCATGCACAGAGAAGAAAAAGGTATGTATCTTCTTGTCTAACTTGTCGTAGAAAATATCATCATGTCATTATAGATCTGTGTTGAGATATCATTTTATCTTTGTACAGCTTGACTGGTTATGGCCAGCTAGTATAATGTGTGTGTGTGTCTCTTTAAAAGGTCCAAAGTACCCAGCTAGCCAAAGCAAGGTCGTGTTAACTCCCCTACTGAGAACCCAGTTTGTTTATACTTTCATCATATCTGATGTATAATGTTACGTCTTGCAAGTGTGTATAAACTATGTTCTGCCCAGACCTCTTGGTCACTTTGCTGGTCAGATTCAGTGTGTGAACACATGTCTCTGATTGTAAACTGAACTTTCATTTGTGGCCACAGATGAAATTAACTATGTTTTCCATTTTTAATAACGACTCAGAATGATTTATACAAACGGCTCATCTTTTTGTCCTTTAACCTTTTCCATAACAAACTCCAGGGTAGATGGCAAATAAGCAAATTTCCCAAAATGTTGGAGTTTTCCTTTAAACTTATTTGTATATGCACATTTATATTTATTGTTAATACGCTTAATCTGTTTATTTATAGTAATACCAGGGTAGAATAAGACTCAGTATGTACACATTGTACAGAGTAGACGTAGCTATATATTTGTACATTTAATGGTCAAACAAATCATGGATTGGGCCTTTAAATACAAGTTAAAGGGATAGTTTGGAGTTTTTATGAAATACTTGCCAGTAGTGTAATCAATAAAAAAAAATTACATTATTCTGAATTACGACGAGTGAACCGGGACTAGCCCTCAGCGCACTGGGGCTAGTTCCAAGACATAATATTGATCTGAGAGAAGAATAAAGCATTGGAAATGTGTGAGGAAGCATTTGTCTGAATGTTGTGGTGTGGATTCAATCTTTCTGTCTAAGGCTTTCTGGTTATCTGGGAACCCAGCCGGGACTCTGACCACGGGACTCTGTAAGTAAGCTAATGGTTATACATCAATTACACTACTGGCAAGTATTTCATACCACCTTAATGTAAAAATTATCCAAAGTATCGCTTTAAAGCAAATGCTACAGAGAGGTGTACTTAATCCTCAATGTTAAGTATTATTGGTGGTCAACAGTCACACCCACCTGGACCGCTGAAAAAAACTGAAGGAGGAGAGGTCGTATGCCGCTTTGAGGAGATTGGCTTTGGTTGGTCCCTTGTGAAGGATGCTGAGACTGTAGAGCTTCATGTTGACGCGGGGTCTGTCAGTCAGTCAGTCGTAGATGTATAGAGTATGATCAGCGGGTCCTGATGATCTGATTTAGAAGATGAATGAATGAAAACTTTATTTTAACAGATTGCAGAATGGGTACAATACAGTACGGCTCAATACAATTGTTAAGGGGATGCAGACCAGAGAAAGACGTTTGTCTTGTTTACATCAGGGTCCCCCATTTTCAATTCATAGTGACATTTATGACATACACAACATACATGACATTTATGGCAAGATGACACAATCAGATCACATTAAGGCTTTATCGGATCCTTAACAAAGTCATCATCCAACTAATGTTAGCAAGCTAATGTAGTTAGCTAACTGTTACTCTACTGATTAAAATAAAAGTAACTAACGTTAGCATGCAAAGAGCTACTGTCGTTAACTAAATAGACTACATGACGGGTAACAAGGTTGATGCCAAAACATTAACTAAGTTACCCTTTCCGACAGCGATGCTGGCTTAACTGACAGTTAGCTTCACCTTGGAGTAGAGTTAGCCAATCGTACATACATGTTAATTACTGTAGGCTAGCACCAAAGTCCGTCTAAAGAGCGAGCAGTGCTGGCCCTAAACGTTAGCTACAGATAACACTGTTGTCTCTAGTCTAAGTACTACTAGGCCTTACCTGATATAGCGACACCAGCCGGTGTTTAATTCCTATTCAGGACGAAGTAACGAGTTGTTTATTCCATTATAACCGAAATCTGTGATATGATATCTTTGAATTCTGATGGGCTGTCAATTACAGAAAGGTGTTTATTTTCGAGATGCTAACGCTAGCCATAGTACTAAACACTAGGGAGACTACGCCTACTAGACACAGCGCCCACTCCAATAGGGTCCAGCTGCAGCGCCGGAGAATCCTCTCACTGGGCAAGCCTGTGAATGAATGAATGAATGAATGAATGAATGAATGAATGAATGAATGAATGAATGAATGAATGAATGAATGAATGAATGATGAATGAATGAATGAATGAAAACTTTATTTAACAGATTGCAGAATGGGTACAATACAGTACGGCTCAATACACACAATTGTTAAGGGGATGCAGACCTGAGAAAGACGTTTGTCTTGTTTACATCAGCCAGGAACCTGCGCTGTTTTAAGTGAGCGTGTGTTCGCAGGCATGCAGTGGTGGTCAAACGCGGTTAAACGCAGTCACTGAGGCTGATGTGCACGCGCGCACACAAAAATGACTCGTCGCGCCGTATACCCCGGCCGGCATTTATCACCTAGACTTTGCATAATAATAGGAATCAATACCGACAACCAAAATACAAGCCCTGTAGGTGGGGGGTTGCTTGATCTCCCGACTGGAAGGATGAGACAAGTTGTGCTTCAGTCTGAAGGAAACTGTCCTTCAGTAAACTCTAAGTTACATTGTTAATTTAGTTTGTATTTACTTTTCTAGTTTAAGTTAATTCAATTAAAGAAATTGTAACTACAATAACATTTAAAACATTGTTATGCATAATAATCATCTGTTCTGTGCGCAACCGAGGGAACATGTATGCGCATGCACGTGGCGTTTGGCCTTGGCCCATATTACGACTGCACCACTGGTTATTGGATTGATTGATTGATTGATTGAACATTTTATGATTGAATAGTATATATTGTCATTTGAGACAAGTTACCAATACATTGTCCCGTGGGTTATGCCCCCCGCGGCGAAATTAATTAGTACCCCCCTTCTCTATCTCTCTCTCTCACACACAGCATTAATTACCTCGTGGAATCCCAAGCAGGCAAGCACTACACAATTTAGAAGATTGCAAAGGATCAGACCTAGTAGTATACAGTATATACCAACAATAACTTCAGTATGAGTACAGCATATTTTGCATATTGTTAAAAGAGCCAAGGCTGGCTTGCTAATTAAACATATGAAAATGAGAGGATGTGCCCCTCCAATGGTTAAACTTGACCATGTGCCCCCACAATTGAAAACATTGCGCTAAAGTGCCCTCTTGAGTGGCAGAAATGAGAGGACGTGCCCATTGGTGCTAACATGGTCAATAATGCTTATTTTGGACAGAAAAATGTGTCTTAAACATTTAAATTGACCAACCATAGATCCTTTTTATTCCAATCAAGGCAAGAGGGCTAGTGGTGGTAGTGCTATATTATGACATATTATTTCATAATACAATTATAACATTGTAGGCTACAGTACGGATATTATATACAGTACAATTATATTACTATTATAAAACAAATATAATTTGCTCCACCTTGGATAAAGACAATGAGACAATGAGTATAGACAATGAAGATGGAGATATTCAAGAGGGAAATGATGATATCAGGAAGAGAGATGGTGAAGAAGTGGAGGTAAGAGAAAGTGCAGATGATTCTATGGAGAGAAATGATGAAGAAGTGGAGGCAAGAGAGAATGCAGATGATGATAGGGAGAGAAAATATTCAAACGACACAACAACAAATAACTTGAATGATCTCCACTAACCATTAAAATATCCCACTGATCCAGCCAGTATCCAGGCTGGTACAATATATTAAGTTTAATGGAGAGAATGGGGAAGATAGAGAGGGGGGAGAGAGAGAGAGAGAGAGAGAGAGAGAGAGAGAGAGAGAGAGAGAGAGAGAGAGAGGGAGAGATAGAGGAGAGAAGGAGAGGACAGCATGAGAGAAGGAGAGGAGAGGACATGAGGAGAGAAGGAGAGGACAGGAGGAGAGAAGGGGAGTATACAGGAGGAGAGAAGGGGAGTATACAGGAGGAGAGAAGGGGAGTATACAGGAGGAGAGAAGGGGAGGGCAGGAGCAGAGAAGGGGAGTACAGGAGGAGAGAAGGGGAGTATACAGGAGGAGAGAAGGAGAGGGCAGGAGGAGAGAAGGAGAGTACAGGAGGAGAGAAGGGGAGTATACAGGAGGAGAGAAGGGGAGTACAGGAGGAGAGAAGGGGAGTACAGGAGCAGAGAAGGGGATTATAGGAGGACAGAAGGAGAGGGCAGGAGGAGAGAAGGGGAGGAGAGAAGGAGAGTTAGGAGAGAGAAAGGAAGAAGCTCAACGGCACTTGAATTTAACTTTAACTGTTAAACTGTTTTATATCCTGTAAAATATGTTGTAAATAGCTTTTAAAGAATAGGTTCACTATTCTTCCACCCAGACCATATTAAAATGCTGTTTCCCAAATAATTATATTCCTCACTGATATCTTTAGCATTGAGAAATGCACAGTACCACTGCAGCAATGGTTTAGGGCAGGCCTTCAAACACCATGATAATCTACTTTTCAAACACCATGATAAATCTAAGTTTCAAACACTATGATAAATCCACTTTTCAAACACCATGATCATTTACTTTTCAAACACCATGATACATCTACTTTTCAAACACCATAACAATGAGGTCAAATAAACATTTGAAAGGTGTATTGTTCCCTGTGTGTTTTTATCATAGAGGTGTGGTTATACTATTAATCTGGATTGTCTATGTTGTTCTAATGTTAATCTTAATCAAGGATGAAGACTATTTCACCGTACATGACGCATCATAGCTTTTTGCTCACTGATGGGGTCCCATGTTGTGAAGTAGGTGCCCTTTTTTTCTTTTCGCCCCTGCCCTTCAAACAGCCTGAGTCCGCCA
Source organism: Notolepis coatsorum (assembly GCF_963971535.1). Taxonomy (NCBI): domain Eukaryota; kingdom Metazoa; phylum Chordata; class Actinopteri; order Aulopiformes; family Paralepididae; genus Notolepis; species Notolepis coatsorum. Next base: position 125,793,805 of record NC_140165.1, on the reverse strand, counting down.
CTGATCAGAAGAGTTGAAGGGGGCGAGAGCTGTCCACAAGCCTTAATCCACTTAAAAAAAATTAATAAAGTGTTTCATGTCCTTTACTCCAGTAACAGAAAATACGACATTTACATGACTGCATCCAGCTAGCCATATAGCTCCTTGTTAGCCAACACTTCTTACCGAATCAGCTAGAAAACGACAGAAGCTCTTTCAATCTGAGTTTTTCTTGCAGTGTCCGTCTTTCAAATGGTGTTGCTTTGATGGATTTAACAGAATTATCCATGGTAGCTAGCTAGAAATCGAAAATGAAAATACTCCTCGAGGCAAGTCTTTTCTGTTTGAGGACTGGTGACAAGTGACAACAGTGGCGCACAGAGTGCGTGACTGCTTGCTTTGTTTGAGCGCTAGAAAGCCGCGCCCCCAGACATCATATTTATGACCCTTGATAGGCTACATTTATTTCCTTGAATCATTTACATTGGCCGCTTGCGCGCAGTGACGCAGAGTCAGTGTGCGTTAAGCCAAGCGCCCAAGTTTGGAGGTAGGTAGATTTCTGAGAGTGACGTCAATCACAAACAAGGGGGGAGAAAGAATAGCATGCACAAAACAATGATTTATATACTATATTAACGTTATTGTGCATTTTAATAGTAATTATTATTCATTTTAAACATGTTTAGTTTATTTTTAGGGCTTCAAAATATCTAAAATAAAAAACACAAGTTCTTCTCCTCTCTCTCAATCAGGGGGGGGCGGTGCCCCAGCGCCCCCTATCGGCCGGCCGCCACTGCCCTGCTCTAAAGATAAACTCTAAGCATAACCGACTTCGAAAGAGGGCCTACGCATAACCAGTTCGAAACAAGGCGGACATTAATACAATTTTCAATCAATTAATCCAATAACACACGCGTCACTCACTTAAAACAGCGCAGGTTCGTGGCTGCCACAGGCTTGCCCCTTGAGATGATTCTCCGGCGCTGCAGCTGGACCCTACTCGCCCAATCGCGTGTATATTTTCCCTAACGGAGTTGCACTTCCGCGTTCGGTTTGCGCGATCTGATTGGCCACTGAAGTTTTTTTCAGCGCCAATCGTGTTACTCCTAACAATCGCGCCCGCAGGCTGTTACCTCCCACCTCTTGCAGAGACAAGTCGCATTTCTTTCCTCTCTCCCTAGGCCTTCAAGACCGTTCCTACCGCCGCCTCTACTGCTCCATGGAGCCCGACGCTGCTATGCTCTGCTTCGTGCCGGTGGCCGGACTATACTCAAATCAACTCTAAATGGATCTAATCAGTGGATTGCATATTTTCTTCAAGAAGCAGAATAAGGCTAACCCTCTCTGCCTATTGGGACATCATAATCGGGCTACCAACTTGAAGACGTGGTGATTTTTGGATTATCGAAGCTTTTGGACTGCAATAAGAAGATTTTGGATCTGTTTACCGCGCACAGGATCTACCAAAATGAACTGATAAGACACTTGGACACTTGGACTAATAATGCATTCAGTCATTTGGACGGAGTTGTTAAAACTCACTCCACTCAAATCAATAGAGTTATATTTCACTCTATTCAAATCAAATTTAAAGTGACGTGGCTGGGATAAATGGGCCAGTCAGTCAGCCAAAACAAATTCCTGGACCAAGGTCGAAACAGGGAGCTGCTGGAGTCGAAGGCCCTCTGGGAGATAAGAGTGGCGAGCGGCTTCCCCACCCGCAATCCCTACCTCCCCCACCCAGGACTTGGCTTGTGCACTCCCCCCCACCTTCCCCCCCCCCCCCTTCCTCTGCATTGGCGCTGCACTGTCGGCTGCCTCGTGTGAGGGATCACCCCCCCCCCCCCCCCCTACAGCCCTGTAACAACCCCAACCCACTCCCCCCTCCTTCCGTAAATGGCGCTGCCTATGACGGCTGCCAGTCTGTTTGCGGTGGTGAATATGCATATGTTTGTCTCAAGGCTCTGTACCATTATTACTATCTAAAATGTAATAATTGTGGAATATTACTGTAATGAGCTGTATGTGTATGATCCAAGCGTCCTATGATCCTCATAGGAGCATAACAGAAAAAAGCATTCCATGTGAAGGTATTCTGTATCTTTGCATGTCAACTAATAAAGAAACTTGAAACTTGAACCCTAACTGTAACTGAGGGGTACAATTCCCTGACTGTATTACTAGATATGATACTTACTACCACTACCTTTGTACTTAATATTCGGCCACCCAGTACTCGGCATAAATATATTATGATGAACACTGTCACGTAGATGAAACGGATCCAACACAAATGTACGAATTAGAAATAGGTCTTTATTTCTACACAGCGATGGTGTGTAGAGCAAGCACTTAATCAAATCAATCACATTTATGAATGGGAATTAGTATGCACTTTTATGGCAAGAGTATTCGTCGGTATATCAATAGAGAATGTCCAATCTCTGAAGGCGCAGGTGGTACATATACGACCTGGAATAGTTAAGGAATAACAGCAATGATACTTTAATGATTATAGACTGGATACACTAGGGGGGGTTAATCCGGTCGCTTGTAAGCCGACAGGAGTAGGAAGGGGGGGGGGTAGAGTCCGGCTGCCTCATCCGGCCAAGGGTATCCCAGGTGAACCCACTGTAGTGCCGTTCAATGCGCCGGCGATCCTTGGACCACAGATGAAAGCAGGTGGACTCTCTGTGAGCCGGCTTCCTCCGGTCCACGGAGGAGAGACGTGAAGCGACCTCGTCTTGCAGAGCGTCTCCTCACCTTGCGTCCTCTCCAGGGGGGGGGGTTCCAACACACGGCAGTGTCGGGGGTCTTTATCCATGGAATAATCAACGTATACAAAGCATAATCCGTGCCTGGGAAGGCGGGCTGTCGTCGGTAGAATAATCCGGTATACAGGTCCACTCGCTCGTCGGCTCTGGGGCTCCTCGGGTGCAATCTCACATGGGGTCGATCATCCTGGTTAAGCAGCCAGTTTTCTGCCCGAAACGATGGGGTGCTGACTACGGTAGTATTCTCACCGTACGAAGCACTATATATTAACAGACTATTATTAGCTTAATAGACTACGTCCAACTCGACGATATAGTGCCAAATATGACTATTCAAATATTAATATACACGATGTCTCAATACCGATGGTAGGCCGAACTTGGCCTTACTCCCACACGTGGCGTCGCGGGGAGGCTTTACGTCTGTGACTCTATTGGAGGGTAAGAAACTGGACTGAAAAGGAAGTCCTACTTTAGTAGCGCAGTATATATACGCACTATGAACAAATAGTCCCATTAGTGGTGCGGTAGCCAGATTCCTACGCGGAACTAGGACTTGTTCGTACATGTTGAGCGGTACGTTTGAACTGGGTCTGGGGGGTATGGCAGCCTGGCACCAAGGTCTCGACCAATAGTAGAATGGAGACTATTATGGGATGTTCAGTAGGCTAGAATGGATATTCAATGCATATTGTACAAGGAATATACAAGGGATATCAAGGAATATTAGAGAATATACAAATACAATTAAATATATATATATAAATATATATATTCGGTTTAATCTGGCCCTTCACAACAGCCACCCCCTGATTGGTCCCAGACCTAATCAGTTAAGCAGAGACAGATTAATCGCGTTGTCTATTTACACATAAGGGTTTGCTGTAGGGGTCAGTCAACTTCACAAAGTCATAGGGTTATAGGGTCATGGTCATCATCGATTGTGTCTGGGAGTCGGGGCAGTTCTATGAGCCTCGCCACGGGACGGGTGTAAGTGCGACCCTGGACAAGCACTTCAGCTGCTCGGACCTTGCCGTCGGCACCGGTGATCACTTTGCTTACGCGGCCGGCCGGCCACATAGCTCTGGGCAGTGATTGATCAATAATCATGACGACTGTTCCTTCTGTCAAATTGTCTCTCTCCTTTACCCACTTCTGGCGGGTCTGTAGAGACGGTAGGTAGTGCAGTAGGAAACTGCTCCAAAACTTGTCGGCTAATACTTGGCTGTACCTCCACATTCGTCGGCCGTTCGCTTCTTCAGGCCGGTACATTGTCTGGGGTAACGCGGGATCTAGCCGCCCCATCAGGAGTGTGTTGGGGTCTGCGGAGATAACAGTGCTCAATCCACAGAACACAGGCTTCTTATTCTCAGCCTCCTCCTGACTGGCTTCCCTCGGGATAGGCGTGGGCCACTCTCCTTCCGGGAGCTTTAGGAATGCTGGGCCGTCACTGTAGACATTGCGACGGGTGAGGTCATCCAGGGGCATCCCCCGGGTGATGACGTCAGCTGGGTTCTGTTTTGTATCAACGTAGCGCCACTCTGTTTCTCCGGTTAACTCTTCGGTTAAGTCTTGAATCTCGGTGACTCTGACTCCCACGAAGACTTTGTACTTGCATGAGTCCGATTTGATCCAGGCGAGTACTGTCGTGGAATCTGACCACAGGATTGTTCTAGACACCGGTATGGTGAGCTCACGTTGGATGAGCGTGGCTAGGTGCGCTCCGGCTAGGGCTGCGCAGAGCTCTAGACGTGGGATAGATTGTTGCTTGCGTGGGGCTATTCTCGAGCGGGCGAGGACAAATGCTGTGTAGATCTCTCCCCCCTTTTCTTGGGCCCGCAAGTAGGCTACTGATCCGTATGCGACCTCTGAGGCGTCACTGAAGACGTGTAAGTCCATTTTACATGTCTCTGGCCTCACCGTGGGTGGGAAGTAGCTTCGGCGCATATTAACGCCTGGGAGTGAGTGGAGCTCCATCTCCCACTCTCTCCAGGTGGATGCAAGGTGTGCGGGAATGGGGTCGTCCCAGCCCTGGTCCTTGTCCCACAATGCTCGTACAATCATTTTTGCCCTGGTGGTGTACGGTAGAATACATCCTAGCGGGTCATATTGTCGGGCGAGTGTTGTGTACACACTCCGTCTGGTGGTCGGCGCCGCCGCCGGCCTTCCCTGCTCCGTAGTCAGGGGCTTGTGTCTGTAGTGAAGCGAATCTGTTTTGAATCGCCACACCAATCCCAGGGTCATCTCCTGGGCTTCTCCCGGGATTGTAGCCATCCAGGTCTCGCTGCTGGCTGCCTTGTCCTCGGAGGAGAGGCTGCGCAGTACTTGCGGATCGCTGCTGGCCCACTGCCTGAGATCAAAGCCGCCTTTGATCAATGAGGCGCGGAGTTTAATCAGGAGAGCCTCGGCTTCTTCCTGGGTTGAAAGGCTTTGTAGACAGTTGTCTACGTAGAAGCTGTTCTTTACGCTGTGTCGGACCTCTTCGTCCGCTGCTGGGTCCTCTGCTACATGTTTCTGTAGTGCAAATGTAGCACAGCAGGGGCTGCACGTCGTTCCGAAGGGGAGGACTTCCCATTGGTAGATGGCTGGGTGCTCATCTCCTGGCTTCTCTCTCCATAGGAACCGTAACAGGGGCTTGTCCTCCTCTACTAATCTCACCTGCAGGAACATTCCTTTAATGTCCCCGCTGATGGCCACCTTTTCCTGGCGGAAGCGGAGTAGAACGCAGAGTAGGGAGGGGCCGAGTGTGGGACCGGGCAGTAACTCTTTATTCAGATTTTGGGATCCGATCTGGTAGCTGCAGTTAAATACTATGCGGTCTTTACCGTTGTGATGGACCTTGTGGTGAGGCACGTACCACGATTCAGTGGTCTGGTCAGCCTCTTTAATGTCCATCTTTGTGACGTGTCCCGCTGTGATGAGCTTCTCAATCTCAGCGCGGTATACACTCTCTTGGGCGGGGTTCTTGGCTAAGCGCCGCTCCGTGTTCAGCAGGTACCGTTCTGTGGCGTCTGTCTTGGCGTGGAAAGTAGGCATTCCTTCTCGCCGCAGGAGTGGCGTGGCGTATCTCAACACGCCGTTGACCGGGACTCTCTTGGTCCCTGTCTCGAGGAGGTGAATGGCGTAAATGTCATCTTTAGAGCGAATGTCTTTCCTTCCGTTCTTAAAGGGCATTTGTTCCAAGGTCCATAGCCGCTCTACGTGTTGCAGGAGTGCGGTTTCTCCCTCCGTGACTCGGGAGTGGAGACATCTAGTGGCTGTACTTCGGTTGAGAGATTTGGCGAGCGGGCCTTGGAGAGTCCATCCCAAACGGGTCTCGACTGCTGCAGGACAGCCTCGGGGTCCGGTATGAACCCGGTCTATCGGGACAATGAGGTCTGCATGGTCGGAGCCTATCAACAGGGTCGGCATAGCATTGTCTATGAGCGGGATCGGTAACTTGCGCAGATGTGCATATTTCTCCATCAGCTTGGCGACGGGGTATGTGTACCGCGACAGTCCTATTTCTTGGCTGGTGAAAGCGTCTGTAATCTGGTACCGTCGCTCAGGCTGGCCGCTTGCTGCGATAGAGAATGAGACATTCTCGCCCTTTATCGTCTTCAAATCTCGTCTTATTGTCCGAATTGTCATTTGGGTTTCGCTTCCCCGCAGCCCTAGCTGGGCCGCAGCGGAGGCGAGCAGAAGGGTCTTCTCTGACCCGTCATCGAGGACGGCGTAAGTGTCCAGGACTTTATTCTGGTAGCTTAGTGTCACACGCACTACTTTTAGGAGTACTCGGGCTCCACTGCTGCTGGCGGGATCGATGTACATGACGCTCGCTTTGCTGCTGGATGGTGCGGGTGAAGGGCGCCGTCTGTTACTGTCGTGAAGTATGTCCAGATGGGCTCCATCGCACTTGGTGCACCTTTTCTTTAAGCGGCATTCGGCTGCCATGTGTGAGCGCGCACAGCGAAAACAGCGCTTGTTGGACTTTATCCATTGACTTGCTTCCTCCGCGTTCAGCTTGGGGAAGGAGTCACATTGCGCTAGCCAGTGTTCTTTCTCACAGTAGGGGCACACTATCTTCCACTTCTCCGTTCTGGAGGGGGTACTGTGGCTCCTGCTGCTCGGTACTGACTCCGATTGGTGCATCACAGTCACCGATCTTCTTCCATCATTTAGTCGTCTGGTTCCTTCTCTGGAGCCAGGGGTGCTCCGTCCGAATGTATCTAGCCGTAGGCTGCTGACTTCTCTCGCCAGGAAGTCTGCTAGATCGAGGAGGTTCGGTTCGGGGCCATTCGGGTCTCGGTGGTCTCTCTGCCGCCTAAAACGCTCCTGTCGAGCGGGCGGCAGCTTCTCCAAGATCCTTTCCACATTTGAGTTGGCGTAAAGTTCATGCCTCCCCTTCTCTCTCTGCGCTCCCAACATCCCTACCAGGGACTGCACTCTGATGGACAGGTCGTCCAGTGCTCGATTGTCTATTGCTGGGGGTAAGCGGTCGATGTGTCGGATCTCCTGGATCACGTAATCCCATATGCGCCCATACCTCTGGTCCAATGCTACCAGCGCTGCTGTGTATGGGGTGGTGGAAGTCGCGTAGGCGAGCGCTATATTATGTGCGCGGGGTACCTTTAAGTGCTTCAGTAGGATGGCGTATTTGTGGCGTTCATCCAATACATCCACCAACATGGTCTCCAGACACATGCGGAGTTCTGTATACTGGGCCCGGTTCTCTTGGGTGAAGTCGGGTACCATAGGCGTGCCAATGTATGACGCTGACTGTGGATACATCGGCGAGCGTTGGGGGAGAGGCCTCCTAGGCGAGTCTCCTCCCGCTCCTTGGTATGGGCTGGTACCGGCAGTGTACCATGGCCCGCTTGTCCAGGTGCTGTTCCTCGGTGCGGGTCGTGCGTCGTGCTCACCCGTGTATAGAGTCGGGGGTCTGTAGCGCAGCTCCGCGGGAGTATAGCCTGGGCTGTACCGGACCTCCTGGTCCGGTAGAGTACTGTGCTGTCGTCGGGCGTGGTTCTCCTCCTCTTCCTCTTCGTCTTCAGTTAGGTCATCCAGTGCTTGTAGTCTCTGGTTTAGCCTCTCCACAGGATATGCTGCTCCTTCCCGGTTGCTAGGTTTCGCTTGGACCGGTGGGGGGAGGTGGTCTGTGGGGGGTATAGACCTCGTCTGTTGGTCAAGTTCAGGGTTGTTTACTCGGCTAGGGGATGCCGCCCTGGAGGTGTGTCTAGACGAGTTCCTGGAGCCTCTGGCGGAGGGAGAGGGTGTTGTCCGTCTGATCAGCTGTTCTATTAGTTGCGCTTGCTGTCTGTCGCGCTCTGCGTCCCGTAGAGCACCAGCAGCTGCTCGCTGGCTGTCTGCTCGGTCTCGGGCCACATTCTCTTCCCTCTGAATGCGTCTTATTTCTAGACGTATATGCTCTTCTTCGCTCCGCTGCTGGATCTGCAGTCGGTCGCGTTCAGCAGCGGCGTTCAGGCTGATGAGGAAGGCCTGCTGTAGGGTCCTCTCTGCCTCGCTGGGAGAAGGCGGTTGTATAGGGGAGCCTTCCCTCGGGGTACTCCTTGCGGAGCCTTGGAGCTCTATCTCCACGGTGCTCTCCCCGTCTTCTTCCGTGCCGAGTTCTCTCTCGGTAGCGCTGTATTCCTCCCGGGACTCATCGGGGACTACTTCTTCAGTACTGGCGGGGTGTGAAGTCATGTCTGGTTCCCACTGGTCCCCACCGTGAACTTGGTCAGTTACATTAGAACCCGTAGGGGCCTCTATGGTCGGGGTAGTCTGGGCGTTGGGGTTAGACATACTTTTACTTTCTAGTTTTACCGCGTTTACTGTTAGTAGAAGACTAGGTTGTTGACTGACAGCGTAAGCCTCTAAGTACTGAGGGAGCCGTCGTTCGCGCTGCGGGCGTTGGTTAGGAGGATCGTTTCGTGGAGTGTTCATCATAGGCCATTTCAATATTAATAACACTATATTAATATTACACTGATTACCATCCGGCTCGAAGGACCAATTGTAACTGAGGGGTACAATTCCCTGACTGTATTACTAGATATGATACTTACTACCACTACCTTTGTACTTAATATTCGGCCACCCAGTACTCGGCATAAATATATTATGATGAACACTGTCACGTAGATGAAACGGATCCAACACAAATGTACGAATTAGAAATAGGTCTTTATTTCTACACAGCGATGGTGTGTAGAGCAAGCACTTAATCAAATCAATCACATTTATGAATGGGAATTAGTATGCACTTTTATGGCAAGAGTATTCGTCGGTATATCAATAGAGAATGTCCAATCTCTGAAGGCGCAGGTGGTACATATACGACCTGGAATAGTTAAGGAATAACAGCAATGATACTTTAATGATTATAGACTGGATACACTAGGGGGGGTTAATCCGGTCGCTTGTAAGCCGACAGGAGTAGGAAGGGGGGGGGGGTAGAGTCCGGCTGCCTCATCCGGCCAAGGGTATCCCAGGTGAACCCACTGTAGTGCCGTTCAATGCGCCGGCGATCCTTGGACCACAGATGAAAGCAGGTGGACTCTCTGTGAGCCGGCTTCCTCCGGTCCACGGAGGAGAGACGTGAAGCGACCTCGTCTTGCAGAGCGTCTCCTCACCTTGCGTCCTCTCCAGGGGGGGGGGTTCCAACACACGGCAGTGTCGGGGGTCTTTATCCATGGAATAATCAACGTATACAAAGCATAATCCGTGCCTGGGAAGGCGGGCTGTCGTCGGTAGAATAATCCGGTATACAGGTCCACTCGCTCGTCGGCTCTGGGGCTCCTCGGGTGCAATCTCACATGGGGTCGATCATCCTGGTTAAGCAGCCAGTTTTCTGCCCGAAACGATGGGGTGCTGACTACGGTAGTATTCTCACCGTACGAAGCACTATATATTAACAGACTATTATTAGCTTAATAGACTACGTCCAACTCGACGATATAGTGCCAAATATGACTATTCAAATATTAATATACACGATGTCTCAATACCGATGGTAGGCCGAACTTGGCCTTACTCCCACACGTGGCGTCGCGGGGAGGCTTTACGTCTGTGACTCTATTGGAGGGTAAGAAACTGGACTGAAAAGGAAGTCCTACTTTAGTAGCGCAGTATATATACGCACTATGAACAAATAGTCCCATTAGTGGTGCGGTAGCCAGATTCCTACGCGGAACTAGGACTTGTTCGTACATGTTGAGCGGTACGTTTGAACTGGGTCTGGGGGGTATGGCAGCCTGGCACCAAGGTCTCGACCAATAGTAGAATGGAGACTATTATGGGATGTTCAGTAGGCTAGAATGGATATTCAATGCATATTGTACAAGGAATATACAAGGGATATCAAGGAATATTAGAGAATATACAAATACAATTAAATATATATAAATAAATATATATATTCGGTTTAATCTGGCCCTTCACAACACTAACCCTAACCTTTTTTTTTTTGATCCACTTTTTCTCCCATTTTCTATTTTTCTCCCATCCCAATTTCGTATCATCCAATTCAACCCTCCCCTGTCACAAACGCTGTTTCTTGCCTCCCACAAGCCGGCTGCAATGTGGACTAAGTCATACATAGCACAAGTCCCCTCCGGTACTTGAGGTAACAGCAGTCGCATCTTTTCACCTGCACAGCGCGATCTCTCAGTGGCGAGGAGTAACGCGTGGGAGGCTCACGCTGCCCCAGACACATCCTGATTCTACTGCGCAGGCGCACCAACCGACCTGTAGGAGTCGCTGTCCACAACGCCCGATCCCCACCCATCAGTTTCCCACCCCCTAATACGGCCAATGTGTATTAGTACGGATGACCAGCTAAACTGAAAGCAATGTGGAGCGCTGGGTTCGAACAGGCGAACCCAGCGTCTCCAGTATTCGTGGCGAGCGCCTTGCCCACTACGCCACGTAGCCGCCCTACCCTAACCCTAACCTTAACACTTTCAGTGCCACGGACAACATATCTAGTTTTATTAGCCCCCCCACTGAGTGCCGATGACGACAAATATCGTTTTATTGTTTTATTAGCGATCTGAATTCATATTTCATCAACCGAGTCTCCCGTTGGTACAGCAGCCCCTACAGGAACTCAGAATGGAAAAAAGCACCCCCTATCGTCTATCCCTGTGTAACTGCAGGTCAGTCGCTGCCTTAGACTGACCTGGGATCTGTAGATATGTAGGGGCGGAGCCAGCTGGTTCCTTGTGCTGGCAAGCAGTCTGATCAACATGGAGTCATCGCGGGACGGGAATCAGCCTGGAATATATATTTACAGCAGCCAATACTCAATCAATAAGCGTGATCGATATTTGGAATGGCGATCAGGAATTGGAATGATCTTTTTGGAGAACATCTGATCTGAGGTAAGGAATCTATTTTACCAGTCTTGGGATAATCAGAGTTGTATTCGCTGAGATCTCAGCGTTTGCCCTATGTGTGATGTGTCTCTGTGTGCGCGATCACTGATGAGGAAATAAGAGAATCGATTTTTCAGATCGCCTCTATAGCGTGCATACGTACACATATACTATCGATAATCTAGCGTTTATTTGAAAACGATTCATAAATAGGCCGAAAAATGTCAACCTTTTTGTGTATTCTAGAATATTCCAGTAAATGTATTTTATCATGGAATCTTTATATTTTCCTTGAAAACGAGGGCTTTTCAAAATGCTATAAAACGAAAATGAACCGATAAAAAAACAATCCGCTTTGACAATGTTGACTGGAAAACGAGTAATTGATAAGCGACGGGCAGATTAGACACATAGCCATAATTTAAAACATAAATGAGGCGTTTTTAATGCTAACATTGAAGTGGGTCGCGGCATTCAAGGAGGTTCCGGGGCACCGAGCTCCGGCACGGAAAGTGTTAACCAACTAACCCTAACCCTAACCTTAAGCAACTAACCCTAACCCTAACCTTAACCTTAACCAACTAACCTTAACCCTAACCTTAACCAACTTCGAAAGAGAGCGACTTCGAAAGAGTCGCCAAGCTTAACCAGTTTGTTAGGAGTAACGCGATTGGCGCTGAGAAAAACGTCAGTGGCCAATCAGATCATGCAAACCGAACACAGAAGTGCAACTCCGTTAGGGAAAATATACACGCCGCCCAATCACTAATTCAGACCGCGTCACAAGCCCTATGATGTCCAACTGGGTTTTTCTCCGACAGGAACACACACCGATCTATGAAACTTCCAGTTTAGTTGGGAAACACCCTTGAGCAGAGCAACGAGACCTACAGTAATAAAAGAGAAAGCCAACTGCATAATGCTCTGATGATAATAATAATAATAATAACTTTATTTATATAGTACCATTCATACAGATTGCAGCTCAAAGTGCTTTACACAAAAAACAAAACAAAAGGATACAAAAATAAAGAAAATAATTATAAACACATTCAAATGATAAAAATGGTAATTATAATTAGATAAGATAGTAAAAATAGCTAAATAAGACAAACAGTAAGACAATAACATAAGACAATACAAATAACAAATCAAATAATAATAAAGACTGAAAAATAAAATAGTTAAAATAATAGAATAGCTAAATTAGACAGTTGTAGTGATTGTTAATTGTACATAATTCACCCACGGAACTATTGTTAGGAACATTGGTTCCGCCTGAGCCTTATACCTGGTGGCACTACCTGCCACCACACGTCAGTCGACTGCAAGCAACGTAGCAGTAGCATGTTGTATTTCTGTGCTTAATAAATGCTATTCGCTCTGCCTCGAGCCACCATCTCCGACTCCCATCTCTCGGCACTACACTGACGACCGCCAACGATACCCCTATCCGCACCTACGGTACGAGAACCGTGGAACTGTGTTTTGGGGGCCAGCGGTTCATGTGGGACTGCGTCACGGTTGACATTTCGTTCCCACTACTCGGGCGGATTTCCTTGGTGCACACGGGCTCCTCGTGGACGTTAGACATGGCCGCCTTAATAAATGCTATTCGCTCTGCCTCGAGCCACCGTCTCCGACTCCCATCTCTCGGCACTACACTGGTGACCCCGACGTTGGTCTCGCTGAAGTTTCAGAGACCAAACCGAACATGGCAAACAACGCCCAGAGACCAAACCGAACATGGCAAACAACGCCGTTTTTCTTAGGCCATGGTTACACTGGGGTAAAACAGCAACGTTGTATTTTCGAATGATTATGTTTGCATGTCCAAGTTAAAAAGAAACGCCGTTTTGGCAGGAAAGGGGTGTTTTCGTTTTTGGAAACTCGCCGAAACTCGCCGACAATGGTGCCATGTAATTTGCACGAGCCGGATACGGAGCCGTTCTTGCCCAACGCACATGCGCAGTAGTAAACCGACGCCAAATTCTCCCCTGGCTGGACCTATACAGGATATCAGCTGCGTCCTCCTCAGATTGCCTGTAGCTGCGGCTAAACTAAGATCATGTGTTGTCAAGTTATTGTTATAAGGAACCCAGTACTCCAAACTACAACAGTCTGCATTCCCTTAACACTTTGGCGACCGCTGGGATGCGTCTAATATAGTGGTTGAGGACCAGGATTTGTCAACAGACCGGTGTCTTTTTGTACAGCTATATCTATACTTTATAGTATTGCTATCTGTCCATTCTCATTGTCAATTGAGTTCATAAACCGTCCCTTCAAAACGGCTTAAAGAAAAAAAAATGCATCAATAGGTTGTCATTTTATAGCGCCGTGAATATAAGCTTTATCGCATATTTTGTTTCGTATATTTTCTGGAAAGCTAGTTATGGAGCTAATAGCTGCTAACGTTATATTCAACGGCATTTCCGTTTTATATATGCTAAAGAAATAACTCAAACTGCATATGATCCGGGCTGTCCCAAAGCATGTATGCATGAAAGGGGGGGGGGGGGGGGGGGGGCGGGGGACATCGTTTAGTATTATTGATTACCAGTAACAGTGTCCGTGAAACTAGCCACATTCACTGATCGGCTGCTTGCGTCTCACAGCAAGCTCTGATCCGGCTGTAATTTAGGTGAAAAAGGTCTTACCGTGAGCCCGTGGGATACCCCCGGGCATTTCCCCGTTATCGATCGGCATCTGGTAGATCGATATGTCCATTGGCTGATTATAAATCCCATTATTCCATGGTGAAATCTGCGATTCGAAACGTAATCCACGGTACATTGTGCTGGTTCAGGATCCGGCTACAATGAAACTTCATTGGAAGAAAAAAATTTAAGTTTTCCATTCGCCCACAGGGCATATTGCAGTGGAGCGATGGCGCCCCTAAGAGGATCTGGCCGGTATTGCATGTTCTCGATTTCACAGACTAGGGTAGATCTGCAGAGCCGGTCGGCCGACCTTAAGCCGGTTATTAAAATGGAATAACAGCAATAACAAATGCCACGGCTATATACGTGCCTCTGGTCCACAACGCATGGATTCGAAACCCGTATATATACGTGGCTGGTCCCCATTGTGTTAACAATTGTTTGTATTGAGCCGTATTGTACCCATTCTGCAATCTGTTAAATAACGTTTACATCCATTCATTCTGCTAGCATTAACGTTACTACACTGCTAGCCACAATGCTATACTGTTATAATGGCATATCCCAATCACGTTAGCACGTAAGCTAACAAAATCTGCGATCTTTTTGTGAGACTAAACTCCGCTCTTGGTGGTCAATTGTGTTGATGTTAGTTTTGTTTCATCAACAAATCATCAACAAATGAGGCAGAACACACAGTGAATGTATCCGTTTTTGTTTATTGCACTTTATTTCTTGCTGAAAAATAAATGCTATGTTGCTAAATGGCTCATGCGAGGTATAACGATGGTGGCTTTCTGAGATTTTGAGCAGGATGTGGAGTGACTCGTTGGCCTTCATGGCCTTCATGTTTTAACTACATCGCCACCTACTGCTTTGCCTTTGGCATTGTATTACATGTATATAGTAGACGAGACAAAACGACGTCTAACTTAACTCTAACTTGCCTGCCAATATGCAGCGTTCTGAAAAGCTAAATGAAACTAAATGAAATGGCCCTAATGTAACCGCAGCCTTAGACTGCCGGAGTTTTGGGAGCAGTCGGCAGCAGCGTGGTTCGCTCAAACAGAAGCGCAAGTCGCCCTACGAGAGATTAACGACGCCGCCGCAAAATATTACCACATAGTCTCAAGCCTCGGGAGCACTACAGCAGCGAGGATGGTAGGATTTATCACAGCTCCACCAGCCCGGAATAAATATGAGGTGTTTAAAACGCACCTCCTTAAGACTTTCGAGCTGTCGCGACCGGAGTGGGCCAGACGCCTGTTTGCTATACAGGGCCTGGGAGACAGAAAGCCTTCGGAACACATGGAAATGATGCTAAATCTGCTAGGTACAGAACAACCTAATTTCCTGTTCATCAAACTGTTTCTCAGACACATGCCACCGCATGTACAGACGGCGCTCGCTAATACCGCCATTATCGAACCCCGCGCATTGGCGGGAGAAGCAGACCGCTTTTACCTGGCCACTCAGCGCTTAGCCCCAGGGTTATTAGCCTCGACACGCGGTTACACAGGGGGGAGGGGCGAGGAAGAACAGAAGCACCACTGCCGCAGGCCTGTGCTTTTACCACGCACGTTTCGGTGCGAGGGCGGCAAGATGCCCTTGTACTTTCGTCACAACGGATAAAGCGCAGGTATGTCAAACCGGCTGCTTTTCATTAGAGACACACTCTCCGGTTGCAAATTCCTCTGTGACACCGGAGCTCAGAGGAGCGTCCTGCCAGCGACAATAGAGGACACCTCCGGCGACAATAGAGGTCCACGCTTGACGACCGCCTACGATACCCCTATCCGCACCTACGGTACGAGAACCGTGGAACTGTGTTTTGGGGGCCAGCGGTTCATGTGGCACTGCGTCACAGCCGACATTTTGTTCCCACTACTCAGGGCGGATTTCCTTGGTGCACACGGGCTCCTCGTGGACGTTAGACATGGCCGCCTAATAAACGCGCAGACACAGGCTTCGTTTGCATGTGTCTGCGGTGAGGCGACATACAGCAGCCTTTTTTACGGCTATCGCCAACCACAAACCCCTCACGTTTTCTTTCAAAGGTAGCAGAGCCGTGGTCGGCACGACAACAACACGTCACAGAGAAGTCCGACATAGTCGCAGACTGCCTCTCCGGACTCGTCATCGGAGCTGTACAGCCGGACCTCGACTACATCAACATGGGCTCAGAACAGGCCTCCGACCACGACATCCAGGCCCTCGAGACTGCAGATTCCAGTCTACGCCTGGAGGACGTTGCGATTGGTGTCTCGGGTGCGACGCTGCTGTGTGACCTCTCCACCGGACATCCTAGCCCACAGGTCCCTAAGGACTGGCGAAGGCTCGCCTTTGAGGCAGGGTACAACCACGACAGGATTAAACCCGCCCACGTAGACGTTTCTTCACTTGCGCCGCCCCTCCCTCCCCGCCCCTGGCTTTCCGCACTCACCATGGCCGGTTCGTGCCCCCGGGCGCCGTGGAGGGAGCGAGCGCTTACACCGCTCCTCCCTCCCCGCCCCCGGTTTTCCGCACACGCCGCGGCCGGGTCGTTGTCTCTCCCCGCCGTGGAGATTTTGACTATGGGTGAATTCTGGGGGTGCTTGTGTAGTGATTGTTAATTGTACATAATTCACCCACGGAACTATTGTTAGGAACATTGGTTCCGCCTGAGCATTATACCTGGTGGCACTACCTGCCACCACACGTCAGTCGACTGCAAGCAACGTAGCAGTTTCTGTGCTTAATAAATGCTATTCGCTCTGCCTCGAGCCACCGTCTCCGACTCCCATCTCTCGGCACTACACAGTAAACAATAAGAAAAAATTAAATAACAGAATAAAATGATAAGAAAAACTACATAAAAGAATGATAAAAATGATAATAAAAGATTATGGTGGAGGACCAGCAGGTGACTCTGCCCTGCATCCTGCTGGCCGGAAACACTCATACCTGAGGCCTCATTCACGAAGCGATATAAAAACAGATTTTGTTCCTCTTAACATGCAACGGCCCACATGTGGGCCCTCTTGAGGACGATTTTCCCACCGGCACTTTGGCAACCTCTAGCGGCTCGGGTGTGCAAGCCCTATTTGTTGCCTGTCGATAGCCGTTTCAGGTGACAAAATCCTTTCAGCAGTTCTCAAGTTACATGCCGTTATGTGAGGCGTGCACTGAAGTACACGGTATTGCGCAAATACCACTCCCGACTCCCGGGGTTCTAGCTCCATCAATCATTTGGCGATCTCGAAGATTATTGGACAGGGTTGTAACCAATGAGCAGGGGTGCAGTCGTAATATGGGCGGAGGCCAAACGGTATCCTATTATTATGCAAAGTCTAGGCACTTATCACCTAGACTTTGCATAATAATAGGATGCGCGCACTTCGAAGCCCAAACGCCGTTTGACCGCGGTTGCCCAGCACTGCACCACTGCCAATGAGTGTGGCTTTCCAATGATGCCACACTTGGGGATGTAGGAATCGGATCTAGGTGAAAAGTCACGAGCGAAAACAGGAAGAGAACAAACGCAGAATGAATTGAAGTCTATGAGGAAAAGGAAACCAGGAACGCTACAGTTGACCAAAATCACTCCTAATCACTCATTTCTGAACGGATTCCTATGAAATTTGGACATGTACTACACTAGACTTCAGGCTATGGACCTAGGGTGTCTTTCCAGCCATACCCATTTTTGGGGAAATACTACTTCTGGACTACTAACTACTACAGAAAAACGTGAGTAACAAGTTTTTCTACAACTCAAGTTCAGACCTATGTTACTCTATTCCATTAGCACTAAAAGTGAATTTCCTTTATTGTATCAGAATGTCATCTTTCCAAAGAGACCAGGCTCATGCATGTGCTATACGTATAAAGTATAGTATTTTGGTTTGCAAAAAAAGTATGCAGTCAGTCCTCAAAAACGAAAACTGAAATGACCACTTTTGAGGGGCGATTGTTAAGAGGTTTTAACAAGCATTTCTTCTTATTTTGTTCTTACCATGGGATTCAGCAATGTTTTTTTATTTTTGCGTTTCTCTTAGGCAAGACCAAATTCTAAGAGTGGTCGAGAGCACTCTTACCGAGATAAGAAACTCTTACCCAGATGAGAAAAAAAAGAAGCCTACCATTGTTCAATTGCCCCCTAATACGACTTTAAAAATCCAATAATTATTATTATTATTATAACTTATTGCGTGCGTTATGTCTGAAATTGATTATATATGTTACAGTGTTTGTTTGTTTGTTTGTTTGTTTATTTATTTACAGTACACATATAAAAACAATTACATATAATATAATACAATCCACAATGGATGTGTAGGAGAATTGCCTAAAAACCATCTACCCCCCCCCCCAAACAAACATACACAAGCAGGTCTACATAGACACCGAAGCAGGCACCCATGCCATACGATTTCGGGGATAGAGAAAACAACTAATGACAGGAAGAATATATAATAAAAACAAAAATACAATAACAAAACAAGCCATCAGACCACAGTTTGTAAAGGGATATATATATATGTTACGGTGTGGGGGTGGAGTGTGGAGAGTAGAACCCAAATGCAGGACAGAGAGCGAGTAGAGAGAGTAGGCAGACGAGACATGGAGCCAGGGGTGAAGAACAATAAGGCTTTACTTGGTCAGGCAGTAACAAGGGTACATTACAAAGCACGGAACATAAAAGGCGCAGCCTAGCTGGTGTGGGGAAGAGCAAACACTGACTACAAAACAAAACCTAACCAGAACGCGAACTGAGACACGAAACAAAAGAGCACCAAACAAGGAATACTAGACTAGACTTACTATTACAGAAGGAACACAGGATTATTCCGCGAACGGCAAGAATCAGAACACGACAGAGAAAACGGGAACAGGGTACAGAGCTCTCCAGGCTCCACGACGAGGTAAATAGAATACAAGCGGCGAACGTTAACGCCGCCATTTTAGTGCTGGGTGATTTCAATGGCGCCAATCTGAGAAAGGTATTACCTGACTTCTATCAGCATGTGACTTGCAACACCAGAGGCGGTAACATCCTAGATCACTGTTACACGCAATTTAAAGGTGGCTACAAGGCTCATTCTGATAGTGGCTTTGGTAAATCAGATCACGCGTCCATTTTTCTTTCACCAATGTACAAACAGAGAATCAAAAGTACTCCTGTAGTCTCGCGAGAGGTGCAGAAATGGGATTTGACGTCAGAGGAGACGCTCCAGTCTGCGTTTGACTGCACAGACTGGAATGTGTTCCGCGACACAGATAACATTAATGTCTACACGGAGACAGTGCTGGACTATGTTTGTACTTTGGTGGAAGAAACAATCCCCACTACCAAAATGAGAGTTTACCCAAATCAAAAACCCTGGGTAGACAAATCCGTCCGTGAAGCTCTGAGAGAGCGCACCAAAGCATACAACGACGGCCTAGTGGCAGGCAACATGAATGACCACAAGGTGGCGCGATACAACGTAAGGAGGACAGTGTCAGAGGCCAAACGGCGCTACAGGGATAAAATTGAACTCCAGTTTGAACAAGCTGACTCTAGAGCTATGTGGCAGGGGCTCAAAACGATGACAGACTACAAAGGCGCCTCCCTCAAACTGAACAGTGACATCTCCTTAGCAAATGACCTCAATACCTTCTATGCGAGGTTTGATGCTGGTAATAACAACACCAGCTCACAAGCCACGGCAATGGGGGGGGGGGGTCGGCTGCTGATGGAGGCGCAGTGTTCAGGGTAACAGAGCATGAGGTGAGGCGGACCTTTAAAAAAGTGAATATCAGGAAGGCAGCAGGTCCGGACGGCATCCCCGGCCGCGTCCTAAAAGTCTGTGCCGACCAACTGGCCCCAGTATTCACTGACATATTTAACCTGTCCTTAGAACAGGCTGTCATCCCCACCTGCCTGAAGAAGTCCACTATTATCCCTGTACCCAAAAAATCCAAGCCTGCTTGCCTCAACGACTACCGCCCTGTAGCTCTCACCTCCATAGCCATGAAGTGCTTTGAGAAGCTAGTAAAGGGCTACATCTGCTCCTCCCTCCCCATCAACATGGACCCCCTGCAATTTGCATACCGCCCCAACAGGTCCACGGAGGACGCCATAGCCCATGTGCTGCACACAGCAGCATCACACCTGGACAAGAGGCAGGGGAACTATGTGAGAATGCTATTCATCGACTACAGCTCGGCATTCAATACCATAGTCCCCTCCATACTCATAGCCAAGCTCAGGGACCTGGGCTTGAACTATGACCTCTGCCAGTGGGTCTTGGACTTCCTGACTGGCAGACCCCAGGTGGTGAGAGCAGGCAACTGCACCTCCTCATCCATCACCCTCAACATAGGGGCCCCCCAGGGCTGTGTTCTGAGTCCCCTCCTCTACTCCCTGTACACACACGACTGTGTGGCTCAGTGGAGTAGCAATACAATCATCAAATTTGCT
Source organism: Notolepis coatsorum (assembly GCF_963971535.1). Taxonomy (NCBI): domain Eukaryota; kingdom Metazoa; phylum Chordata; class Actinopteri; order Aulopiformes; family Paralepididae; genus Notolepis; species Notolepis coatsorum. The sequence goes on along the minus strand of NC_140165.1, from coordinate 125,773,587 downwards.
GACGACACAGTGGTGGTGGGCCTGATCTCTGCCAACGACGAGAGGGCCTACCTGGAAGAGGTCAAGGTCCTGGCGGGATGGTGCCAGGAAAACAGCCTCTCCCTGAACGTCAGCAAAACAAAGGAGATGATTGTGGACTTCAGGAGGTCGGGGGTCAAGGACTACAGCCCCCTCAGCATCGACGGGGCACCGGTTGAGAGAGTCAACAGCTTTAAGTACCTCGGAGCCTACATATCCGAGGACTTGACATGGACCACACACATTGACAGTGTTGTGAAGAAGGCACGACAACTAGGGCTGTCAGTTTATCGCGTTAATTAGATTAATTAATTACACAGCAAATAATCGCGTTATGAAAATTAACTCAAAATTAATTACAATTTTTTTTTTTTTTTTATAATAATATTTTTCTTGTATCATTCATTCCATAAGCATGTAGAATACACATTTACAATTTTTTTTTAATATGGTCCATTTGCATGTTCTTGGTATCTGATTCTAGGGACATCTATGAATCTCAGGGAATGTATTCCCAGTGTCAGAAATACTGTGGGCTAGATCCACAAAGAATGGATTGCACGGTGCAAGTTGCACCCTTACTTACAATTCATTATGAATTGAAAATGGGGGACCCTGATGTAAACAAGACAAAAGTCTTTCTCTGGTCTGCATTCCCTTAACAATTGTGTGTATTGAGCCGTACTGTATTGTACCCATTCTGCAATCTGTTAATAACATTTTCATTCAATCAATCAATCTGCGCGGTGATTGATTGAATGAACATTTTATTTTGAGTAAATTGTAATGAACCAAATGAGAATATCAATACATTTTTTTTATCTTTGACTGTGAATAACACCATGCTCAAATTGACCAGACCTGAAAAATCTAAGCAAATTAATAGATGGAAGATGATTAAACAGAAGGTTTTGTAGATACAGTACTGAATTCTGCCATCCGGACACATGCAATTTGAAATATGATTATAGAATATAGAATATGAGGCATAAAATGGTAATGCGATTAAAATGTGATTAATTAGATTAATTAATTACAAATCCTGTAATTAATTAGATTAATTTTTTTAATCGCTTGACAGCACTAACGACAACGCCTCTACTTCCTCAGGCGCCTAAGGAAGTTCCAAGTCAGTCAGAAGATCCTTAAGATCTTCTACTCATGTACAATAGAGAGCATCTTGACCGGCAACATCACCTCCTGGTTTGGGAATAGCACTGCACAAGACCGAAGCAGACTACAAAGAGTGACACGTTCAGCCGAACGCACAATTGGAGGGGGGCTCCCCACCCTCCAGAACATTTACAACAAGCGTTGCAAGGGCAAGGCTAAGAGAATCATTAAAGACTCCAGTCACCCGAACAACTGCCTCTTTGAACTGCTGCGGTCAGGCAAGCGATACCGGAGTCTCAAGGCGAGCACAGAAAGACTCAGAAGAAGCTTCTATCCCCAGGCCATCAGGCTGCTAAACGAACAATGAACACTACACAACAACAACCACCAAACGCACATAGCACACACATCCACACGCACACACTCACTTTAAACAAACACACTGTAGCACCCACTCCACACACTTTATAGCACACACCCACTTTAAACAAACACACTGTAGCACCCACTCCCCACACTTTATATTTATTGATGAAGGATTGCACTACAACTCGTACACCTTACTGTAAATTGTACCTAAATTGTACCTCATCCCATTTCTGCTTTGCACTATATAGTACTGTACATTAGTACACTGCATAGTATTGTATATTATATGGTAACTCAGAACATTGTACATATGTCTATACCGAACACTGTGACCTCATTTTCTTCTTCTAAATTACATGCTATACTATGTTATTTGATACTATCTTGTCTAGCACAGTATCTGGAGCGTAACAGTAAGAAGCATTTTGTATGAAAGTATTCTGTACTTCTGTATGACAACTATTAAAGAAACTTGAAACTTGAAACTTGAGCATACAGGATACGGGGAGCTTCTCTGGCTAGGTCAAGTCAAGTCAAGAGTTTTATTTGTCACGGCATACAAGTATACAATAAAATGCGGGTGGTCTTGCCCGCAACGATGTGCAATACAGTAGTAACAACATATAATAGAATCCAATAAAACAACATTGTGCAATAAACAAGTAACATAGTGATATATGCCCATGCTAGGTCTCAGGTCAGATTGATAACTCCATAACTCATTGGTCCGCTCATCTCGACATCAAGCAGCGTCCTGCAATGTCTTTGATATTCAGAACCCAATGCGTCTACAAAATGCTGTGGTTACACCTGACCGACAGAGATAGCATATGCACCGTTCCGACCCCTCCAGTCATTGACCATGGTCAAGTGATTGAAGTTGCGGAATCTCTTATTTTATTTGATCACCGGGAAGGATTCATCTGACCAGTATGACACTGTCGTTAATCAGATGATATCCATTTCCCTAATCCGTCACACGGCAACTAGGAGAGAGTTACTCTTACGAAGTCACAATACAACGCTTATTATCCAGAGTCAAGATTCTATATAATTTTTTAATAAGCCCATATTATCTACTTCCTTTTTTAGGTCTCTGTGAGAAGAAAGACATATGTGATCATTACCACTAGAGTTTTACATCATAAATCATAAACATCACGGGGCAGTGTTTCTGCCGATCCTCCTTCATCATGCAAAAAATGGGTAAAGTTACAAGTGCAACATATTTTAATGCTTACCAGGATGGTCAGAAGGATTTACACGAAGTAGGTTCCAAAAGGTTTTATTTTAAAAATACAAGATTACAATAAATGCACAATCAGGCTTACAAGTACAAAAAGTTCATCTAAAACATGTCAGAATGCAACATCCAAAAATCTGCCTGTTTCTAGCCAGCCAGCCTTTTTATAAGGTTTGTCACGTCACGCCATCATCAGTACATAGCTTCCAATCATTGTACAGTACGTGTCATATCCCTCCTTCAGTTATTTGTTACTTTGTCGTTACATTATCAAATCAAGTAATTCATAAGAATACACAAGAATACAATGCCCCCTCTGACTAGGGCTGCCTTCTCTGGGCCTTCACATTCCCGCCGTTACCTCCCCTGGCTTGGGGCCTCTCGTTCTGCCTCACACTATCAGTAAGAAAGACAGACGGATCAGTACGGAACAGGCAGTAAAAATGCAGGCAGGATAGGCAAGGCCTTCTGTGGGTAAAATCCCTTCTTCAAGGAAAGAGGCCCTGCCTGCCAAGGCCACATTTTTATAGTTATAGCGATAGCAACCAGCTAGTCTTCCTGGGGTCCACACACAAAAAAACACACAAAAACAATCACTATTGCAAAAAACAAAATTATTAAAAGTCAGTACACACAATGCATAATGAACCTACTGTAACAATTAATATAGCTAAAATTACATTAGTGTAAAACAAAAACAAAAAATTACTTTACAGTGTTAAAAACAATTTAAAAACTATTTAAGATTTACATCTTTGGCGGTATTGCCATATTATTATGATTTAACGTCAAGTCTTGAGCACCACATGCACACACACTGTGGGGCCGGCGAGGCGGCACAGAGTATACAGCAGGGTCTTGAGCGTGCGGTGGGGGTCGGACCCGAACTGGCGCAGCCTCTCTTTGGGGAAGACCCTCATAAAGTTGTGCAGGTCCAGCAAGATTGTGTCCAGGTTCAAGCTACCTATGGTCTCAGGTATGTTTTATTAACGTAGAATAATTCATATAAGAAAAACGATAGGGAAGTTCTGTTAATAAAATGTTCAATCAATCAATCAATAAATATTTAACAGATTGCAGAATGGGTACAATACAGTATGGCTCAATACACACAATTGTTAAGGGTATGCAGACCAGAGAAAGACGTTTGTCTTGTTTACATCATCGATCAGGGTCCCCCATTTTCAATTCATAGTGACATTTATGACATGCATGACATTGACATCATGACATTTATGGCATAGGGACATACTACAGGTATATAGTACCGTTACATTTGTGACATATACGATATGCAAATATACAGTAATGTTACCCATAGATCCTAACAGAGATTATATACATATGATGGGGAGGAGACTGTACATTAGGAGGGGGTGGGTGGGAGAGAAATATACAGTACTGTTACCCATAGATCCTAACAGAGATTATATACATATGATGGGGAGGAGACTGTACATTAGGAGGGGGTGGGTGGGAGAGAAATATACAGTACTGTTACCCATAGATCCTAACAGAGATTATATACATATGATGGGGAGGAGACTGTACATTAGGAGGGGGTGGGTGGGAGAGAAATATACAGTACTGTTACCCATAGATCCTAACAGAGATTATATACATATGATGGGGAGGAGACTGTACATTAGGAGGGGGTGGTAGAAAAAAGATACGGTGGGGAGAGAATATACGGTGGGGAGGAGACTGTCTACACAGATACACCTGTGTGATGTTGCTACGGAGTTAAGCTAATAAACGTATACTCAATCAATCAATTCAATCAATCAATTCAATCAATCAATTCAATCAATCAAAAACCACAGCAGGGGACTCACGTATTGTACTGTGAAGTAACACGACAATGACAAACGTGTTGTTTCTGTTTTTCTTTTTGACATAGTTGCGGCACACGGAACAAGTTAACAACTCACCATTACAGCCCCCAGTAGTGCTGCCTAGCCAGTCTCTTCAAACGTCCTCTCCTCTCGAAACTCTCTTTTGTTAGGTGGTCCCGCTGATCCTTTTCATCTGAGAAACCCGCGGTGGGTTTTCTTTTTAGTGGCCGGCTTACTCATTCCATTTAACCGACGCTATTAAGCTAACGTTAGCTACTCGGTATAGCAGCGTTACAGTGGAAGCAGCTACTAAGCAGGTGGTGGATGTGACGTCGGTAAACAAGGAGAGTTGACGCGGGAGGCTGCAAAAAAGGCGACTCAGTCGTAGAACCAAAACACACCGCAGTTTTTAATTATTTTACATTACTATTTTGTTACCCTGCCATGTGGCGGACAGACTTCTCAGACCTCGCAAATGTGTAACTCGCCCAATCATAGATATCTATATATATCTATGCGCCCAATAGCCTGCAGCTGCCTCCGGAGCGCGCAGCGTCATCCTGTCTTCTTCTTCTTCTTCTTCTTCTTCTTCTTCTTCTTCTTCTTCTTCTTCTTCTTCTTCTTCTTCTTCTTCTTCTTCTTCTTCTTCTTCTTCTTCTTCTTCTTCTTCTTCTTCTTCAGTGAATTAATGGCAGATCGCGACCACCAAAGGCACATACCGCCACATACTGTACAATCCATTAAACCCCATAACACACAAAACAAAAACCCCATCCCTAATATCACCACCCTATCCAAACTTAATCTATGCGTCAATCATTGCCTCCTGTGGGCTGACTCTGGCCTTTTTGAACACTCACCACCACCTCCCATAACTCTCTTACTTGATCACTCACAACAACCTTCTTCCCTAACTTCTCTAACTCCCTTGATACTTGCCCCATTGTCAACCCCTTCATACCCATGTCTAGTACTGCTGCTTCAACTACTAACTTTAACCTCTCTGTCCTACTGCTAACCATCACTATTGTATTCACTACTCTTGTCACAAATGCCACTATCTCCAACTTCTCCCTCCACACCCTCTCTTTCTCCTCCTGTACTTCCTCTACTGACAAATGCCCTTTTCTAAACCCCTGATCCTCACCTTGCTTCCCCTGATCCTCCTGCACTACCCTTACTGCCAAATGCCCTTCTCCTTCCTTACCTTGCTTTCCCTGTTCTACCTTCCTAACTGCCTCTGCATACGAAATCCTATCCTCCCTTCTCACCTGCTGTACCACTACCTCTCGCTTCATTGCCTCACAACCCCAATACGCTACACTATGCTTCCCACCACAACTACAACACCTCGGCTCCACTCCCTGTTCACACTCCCCATACTTATGCTCCCCACTACATCTACCACATCTCTGTCCCTTCCTACATGACCTAGCTATATGTCCAAACTCCTGGCACCTGTAACACCTCAACGGTTTCGGCACAAACTCCCTAACCCTATATGCCAAAAACCCTAAGAATACTCTCTGACTAACCTCACCCTCAAACTGAATAACTATCGTCCCTGTCACCTCCTTCTCTACACCTCTCTTCATCCTATCTACACTCTTAACTTTCCCATTACGTTTGTCACTCCTCAACTCTTCTAACAGCTGCTCCATACTAACCTTAATTGTAATTCCACTAATCACCCTCTTGCACCCACCATCCCTTTTCTCCCCTACTATCACTACTCTACAGACCTTCACTATGCCAATGCTCTTCATTTCCCTTGCCTTCTCTACCTGCACTACACTTACACACCCTATAAACAAGTTCCCATCGTCTAACACCTTTCCGTACCTTACCTCTCCTAACTGTGCTCGAATGAGTTTTGACAGCTGACTCGGCTCTATGTTCCTAACTCCGTCTACTCCCTCAAATCGTACCACTACATTCAACCCTACAAACTCCTTCTCTCTACCCTCATCCTCTGACCCACTCAAGCTACCTCCCCCCTCTTTCTTCCTCTTACTCCCCTTCCCCCCACTTTCCCTGCTCTTTTTCCCCACCTTTTCCCACCCCTCTCCCTCGTTTTCCTCTCCTACTGTACACTCCATATCACTAGCCATCCCCTCTCCTTCATCACGGCCATTCCCATCACTGTTGGAATCGCACTTGCTTGCTCTACCCGCCCTGGCTCCCGACGTCGAGCCCTGGGGGGAACTAGGGCTCGAAATCGGCGACAGGCTTCGTTCACTCCTACTGCTACTTCTGGCTCCCGACCTAAAACCCTTGGGGGAAACAGGGCTCGGATACGGCAAATCCCATACCATCAACTCGTCAACATGTGTACACAAGCCGCAAATCCTACAACCATCTTCGCCCAAACTCCACTCGTCAACAAGACCACCACAACACATCCGATATTTCGGCATTCCCAACCTCCTCCTTCCCTTCTTCCCCATTCCGCCCTTGACCCTCACCGCGTCATCCTGTCTCTCGAGTCGCTGAGTGATGACTCTGCTTGGCGCGACGCGATAGATTATTTTTTCTTATTACATGGCGTTTTCACATTCGCCGAAATGCTTGCTTGTGATTGGTCAATAGCCCACGACAGCGGTCATTATTTTTCTTTATTACATGGCGTTTTCACATTCGCCGAAATGCTTGCTTGTGATTGGTCAATAGCCCCCCGACTGCGGTCATTATTTTTCAATAATGACCGCAGATTTTTCAATAATGACCGCAGAGCGCAGCTGTTCGCAATCAAGCCCACTGACACACTGTTTCAGTGCAATTAGACACTGCCATGCCGGCGATGACAGGGGGCGGAGCGACGAGCCAGAACACAGAGGCTGCCCGCGATAATAATAATCACTTTATTTGGGCTGACAGAGCCACAGAACAACTGCGATTTGTCAAATGAATTAGGTATATTGTTAGTAAGTTAGCCATGTAATAAGCGGGATAATGTATAGCGCTGCACTGACAGCGGAGCCAGAGGCTGCCCGCGATAATAATAATCACTTTATTTGGGCTGACAGAGCCACAGAACAACTGCGATTTGTCAAATGAATTAGGTATATTGTTAGTAAGTTAGCCATGTAATAAGCGGGATAATGTATAGCCTACTCGGTCATTGTCGCAAAATAATTGACCTTCACTACGTTTAAAACACCTCGGCGCGGCGCCTCGGTATTTTAAACTCCGTGTCGGTCAATTATTTTGCGACAATGACCTCGTAGCCATACATTATCCCTTACATAACCACCGGTGATTATTGTTTTTCGCAGCTGGAGTAATCAAGCCCACTGACACACACTGTTTCAGTGCAGCCAATCAGACACACCTGCCGGGCTGCCCGCGATAATAATAATCACTTTATTTGGGCTGACAGAGCCACAGAACTGCGATTTGTCAAATGAATTAGGTATATTGTAAGTAAGTTAGCCATGTAATAAGGGGGATAATGTATAGCTTTACTCGGTCATCATCGCAAAATAATTGACCTTCACTGCGTTTAAAACACCTCGCCGAGGCGGCTCGGTATTTTAAACTACAACTACGTGTCGGTCAATTATTTTGCGACAATGACCTCGTAGCTATACATTATCCCTTACTTATTTGGCGCCTCCGATTGGCTCAATTTTCTTTCAATCTGTATGCATCTACAAATCATATTATACCAGGTAGCCAATTCCGTCAGACTGTGAATCAAATGGACGGATCTCCCCAATCAAATTGACGGAAATCCGCTTTAATGCATGTGTTAAGGGGATGCAAACCAGAGAAAGACTTTAGTCTCGTTTACATCAGGGTACCCCATTTTCTATTCATCATAACATTATGACATACAGATCAGTGGCGGCCGCTGGGTACTTCGCCACTAGGGGCGCTATACCAAATATTTTGCAAACATGTACAGTACAGTACTGTACCACGCAAGACTCATGGCAAGACGTGAGCGATTCGACTCACGCTCACGGCAATGAATCGGCTCTTATGAACGAGTCGCTCAGCTGTTACTACAACAACACACAACCAGTCAAATAAAGTATAGTCTAGACTCTAATTCACAACTTGAAACACAATATAAATAGAAAAGTTAGAAACAAAACTCGCCCGTCTCCAAACACAGGCAGATCTCTCCCTCTCTCCTTCTCTCTCTCACACACAGCGCGACGTGGAATCGATTCGTTACACAATCAGACCTATTATATACCAAGAATAACTTCAGTATGAGTACAGGGCTGTACACATATTTTGCATATTGTTAAACGAGCCAAGGCTAGCTATTAAACTATCGATATGAATCGAAAATATGGGACCCTGATGTAAACAAGACAAACGTCTTTCTCTGGTCTGCATCCCCTTAACAGACCCCTTAACAAGCCGTACTGTATTGTACCCATTCTGCAATCTGTTAATAAAGTTCTCATTCATTCATTCATTCAAACATAGACGATATTGAACAAGCCATAATCCACGTATTTTCAATCCGAGAGAGCTGCAGTAGTTAAATCAATGAGCCATCGACATAGTCAGTGTGGTAAGTAACGTTATTATTGCATCCAAGATTGATACACGGCTGGCTAGGCAGTTGGTAGTCATAGTCTTGTGTTATAAAATAAATAAACAATCAGCAATGTCTCGCTTCATGAATGGCCAGCAGTAGCCTGCTGTACTAAACAGTACTGCTCCTAAAAAAAACTATTTACAAACGTTAACGTTAAGCACAGAGAGAGAGAGAGAGAGAGAGAGAGAGAGAGAGAGAGACTCACTGTTTAGTTGAAACGTCCAGGGCAGGAGAGCTTGATAAACGTGTATAATCCGCCATATAGCCAAGTGTTAGCTCGTTAGCACAACACTCAACAAGTACATTCCTTTGTCCATTTCCGCTCGAACAGACTGCAAACTACCTGGCGTTCTATCGCCATGCTCTAAGACAAACTCTAACCTTAACCAACTTTGAAAGAGTGCCTAAGCTTAACAGTCTAAAGAACTTGCAGTCACGGCACGCTCTAAGACAAACAACCTAGACCAACCTAGGAACCAACCTAGGCTAGGAAGCTAGAAGCTAGAATTGGAACATTAGAAATTGGATTCGGCCAATCAGAGATCGTCTCTGTGAAATTCTGCCACGGAAAAAAATACTGGCGTCGGCCAATCAGAGAGCGTCTACGCGAAATGCGGCTACAGATATTCTTGACGCTACTGGCTAGACCGCTTCAAATCGCGCCCGGATTCCAACATAATAGTCATATTTCAACGCACAACGCGTTATGCACTGATTGGCTGTGACGGATACAGCGATCAAACTGTGACGCGCACTCAGAGCGCTGTCGCGTATAGCCCGGGGCCGAGAAATACGAAAAAATTTAAAAAATTTAAAAAACGTGATGTCACTTCCTGCTCTGGAAAACGAGTGTTTTTTAATTGCGGTAATAACGTTATATTGTGCATTGGAAATACAAACATACTTAAAATGAGTAAATATTATTCATTTTAAACATGTTTATATTATTTATAGGGCTATAAAACAAAAAACAAAAAGATACCTTTTCTTGTTCTACTAAGATAAGATAAGACAGTACCGCTACATCTATACATTTATGACATACCAGATTTGCAAATACAGTACCGTTTGTGATACAAAAAGAGAAACTGTACATTGACTGTACCAATTACCTTGTGTTCACATTTCTGGTCGACATAGGTAACTTCATCCACATGCTGTCATCCCCCATCATGGTTCTTCTCAATCTATAGTCTTCAATAAAACCTGTCTCCTCCAGCATGCAGACAAGCGAACATGACATCTTTTTATACAGGAAGTGAAATAGATTGAAAAATCAGCCCCACCTCAGATCCCAAGACTTGCAAGAGAGAGAGAGAGAGAGAGAGAGAGAGAGAGAGAGAGAGAGAGAGAGAGAGAGAGAGAGAGAGAGAGAGAGAGAGAGAGAGAGAGAGAGAGAGAGAGAGAGAGAGAGAGAGAGAGAGAGAGAGAGAGAGAGAGACTAAGAAAATGCGCATTTGGAGGGCGTTACCGCGGCCAATCAGGGCAAAATGCGGAAGCGCTCTTGCACTCTTCCGCTGGCAATAACGCGTTTCCGCTGGCTACACGCTGCCTGCGGTTCTGACGGAATGACCCTTCCTTATGTTATAGTTTCCTTGCCTGTGGATAGGAGGAGTAAACCCGCCAATGACGCACCTTGTGTTGCCCACGTGACTAAATACAGGAAGTGAGACAGACCGAGGCAGAGCATCAGGAAGGAATAGAGTTTTAATTTCACATTTAGAAATGTCTCAAATAGAACAGATGGCGGCTCTTGTTAAAGAGCGACTAAAACAGCTGTTGAGGATATCATTCTAATATGATTAACGTTTATTAGGAGAAGGATTCTCGGTCAAAATGGCAGAGCGAGCGTCAACACAAGCTGCTGGACATCCTTCTGAAAGCCAAGATATAAAGTTACAAAGAGCAGGTTTGTGTTTTCATAATGTTCTGCAGATGATTTGACAGGTTATGTCTGAACGAAGCAGGTAACGCACAGCACCGTTCAATATCACAAACTAGCAGCGGGTGTTTTACTCACATAATCCTTTCTCCAAATATCAATACAAGAACTGTAGTAAAACAATAATCCAAACCACATGTTTCCACCATGTCTGCTTATAAAGTTATAAAGGGAATCTATGTGCAGCATTTGTGAAAGCTTTACCTTTACCAATAATAATGGTCCTGGAAGTCACTGATGTAGGCTAGTTGGTGCATATAGTACCCCCCCAGCCCCCTCCCAATGTACAGTGTCTTCCCCCTCCTGTATATCTTTTCTTTTAGGATCTCTGTTAAACAGTACTGTATATTTGTATGATCTTTTGAATGAAGAATGGAATGGGGTCTATGTAGAAGACGTCAATGCTGCTTACAATACTTGTTTGAATATCTATCGGACACTCTACGATAAGCATAATGCCCAATGGTTCAATATAAACGAGAAAGTAATGACAATAGAAAACCATGGATAACAAAGGGATTAGAGAATGCATGTAAAAAGAAAAACAAACTTTATAGAGATTTTATCAAATGTAGAATGAAGGCTACTGAAACTAAATACAACGTGTATAAGAATAAGTTCGTATTAATTATGAGACAGGCTAAGAAAGATTATTACAATAAATTGTTAGGCGAAAATAAAAATAATATTAAGGGCACATGGGACATTCTAAATAAGGTAATGGGTAAAAAATCAGCATCCACAAAACTGCCTAGCCATTTCCTTAGTAATAGTAAAAATATAAAAACAAATATGAATGAGGTGGTTAAGGGATTTGTCAATTCAAAAATAATTCTTTTCTTTTCTTGTTCATTATTTTTATTTATTTCTTGTTTAATCTGTGGATTGTTTGTTTCTTTGTATATGGTAATGGTATGAATAATTATTTTGTGTAAGTTAGGTTGTACGCCGACCATCAAGTAATACTTGTTTAGTTTAGGAATAGGGGGCAGGTAACTATAATAATTATTCTTCTTCCTGCTCCTTTTGCCCATGGTAGAACGTTATTTATGATTTTAATGAATACTGTATGATTGTATTGCTTCCATGTGGCAAATAAAACTCTGAATCTAATCTGAATCTATATCTTGTATGTCATAAATGTAACAGTACTGTACATCTGTATGTCATGTATGTCATAAATGTCATTATGAATTGGAAATGGGGGACCCTGATGTAAACAAGACGAAAGTCTTTCTCTGGTCTGCATCCCCTTAACAATTGTGTGTATTGAGCCGTACTGTATTGTACCCATTCTGCAATCTGTTAATAAAATCTTCAATCAATCAATCAATCAGTATGAGTTGAGAGAAATACTGCACTTCCGCGTGTGGCGTCAGACCAGTTTAAATTCTGCACTGTCAAGCTTTCAGAAACTAGCAAAGATAATTCTGGTTGACAGTTTTCCTGTTCTTCAATTCTCTGTTCTTCCCTCCAGACCCCCCACAGCTGTCAGTCTGTAAGGAGGTTCCCCCTGAGCAGCAGGAGAGGAGCCTCAGTCTGGACCAGGAGGACCCAGAGCCCTCACAGCTGTCAGTCTGTAAGGAGGTTCCCCCTGAGCAGCAGGAGAGGAGCCTCAGTCTGGACCAGGAGGACCCAGAGCCCCCACAGCTGTCAGTCTGTAAGGAGGTTCCCCCTGAGCAGCAGGAGAGGAGCCTCAGTCTGGACCAGGAGGACCCAGAGCCCCCACAGCTGTCAGTCTGTAAGGAGGTTCCCCCTGAGCAGCAGGAGAGGAGCCTCAGTCTGGACCAGGAGGACCCAGAGCCCTCACAGATTAAAGAGGAACAGGAGGAAACCTGGAGCAGTCAGGAGGGAGAGCAGCTTCAAGGCCTGGAGGAGGCTGATACCAAAGACTCCATATTCACTATAAGCTGTGTGAGAAGCCTCCATGATCAACAGCAGGGTCAGTCCACACATCTTAACCAACTACAAATATTAATCTTTATTAAAGGCTAGGTAAATTTTATTCTGATTCAAAATTATGTGTGGGTAGTAGTTGTTTATTGCTGGGTTTGAGTAAGAGCTTGTAATTAGGTCTGAATTTGAAGTAAAACACAAGATACTTGTGCCCTAAAGATAAGGATAAGCACTCAATGAAGAAACCCAATCCCGGTGCCAAACATCTATGCTACATATATATATATATATATACAGTCTTTCCCCTGAAAAAAAACTCTGATTAACTCAATACTGGTAAAATAACGTCCTTACCTCAGATCAGATGTTCTGCAAAAAGATTAATCCAATTCCTGATCGCCATTCCAAATATCGATCGCGTTTATTGATCCAACGTTATACCTCAAAACACATAATCAACGCTTCTTCCAGTTCCCTCAGTCGATGCAGTAGTCTCAGGTTACATGCCTCAGAAGTAAAATGTGGAGCCCGGAGTTTTTTTTTCTGATGCATTCCCATCGACTCCATTCCAATGGGTGCAATACCATCTGGGAGATGATAGGGGGCGGTATTTGACCTTTTCGAGGTCAAGTCAAGAGTCAAGACAAGTCAAGTCAAGAGTTTTAATTGTCACGGCATACAGGTATACAATGAAATGCGGGTGGTCTTGCCCACAACGATGTGCAATACAGTGGTACATATAATAGAATCAAAAGAAGAAAACAACATTGTGCAGTAACAGGTAACATGGAGTGACATCTCGGTATCTGTACATAGTTATTTACAGAGCATATGGGACATGCTAGTTAGCTTTGGTAGTGCAATACACTGTTCCTGTTATTCTAATTTAAAGTGTCCTTTCCTTTGGCCATAAGTGTGCGTGTGTGCGACATGAGTGTGTGCCCGCTCATGTTAAAGTGTTAAGTGGCTGCTCGTGTGTGAGCGTGCACAGTGTGCGTGTCGTGTGTGTGTTCATGTGTGCTTGTGTGTGGACAGTTCAATGTTCTGAGCACTCAATGTTCATTGTTCATGGCTCTGATGGCCTGGGGGAAGAAGCTGAGCCTAAGCCGCTCTGTCCTAGTAGCTGGGGTTTGCAGGCGTCTGCCTGACCTCAGCAGCTGAAACAGGCTGTTATTGGGGTGGTGAGGGTCTTTCATTATCCTGCAGGCTCTGGATTTGCACCTCTTGTTGACGTTGTATAGAACCTGCAGGGGGGGTAGTGCAATACCCGTGGTACGCTCGGCTGAGCGCACCACTCTCTGTAGGGCCTTCTTGTCCTGTGCCGTGCTGTTTCCATACCAGGCAGTGATGTTTCCGGTCAGGATGCTCTCTACAGCTCCTGAGTAATAGGACTGGAGTATCTTTCCCGATACTGAACTCCTCTGAACTTCCTTAACTGTCTCAGGTGGTAGAGGGCGGCGCTGTTTCGCCTTCTTTACTACTGTGTCTATGTGTGTTGACCATGTCAGGTCCTCTGAGATGTGGACCCCCAGGTACTTAAAGCTGCTCACCCTGTCCACGGTAGCCCCGTTAATCATCAGTGGTGTGTGCGTCTCCTGCTGTCCTCTCCTATAATCCACGATCAGCTCCTTGGTTTTACCAATGTTCAGGAGCAGGCTGTTGTCCTGGCACCAGCGTTCCAGTACCTCAACCTCCTCCCGGTAGGCCTTCTCGTCGTTGTCCGAGATCAGCCCCACCACCACTGTGTCATCTGAACTTCACTATGGAGTTGGAGCTGAACTTGGCCACACAGTCGTGTGTGTAGAGTGAGTACAGCAGGGGGCTCAGAACACAGCCCTGGGGGGACCCGATGCTCAGGGTGATGGTGTTGGAGGTCTGACCCCCCACCCTGACTGCCTGGGGTCTTTCGCTCAGAAAGTCCAGTACCCAGGCGCTCAGGGCGGAGCTCAGACCTAGCTCGATCAGCTTGTCCACCAGTCTGGTGGGGACTATGGTGTTGAACGCTGAGCTGTAGTCAATGAACAACAGTCTCACATAGCCCCCCTTCTGACGGTCAAGGTGCGAGAGGGTGCTGTGCAGTACCTGGGAGACCGCGTCATCGGTGGACCCGTTTGTCCTATATGCAAATTGCATAGGGTCCATATCACTGGGGAGGGAGGCACAAATGTGGTCCATGACCAGCCTCTCGAAACATTTCATGACCACAGAGGTGAGTGCCACCGGTCTGTAGTCATTTGGACATGTTGGGGAGGGTTTCTTCGGTACAGGGATGATGGTAGACATCTTGAAGCTGGCAGGGACCACTGACTCCGCCAGGGATTGATTAAATATGGCGGTGAACACTGGGGCCAGCTGGTTGGCACAGGACTTGAGTATGCGTCCTGTTATGCCATCTGGGCCAGCAGCCTTCCTGGTGTTCACCTGCATAAATGCTCTTCTCACACTGTGTTCCGACAACGAGAGAGCGTCCCCGCCCCCCCGCGGTTGCCCCCCCCCCTCCACAACAGCCGGCGCGCCAGTGACGTCACTAGCCGGAGAGCCGGCAGCGCCACTGTCTGCACCAAACCGAGCGTAGAAGATGTTGAGCTTGTCCGCGAGGGAGGCGTCGTCGCTCCCCATTGAGGGGGCGCTGACTTTATAGTCAGTTATTGTCTTCAGTCCCTGCCATAATCCTCTTGTGTCGTTTTGTGCCATTTGTGTCTCCAGTTTGTCAGCATATGTCCTCTTAGCAAGTTTGACAGCCTTGCGTAGAGTATAGACTGAAGCCTTATACTCCTCCATGTTTCCTGACTCTCTACCCAGGTTGTAGGCGGTGGTACGAGAGTTCAGAGCTGCTCTAATAGTGCTATCCACCCACGGTTTCTGGTTTGGGAAAATCCGCACCGTTTTTCTGGGGACAATACCATCGGCTATTGTTGTGATGTAGCTCACCACTGTGTCTGCTAGCTCACTGACGTCACTGGCGCTTCCTTTGAACATATCCCAATCCGTGTCTGTAAACACGTCCTGGAGCGTGGCCTCTGATTCGTCGGTCCACTTCTTTGTCTCACGTGACACGACGGCGTCACGTGATCTCTGCTGATATGCCGGAAATAGCAAGATGGAGTCGTGGTCGCTCGAGCTTGTGGACCCCGTTAATGGCGTAGCAGCTACTGCCTTGTAGCCAGCTCTGAACGGGGAATAACAGTGGTCGAGTGTGTTTTTCCCTCTGGTGGAGCAAGCGATGTGCTGAAAAAAGGACGGCATCACTTTCTTCAGGTTGGCCTGGTTGAAGTCGCCGGCCACTACCATCGCTGCATCTGGATGTTTGATCTGGTGTCTGTTGAGATAGTCGTGTAGTTCTCCCAGCGCTTTGCCCGTATTCGCGTGTGGGGGGATATATACGGCGTTCATGACGACCGCGGAGAACTCCCTCGGGAGGTGAAACGGCCGACACAGGATAGAAAGATGTTCCATCAGAACCATTCCCAATGATAACGTGAGGCTGGATGGATGAAAAATTAATGGATATCGCTAATAAAAGAAATAACGATTAAATAACGAGAAAACTCGTCATTGGCAACCAATGCATGGCGGCCAACAACGAGTTTTCTCGTTTTGGCACCCAATGTGTTACCACATTCCAGGCCAACCCCAAGATATTCTTTTATTCTACTTTTTCTCCTCCTATTTTTCAGTTTTTTTCTCCCCTCCCAGTTTAGTCGTTATGCCAATTCCCCCCTCCCCTTCCTGGCCGTTGCACGCATTTGCCCCCCACTTGCCGGTCTAGGGAGCCCTGAAGTCTATCACATGCTTCCTCCGATACATGTGGAGACAGCCAGCAGCCTCTTTTCACCTGACAGCGAGGACTCTCACTGGGAAAGTGTAACGTGTGGGAGGATCACACTACCTCCCCCAGTTCCCTCCCTCGCTATGCAGGCGCCCTGACCAACCTGTAGGAGTCGCTGTTTACAACAACCAGGACCCACCCCACCGGCTTTCCACCCGCTGACACTGCCAATTGTGTCAGTATGGACGACCAACCAAGCCGGAGGTACCGCGGCAGCCGGATTCGATCCCACTGTCTCTGCGGTGGTAAACAGACGCTTAGTCCGCTGCGCTACCCGGCCGGCCCAACCCCGAGATATCTCGGGTTAACTCGCCATGCGCTGGGCGCCAAGACCCGAGAGAACTCGGGTTTGAATCGATATTTCTTTTATTAGCCATATCCATAAATTTTTCATCCATCCAGCCTGACGTTATCATTGGGAATGGGTCTGAGCTCGCAAAGGGCAAATACCGCCGCCTAACGTCTCCTGGATGGTATTGCACATCATTGGAATCCCTCTGGCTGGGGCTGTGCATCGATCTAAGAAGTCCGGTCCAGGTTTTCCTTCTCGGGCATGCAGTATTATATTATAATGTTATAACGGATGGATTGGGGACACTCAGAGCAGTGTGGATTATATGTTTTGGACATATAACGTTGGATCAATAAACGCGATCAATATTTGGAATGGCGATCAGGAATTGGATTAATCTTTTTGCACTACATCAGATGTGAGGTAAGGACTTTATGTTACGAATCTTGGGTTAATCCGATGTTTCTTTCACTGCCATCGGAGCGTGTGTGTGTGTGAGGTTCGCGCCGACCAAAGTACGGAGAAGCGATTTTTCAGACCCCGCTTCTGTTCGCGCATGATGATATAATATCGATAATCTAGCGTTTATTTGAAAACGATTCATAAATCAAGCGACAAATGGCACGATTTCTAAGGAAATACATTTAAGCTTGATTTGCTGGAGTTTATTGAGATTAGACAGAACGCTCTAGAAATATATTCATATTCATCACGGTATAAAACGGAAATGTATGTATGAAAAAATTATCTGTTTCGTGCATGTTGACTGGAAGCAACTAACTGACGATCAACGTGTTATTTAGATCTATTGCTATTATATTTAATATATTTTAAGCACTCGCAAGTAAGTCCTATCCTACATTGGATAAAGCACTGGTGCTGAAGGGCCATCAGCGCCCTCTGCTGTTGGCCCCCAATGAGTTAATGTAGGGTCAGCAGTAATTACTCCACTTAGTGCTGAAGAATTCTCAGTAAATTAAGTGGAACTTTGAGCTTAGAAGCTGCAAAGCTAGTGGTGAGAACCATGCATTAATTAATACAATGTAAACACACAGTGGGTATTAATTGCAGCACTGTCACCACTATAATGGTTTCACCAGTATTATCAATACATTATAAAACAATAATGATAGGGCGGCTGGGTGGCGCAGCGGACAAGGTGCTCGTCACCAACGCAAGAGACACTGGTATCGAATCCAGCTGTCAGCGTTGCTTCTGGCTTGGCCGGCCGTCATACTGGCTCGATTGGTAGAGTCAGCGGGGGGGAAGCCGGTGGGTGGGTCTGGGTCGTTGTGGACAGCAACTCCTACAGTTCGGTCGGGGCGCCTGCACAGCGAGGGAAGGATCTAAGAGAGGTAGTGTGACCTTCCACACGTTACACTCTCTCAGTGAGAGTCTGCGCTGCCAGGTGAAAAGAAGCGGTGGGCTGGGTACACATGTGTCGGAGGAAGCATGTGATAGTCTCCGCCCTCCCAGACCGACGGTAGGGGGTAGAGTGCGCAACGACCAACAAGGGGATTGGGAATTGGCATAACGACTAATATTGGGAGGGGAGAAAAACTGAAAAAGAAGGAGGAAAAAAGATAACAAAACAATAATGATAATTCTAAGCTTGTGTTGTTAAAGGAAAATGCCAACATTTTGGGAAATTAGCTTATTTGCCATCTTCCCTGGAGTTAGACAAGAAGATACATACCATTTTCTTCTCTGTGCGTGCATTAGGCTTAGGGAACAGCCGCTCCGTTAGCGTAGCTTAGCTTCATCACTGGAAGTGGGGCAGTCCTTTACCCTGAAGTTCCCTACAGTCACGAAATACACTCCAAATACAACTCCAAAACGTTCCTGTAAACATGTTGTGACCTGTGTATTTACCACGTGGAGAAATAAAAAATTATTTAATTCGCCAATTACGTTTTCTAAGAAAATATACTCTGAACTATTTTTTGCCGAACCACTCCTCTCGGGGCGCAGTGATACTTACTAACGTGACGCCAGTGTTTGTTTACATTCTCATTTCATTCAAAGGATCCGAACCGATTGAAGTTTATGGATACCATGACTTAAAATCCTCTTACCTTGACGATTAAAAGCCTCCCCAATTTAGAAAACAGTATTCCCATGGCTGGTGTTGATATGCTGCTAGCTAACGAAAACCACAGCTAAACTAAAGCAAATAACGAGGGTACATTTTTACTTCATCATCATCCTCATCATTTATTTATTCGTACATGGAATTACCACAGTCCAACAGTACATATTCATATAATTCACCAAATCCCATGGCCGAAAGGAACAGGAAGAAGAAAAATGTGTATATATACCTGCCCCTACACACACACAACACACCGATAGACGTATTGCGTAAAACCAAACAGAATATACCCATTTTGCAAAAATGGAAACATCAACACAACCAAATTAAATCAACATAAATAAACCCATTTTGTGTCAAACTATATTTAGGTTCATACACACACACACACACACACACACGTAGCTATACATTTATATAATGTATTATTCTGTATTATACTTCTATATACTATCTAATTTCTATTTTATTATAATATAACTAAATCATACTATTTATTCTACACCATATTGGTACAGTATTATACAATATTTTAATATATTATTATTCTATGTTACGCTGCTATATACTATATTACTATACTCATACTGGCCTACACTGCAACTCTATGCTACGTCATCCTGACACGCTAAGCTGCAATATTATACTAAACTGTGCTATACTGTCTATGTATCTTTTCTTTGCACAACCTTTTGAAGTGAAATATATTAGTGGAACTCTTTTCATCATTCTGCAAAGATCTATAACTGAGGTGCACCTTTGTTTTTAAGGTTGTTCGTGCAAATTGGTGCTTAAAATTAAATTTCCTTCTGCTGTCATCTGGACAGGGAACGAACAACCTCTGTATATTTGCTGGTAATACTCTGCATTTTGCCCTAAACAAAACTAATAAAGTCTGTATTTCAGCTAACTCTTTAAGTTTCAATAGTCTGGATTTAATAAATAATGCGTTGGTATGTTCTCTTGAATCTACATTGTGAACTATTCTTACTGCTCTCTTCTGTAATATAAATAATGGCTTTATGTTGCTTTCATACGTGTTACCCCACACTTCCACACAGTAACTCAAATATGGTAGGATGAGTGAACAATATAATATTCGCTAACGTTAACACGAACCTAAACTAACGTTACAACTAACCTAAAGTTAGTTTAGGTTCGTGTTAACGTTAGATAATGTACAAAATAAACGTATTTCCGGTGCTATAGACGTCGCTCTTTTATTTTGGAACCCCCCGACCGGAAGTAAAAATGTACCCTCGTTATTTGCTTTAGTGTCCGGCTGTTGGTTTTCGTTAGCTAGCAGCATATCAACACCAGCCATGGGAATACTGTTTTCTAAATTGGGGAGGCTTTTAATCGTCAAGGTAAGAGGATTTTAAGTCATGGTATCCATAAACTTCAATCGGTTCGGATCCTTTGAATGAAATGAGAATGTAAACAAACACTGGCGTCACGTTAGTAAGTATCACTGCGCCCCGAGAGGAGTGGTTCGGCAAAAAATAGTTCAGAGTATATTTGCTTAGAAAACATAATTGTCGAATTCAATAATTTTTTATTTCTCCACGTGGTAAATACACAGGTCACAACATGTTTACAGGAACGTT
This sequence comes from Notolepis coatsorum, assembly GCF_963971535.1. NCBI lineage: Eukaryota > Metazoa > Chordata > Actinopteri > Aulopiformes > Paralepididae > Notolepis > Notolepis coatsorum. Next base: position 125,752,793 of record NC_140165.1, on the reverse strand, counting down.
TTGGAGTTGTAATTGGAGTGTATTTCGTGACTGTAGGGGACTGTAGGGAACTTCAGGGTAAAGGACTGCCCCACTTCCAGTGATGAAGCTAAGCTACGCTAACGGAGCGGCTGTTCCCTAAGCCTAATGCACGCACAGAGAAGAAAAGGTATGTATCTTCTTGTCTAACTCCAGGGAAGATGGCAAATAAGCTAATTTCCCAAAATGTTGGCGTTTTCCTTTAAGAAGTTTGTGTTCTTTGTCCCCCCCTCCAGACCCCCCACAACCTTCTGTCTGTAAAGAGGAGGTTCCCCCTGAGCAGCAGGAGGGGGGCCCCGGTCTGGGCCAGGAGGACCCAGAGCCCTCACAGATTAAAGAGGAACAGGAGGAAACCTGGATCAGTCAGGAGGTAGAGCATCTTAAATGCAGCTACAAGATGGAGTACTTTGGCTTTGAGGACCTGAGTGAGAGAGATGAGGAGAGCTTCCAGGCTAAAGAGAGGAAGAAAGCTAAGAAGGAGGCAGCAGCGTTGGCTTCTTTGGGCTCCAGTGTGGACAGCAGCCCTCAGCCCACCAGTGACTCTCACCACAACAGCAACGCAGGTTAGACTATACTGCACCATAATGACCTAACGTCAGGTTCTCTGGCATACTATGGTGCAGCTTCCTAGAACAGATGTTCTAATCGAGATGCCATGCACTCTTGACCTTTTTCAACACATTTCCTATAGCTTGACTTGGACCTTGTGGTAAAGAAAGTTTGTAAAATGTCATAATTATAGGTTAAATATTTCTGATTGATGCCGATATGTACTGTCTACTATGGAGCCATTATTGGCCTTACTCAGTACATATGGCCATTTTTAAAGCTCTGTAAAATATACAAATCACATTCATGCCATTCAATCTCAGTACACATCTACTGCAAATTACTACTACTATAATATTTACTCAGTACTTAATTGTACTTTACTTTAATTGTACTGAGTAATTGTACTAACTGTAAGGCCAATGTGGCCCCATAGTAGTAGTCCTTTGTAACTCAAGAGCAGAAAAACAGACGCAGTTATGCATTCAAATGTGGTTTTCTATGCAAGATCAAGTAAATTATCTACTCTGTTTCTGTGGTATGAATGTGATTTGTATATTTTACAGAGCTTTGAAAATGGCCACATAAATGCTCACTTAAAATGCAATTGCAATGGAAGTCTTTCCCAACATAGAGGTACTCAGTTTGTATGGCATTGTTTCAATATAGATGTTGTACAGAGCTTTGAAGACGACCAAGTCTACTGTCCTCAATGGGCCTGAGTAAGCCTATATATAATTGATCAGGTGTTTTAATTAATTTGTTTTATGATGCTCTTCGCTCAAAGATTAAACTCAAAGTTGCACAGGTTACTCTGATACTGTTACTCTCAAACTCAAATAATGTTTTTAGTCCATAATGACCTGTTTGTTGTCCAGCTCTGCGTTTTCGTCGTTTCACCAGGTGTAGGGCATTACTTTTTTTGTAGTGCATGTGCGCCAAGTTGAGTAGAAGCGTGTGGTCACAAAAATGCAGAGCCGGTGAACAAATAATTTATCACGGACAAAAAAGTGGACTATTTGGGGGAAAAGGAGGACTGGATTGTCCGTGGTGAGGTTTTAGAGAACATTGGAATAGAGTTAAGTTAAGGCTGTCACGATAATCGTAATATTGTAATACCACTCTATTGACAAGCCAACCACAGGGGACAGCAAGCAAGCACCACAACCGCAATGTTCAAATTTTTTCTTAGGCCCTAGGCCCTTCTGGTTTTACACTTCAAGGTGCGTGTATTGAATGTTAAATAAATTCCTAATGAAAACAAGAGTTAAGAGCGCTAAAGCAGCTCACAAGCCTTAACATTGAGCATTAGACCCAATTCAATCACAGGGTCTGCATATGCTTGTTGAGCTGCCATGTGACCACACGAGTCGAAAGTAACTTGACCTGAACCGCTTCTCTGTGTCTCCGACTGGATTACTTTAGCTGATCAAGACATGGATTCTTTTTTATTTGCTTTATCGAAAGGAAAATTGTGCGAAGGCATGAGGTAGGCTGCCAAGTTAATATATGATGAATTATGATTCAAGGCAGCTGAATTTGGTGTCAGTCAGATGTGGTACATAACATGTAACGTTATGTTACGTAACTTATGTGCACAACACCTCAGGTAACTTAGGCTGGCTTGTTGCTGCCAAGGATGCGTGTATATTTTCCCTAACAGACTTTCACTTCCGCGTTCGGGTTCCGCGATCTGATTGGCTACTGACGTTTCTCTCTGCGCCAATCGCGTTATGCCTCTAACAGCCTGCTAGCTAGCTAACGCCTAGTTCTATCACTGGTTAAGCTTGGCGACTCTTTCGAAGTTGGTTAGAGTTTGGAATCAGGGCTGGTGGTCTATCGCCCTGCTCTAAACCAAACTCTAACCTTGACCAACTTCGAAAGAGTCGCCAAGCTTAACCAGTGATAGAACTAGGCGTCACGCGATTGGCGCTGAGAGAAATGTCAGTGGCCAATCAGATCGTGGAACCCGAACGCGGAAGTGAAAGGATGAGGCTCGCTTGGGCTTTACTTTTTTGTGTAGTTGTAATGTAGCTTTTGCTGGAGTTTAGTTTATAAGATGGGATTCAGTAATGAAGACGGGCACTTTTACTTTGATGTCAATATCAACTATGTTTACTTTACACTTGATTGGGGTGGAATCAGCTGTTTAGCGGTTAAATTAACTCTTAGTTTACTCAATCACTAAAATCTGAACAATTCCTTGACCGCGACAGTCCTAGATTGCGTGGGTTGTGGTTGATTTCTTTTTAAATACACCCTTTCACAACTCTGTATATACCGTCTAGGGATGCGCATGAATCCAAATATACGTTTGGGAAAGCACAGATAATGAGATGGACACAGAATAATTCATTATTATTATTATTTGGTGGGAAAATAAATTAGGTCAGGAGCTCCATTGTTCACCGTCAAAAACTACCTGGAGGACTTCATGTGTGTCTTCATGTTGGACCCACAGAACCCAAATATTAGTTATCATATTTGGAAAGTTGTGCGTCAAGACAAAGAGGAGGAAAGGAGAAAAAAGGCGTTTTGTCAAGTCTTCTCATCTGACATTTTGAGAGCTTGTCTTAACCCTTTCACTACCGCACTACCAAATGGTTAACCCTTTCACTGCGTCAATACATAAGGTTAACCGTTTCACTGCCACGCGACGAAGGGTTACCCCTTTCACTACCACACTACAGAAGGTTAACCCTTTACTATCACACTACAGACGGTTAGCCTTTGGAGACCTATTCAGAACCAACCCAAGACGCACAGCACGCTCACATACACTAACACACACACACACAAATTCCAGGAATAAGATTTATATGTATCATTTATGTGTTCAAATGTTGTCATTGTCACAAATGCAGTTTGCAGTTTGTATAAAAAAACGAATACAAATTCAAATGTGCATCGTGATGCTTTTGTTCTACAGACGCACACCGTTCCAAATATTATTAATATACATTTACATTTAGTCATTTAGCTGAAGCTTTTATCCAAAGCGACTTACAAGTTCTGTACGACAAGTCATCAGGAAGGGCACAACTCTATCAGCTGAGTAACAATGTTCATCAAAGTGTTGCGTGTTACAGTGTAGGTTAGTTTATTAGCACAAGTGCATGACAGTAAGGTTAGTTGGGGTTATAGTTTAAAAAAAAAAAATTATTTCAGATAATGGTTGAAGAAGTGCGTCTTAAGTCGACGGCGGAAGATTGGACGGGTTTCGGCTGTCCTAACTGGGGTGGGTAGTTCATTCCACCATGAAGGACAAGGACTGAGAATAGGCGGCATCTCGTTGATGACCCTCCCGGAGCTTGGATAGGAGGGGGTCTGAGGCGGCCAGAAGATGCAGAGCGTAGGGGTCTTGAGGGTGTGTAGTTAGAGACCATTGACCGGAGGTAGGCGGGAGCGGTTCCCTTTGCCGCACGGTATGCTAGGTCGAGGGCCTTGAAGCGGATACGTGCAGCAATGGGGAGCCAGTGCAGGTCCCTAAGAAGTGGGGTGACATGGGCCGACTTCGGTAGGTTTGAGATCAGGCGGGCTGCTGCGTTTTGAATGAGTTGAAGAGGCTTGGTGGCAGTGGCCGGGAGGCCAGCTAGCAGTGCGTTGCAGTAGTCGAGGCGGGAGATGACTGTTGATTGGACGAGGAGTTGGGTGGCTTCTTTTGTCAGGAAGGGGCGGATCCTTCTGACGTTGCTCAGGAGAAATCTGCAGGTTCTGGTTGTCGCTGCGATGTGAGCAGAGAAGTTCAACTGGTCGTCGAGGACAACACCAAGGTTCTTGGCGGTCGGGGACGCGGTCACAGCTGCATTCTTGACTGTGATGGAAAGGTCGGTCAGGGGGAGCAATTCTGTTTTGCTTAGGTTCAGTTTGAGGTGGTTGGTTGTCATCCAGGCGGAGATGTCGGACAGACAGGCCGAGATCAGCTCAGTGACGTGGATATCTGAGGGAGGGAAGGAGAGGAAGAGATGAGTATCATCGGCATAACAATGATACGAGAAGGCATGAGATGTGATAATGTTACCCAGAGATTTAGTGTAGAGGGAGAAGAGAAGGGCTCCAAAGATGGTGCCCTGGGGGTCCCTCTCCATGACACTTGGTAGGAGCGGTCATTGAGGTATGATGACAGCCATGTCAGCGCAGAGCCAGCCACTCCCATTCCTGCGAGGGCCGCGAGGAGGATCTGATGGTTGACTGTGTCGAAGGCTGCAGATAGATCTAGGAGAATCAGGACAGAGGCGAGGCCTTTCGCTTTTGCTAAGTGAAGTGCCTCTGTGACCGCAATGAGGGCCGTTTCTGTGGAGTGACCAGTCCGGAAGTCAGACTGATTAGGGTCTAGGAGGTCATTCTGTAAGAGATAAGCAGTAAGTTGGTTGGATACAGCACGTTCAAGTGTTTTAGAAAGGAAGGAGAGAAGAGAGACAGGACAATAGTTGCCTATGACGGTGGGGTTCAGGGTTGGTTTTATTATGAGGGGCGTGACTCTGGCTTGTTTTGGGGAGGTGGGGACCACCCCCGAGTTGAGTGAGGAGTTGATGGTTGCAGTTAGGAATGGGAGGATCTCTGGTGCTATGGTCTGGAGGAGTGGGGAGGGTAGCTGGTCCAGCTGGCATGTAGTCGGACGGTTCGACGTTACCAGTGTCAGGGTCTCGGCTTCTGTAATGGGAGAGAAAGATGACAGAGTGAAGGATGAGGTTCTCGATTCAATATTTGGAATGGGTGGGGGTTGGGAGAAGGCGCTGCGGATGTTCTCCACTTTTTCCTCAAAGAAGATTGCGCAGTCTTCAGCAGAGAAAGATGAGGGAGGGGGCGTGGGGGGGGGGTGAGGTGGGAGGACATGGTAGCATGCAGTTTGCGAAGATTCTTGGCAGAGGCCTCGATCCTATGGTGAAAGAAAGAAGCTTTGGCATTAGTAATGGTTTTGGAGAATGTTAACAAGAGGTTGTGATATGTGTCGATGTCAGCAGTGAGGCGTGACTTTCTATACTTCCTCTCAGCCGCTCTCGGGACCTGTCTTTGTTCTCTCACTGCATCCGTCAGCCATGGACTGGGTGGGGAACGGCGGGCAGGTTTCTCAACGAGGGGACAGAGCTTGTCGAAGGAGGTTGTAAGGGCTGAGAGGAGGGTGGAGGTTGCCATCTCTGTGGGGAGAGCAGAGAAGGTGTCACTCGGAGGTAGAGCGGATAGTATGTCAGAGGAGAGGGTGGAGGGGGATAGGGAGGGCAGGTTGTGTCTGAGTGAGACGGTTTGAGTTGGAGTAGAGGGCTTTCAGTTAAGCATGAGAGTTAGTGAGAAGGATATGTAGGGGAGTTACTGTGGTGTTAATGATGCTGGAGTTACGGGAAAATATGAGATCCAAGGAGTTGCCTGCTTTGTGGGTGGGAGGCATGGCAGTGGGAGTCAGGTCAAACGATTGTAGGAGGGAGACTACTATGAGTGAGATGAGTCAGGCAGGTTGAAGTCGCCCCCAATAGAAGGAGAGGGGTACCATCTTCCGGTAAGGAGCTTAGAAGCATGTCCAGCTCATCTGTGAAGTGATCGAGCGGACCTGGAGGGCACTACCAAATGGTTAACCCTTTCACTGCGACAATACAGAAGGTTAACCGTTTCACTGCCACGCGACGAAGGGTTCTTTCACTACCACACTACAGAAGGTTAACCCTTTACTATCACACTACAGACGGTTAGCCTTTGGAGACCTATTCAGAACCAACCCAAGACGCACAGCACGCTCACATACACTAACACACACACAAATTCCAGGAATAAGATTTATAAGTATCATTTATGTGTTCAAATGTTGTCATTGTCACAAACTGAACTGGCGCTGCTCTGATGGCTGCCTTTCTGATCGCTCCGTCGAGACTGTGCTTTCTTTTGTTAATTTTTATAGTATTAGGAGTTTTATTTGCACCAACTGTTGGTGCATTATATGTGTATGACCGTCAGTCAATCATTGACATTGGATTAAGGAAAATTTACCGTTTGGATTGCTCTCTGGATCGGATCGCTGAACAGCAGAAATGGCCCGCCGAGATCCTTTGTTATCATGGCCAAGACCAGGAGAAACCGCCGCGAAGACGTGGAAAGAGAGCGGGGGTCCGAAACAGACTGAGGTCCAAACGACACAGAACCACATTGCCCAGCATATTGTTGGCCAATGTGCAATCGATAGGAAATAAACTGGATGACATCAGAGCACGGATCCAATTCCAGAGGGACATTCGGGATTGTAACGTCCTCTGTTTCACAGAAACTTGGCTGAGTCCAGATGTCCCGAATCACGCAATAGAACCGGCAGACCACTTCTTCGTTCTCCGCAAGGACCGGACGGCAGAAGAGTCACTAAAGACGAGAGGAGGCGGCATTGCCTTCATGATAAACAAGGAGTGGTGCGATTTAGGCAACACAAAGGAACTGTCTAACCACTGCTCCCCAGACCTGGAGTTTATCACGATAAAATGTCGACCCTTCTTCCTCCCAAGAGAGTTAACGTCCATCATCCTCATCGGAGTGTACATTCCACCACACGCGAACACTGGGGTCACACTTTCAAAACTTCACGACGAGGTAAACAAACTCCAGGCAGCTAATGTTGACGCCGCCATTTTGGTTTTGGGTGATTTTAACAGCGCGCGTCTTAAAAAGGTGCTGCCGAATTTCTATCAGCATGTGACCTGTCCCACCAGAGGCGAGAACATATTAGACCATGTATACTAGCAATTTAAGAATGGGTACAAGTCACAGGCTCTTAGTCCATTCGGTAAAAGCGATCACGCTGCAATATTTCTTTTGCCAAAGTACAAACAAAGTCTCAAGCGAACGCCGGTGGTCTCGCGAGAGGTTAAGCGTTGGGCCATGAAGTCAGAGGAGTCACTCCAAGCTGTACTGGAAAGCACAGACTGGAGTGTATTCCGTGATAACACAGCCAATATTAACGAATACACCGAAACGGTGATTGACTATGTCTGTACTCAGGTAGAAGAAACAATCCCCTCCACCAAAATTAAAATCTACCCAAATCAAAAGCCCTGGGTAGACAAATCCGTCCGTGAGGCTCTGAAAGTGCGCACATCAGCATACAACACCGGGCTGGTGACAGGCAACATGGAAGAACACAAGATGGCAAGATACAACGTCAGGAGAGCAGTAATAGAGGCAAAACGGCGTTACAGGGATAAAGTTGAACTTCAGTTTGAACAGGCTGACTCTAGAGGCATGTGGCAGGGCCTCAGAACAATGACAGACTACAAAGGAACCCCCCTCAAACTGAACAGTGACATCTCCTTAGCAAATGATCTCAATTCCTTCTATGCGAGGTTTGAGGCTGTGAATAACAACACCAGCCTACAAACCACGGCAATGGGGGGGGGGGGGGTCTGCTGATGGAGACTCAGTGTTCAGGGTAACAGAGCATGAGGTGAGACGGATCTTTAAAAAAGTGAATATCAGGAAGGCAGCAGGACCGGACGGCATCCCCGGCCGCGTCCTAAAAGTCTGTGCCGACCAACTGGCCCCGGTATTCACTGACATCTTCAACCTGTCCTTGGAACAGGCTGTCATCCCCACCTGTCTGAAGAAGTCCACCATCATCCCTGTACCCAAAAAATCTACGCCCGCTTGCCTCAACGACTACCGCCCTGTAGCCCTCACCTCCATAGCCATGAAGTGCTTTGAGAAGCTAGTGAAGGGCTACATCTGTTCCTCCCTCCCCATCAACCTGGACCCTCTGCAATTTGCATATCGCCCCAACAGGTCCACGGAGGACGCCATAGCCCATGTGCTGCACACAGCAGCATCACATCTGGACAAGAGGCAGGGGAACTATGTGAGAATGCTGTTCATCGACTACAGCTCAGCATTCAATACCATAGTCCCCTCCAAACTCATAGCCAAGCTCAGGGACCTGGGCTTGAACTATGACCTGTGCCAGTGGGTCTTGGACTTCCTGACGGGCAGACCCCAGGTGGTAAGAGCCGGCAACTGCACCTCCTCATCCATCACGCTCAACATAGGGGCCCCCCAGGGCTGTGTTCTGAGCCCCCTCCTCTACTCCCTGTACACACATGACTGCGTAGCACAGCGGAACAACAACACCATCATCAAATTTGCTGATGACACAGTAGTGGTGGGCCTGATCTCTGCCAACGACGAAAGGGCCTACCTGGAAGAGGTAGAGAACCTGTCACAGTGGTGTCAGGAGAACTGCCTCTCCCTGAACGTCAGCAAAACAAAAGAGATGATTGTGGACTTCAGGAGGTCGGGGGTCAAGGACTACAGCCCCCTCAGCATCGACGGGGCACCGGTTGAGAGAGTGAACAGTTTCAAGTACCTCGGAGCCCACATATCCGAGGACTTGACATGGACCACACACATTGACAGTGTTGTGAAGAAGGCACGACAACGCCTCTACTTCCTCAGGCGCCTAAGGAAGTTCCAAGTCAGTCAGAAGATCCTTAGGAACTTCTACTCATGTACAATAGAGAGCATCCTGACCGGCAACATCACCTCCTGGTTTGGGAATAGCACTGCACAAGACCGTAGCAGACTACAAAGAGTGACACGTTCAGCCGAACGCACAATTGGAGGGGGGCTTCCCACCCTCCAGAACATTTACATCAAGCGGTGCAAGGGGAAGGCTAAGAGAATTATTAAGGACTCGAGCCACCCGAACAACTGCCTCTTTGAACTGCTGCGGTCAGGCAAGCGATACCGGAGTCTTAAGGCGAGCACAGAAAGACTCAGAAGAAGCTTCTATCCCCAGGCCATCAGGCTGCTAAACGAACAATAATCGCTAAACGAACAATAATCACTATGCAACAACCATCAAATGCACACAGCACACACACCCACACGCACACACTCACTCAAACAAACAACACACTGCAGCACCCACTCTCCACACTTTAGATCACACAAACACACTTACACTTTATATTTATTGATAAAGGATTTGCACTACAACTCGTACACCTACTGTGAATTGTACCTAAATTGCACCTCGTCCCATTTCTCCATTTCTGCCTTGCACTATATAGTATTGTATATTAGTACACTGCACAGTATTGTATATTGTATGGTAACTACGTCTATTCTGCATCGAACATTGTACATATGTCTAAACTGAACACTGTGACCTCTTTTTTTTACTTCTAATTTTACTATGTTTTTATTTCATACTTATCTTGTCTTGCACAGTCTCTGGAGCGCAACAGTAAGAAGCATTTTGTACAAAAGTATTCTGTACTTCTGTATGACAACTATTAAAGAAACTTGAAACTTGAAATGCAGTTTGTATAAAAAAAACAAATACAAATTCAAATGTGCATCGTGATGCTTTTGTTCTACAGACGAACACAGTTCCAAATATTATTAATATTTCCACTACTCCAAAATCAAGAAGAAAACAAACGACTAAGTGTATTTTGAAGGTGGACACGATGGTCATGTCAGTTTAACCTCTTAAGCCCGAGCCATATTTTCAGAAAATTCGCCTAAAAGTCCAAGTAAATGGAAGATTGCTCCACTTCTACAAGGTCCATTTGCATGTTCTTGGTATCTAGGGACATCTATGGATCAGGGAATGAATTCCCAGTCTCAGAAATATTGTGTCTGTTACTAGGCTTGAGTAAATTGTAATGAACCAAATGAGAATATCAATCTTCTTCTTTTCAAGGGGCTTGCGTGAGCTAGGAAGTGTAGTTTATTTTTATTCAAAAGCCCATCGAAAGCCCTGGGTCTCTTCTCTCAAAAGACTACACTCAAGTTAGGTTGCACCAAATCCTCGCGTCTATGAGCAGCTTTTTTCCGACTCGATGCCCTGAGCTTTCTATATACTCATATTTCACTAATAACAGTTCAAATCATTAGTAAACAAACGTAGTGCTGAAATCTTACACGTTGACTGCTGTTTTGACTGGGTTAGGGTATTAACTCTTGCCTACATTTGAGGGGGGGGGGGGGGGGAACGCAAAATGAATTCATATATTCTGTAGAGATGGATTTATCAATCTTAATCAAGCGTGATATCAATCTCGTACCGGTCCCGGACCGCTCAGGCTTAAGAGGTTCAGGTTGATTTGTCTGCTAATTCTAAGCTTGTGTTGTTAAGAAGTCTGTGTTCTCTGTTCATCCCTCCAGACCCCCCACAGCTCTCTGTCTGTAAGGAGGTTCCCCCTGAGCAGCAGGAGAGGAGCCTCAGTCTGGACCAGGAGGACCCAGAGCCCTCACAGATTAAAGAGGAACAGGAGGAAACCTGGAGCAGTCAGGAGGGAGAGCAGCTTCAAGGCCTGGATGAGGCTGATACCAAAGACTCCATATTCACTATAAGCTGTGTGAGAAGCCTCCATGATCAACAGCAGGGTCAGTCCCCACATCTTAACCAGACTGTAGGAAGCAGAGAGGGGGAGTGTCTACCCAGCACCTCCACTGAACAGATGGAAACAGGAGCTGATGGAGAGGACTGTGGAGCATCAGAACCAAGCAGTGACCGTCAGTCCCTTTCTTCAGACCGCTCTGTAGCTGAGTTTGGAGACACTGACGGGGATGAGGATAGGATGGAGAGTGGAGGACCGCAGTCAGGTGTAAAAACAACAAAACCACAGAGAGTGAAAAGACAGAGTTCTGGGATCAGTTCTAAAGGCAAGAGATCCAAGAGTGTTTGTGGGAAAGGGTTTATTCAAACCTCACACTTAAAGGTGCACATGAAGACTCATACTGGAGAGAGACCATACAGCTGCAGTGTTTGTGGGAAAGGGTTTATTCAAACCTCACACTTAAAGGCGCACATGAAGACTCATACTGGAGAGAGACCATACAGCTGCAGTGTTTGTGGGAAAGGGTTTACTCAAACCTCAGACTTAACGGTGCACATGAGGACTCATACTGGAGAGAGACCATACAACTGCAGTGTTTGTGGGAAAGGGTTTACTCGCTCCTCACACCTAAAGAAGCACATGAAGACTCATACTGGAGAGAGACCATACAGCTGCAGTGTTTGTGGGAAAGTGTTTACTCGCTCCTCAACCTTAAAGGAGCACATGAAGACTCATACTGGAGAGAGACCATACAGCTGCAGTGTTTGTGGGAAAGGGTTTATTCAAACCTCACACTTAAAGGCGCACATGAAGACTCATACTGGAGAGAGACCATACAGCTGCAGTGTTTGTGGCAAAGGGTTTATTCAAACCTCACACTTAAAGGTGCACATGAGGACTCATACTGGAGAGAGACCATACAGCTGCAGTGTTTGTGGGAAAGGCTTTACTCACTCCTCAGACTTAAAGAAGCACATGAAGACTCATACTGGAGAGAGACCATACAGCTGCAGTGTTTGTGGGAAAAGGTTTACTCACTCCTCAGACTTAAAGAAGCACATGAAGACTCATACTGGAGAGAGACCATACAGCTGCAGTGTTTGTGGGAAAGGGTTTTCTCACTCCTCAAACTTAAAGGTGCACATGAAGACTCATACTGGAGAGAGACCATACAGCTGCAGTGTTTGTGGGAAAGGGTTTACTCGCTCCTCAACCTTAAAGATGCACATGACGATTCATACTGGAGAGAGACCATAGAGTGGTTCATGTCAGCTAAGAATACACAATGAGTTGGATCAGAAGTTACATTATGACAGGTCATGAATACGAATATGTTTAAACAGTCACTATATTCACTCAGTGAGTTGACTTGTAGTGAATCAAGTAGTAAAATGAAACCCCAGACCCACGTTGAGAACCCACTGGTAGAGGCTACTTGACGCTCATTGTCTCCCATGTTTGATTTATGCTCATTATTATTAGAGGAAGTCACAAGTTCTCTTTAATTTTCTTGTCTTGCTGTAGTGTTTGTGGGAGCAATACAGTATTTGTGTGTATTTGAATTGTCTTTCAACTAGGGCTGGGCGATATGACGATATTATATAAATATCGGGTACAGTTCATTAACGATACACTTTTTAAACGTATCGTGGATATCGTGATGTTTTGCCCAAGAGGCTTGTGTCGCGTCAATCTGGTCCACACGTTGACACTTTTGAACAGCGCCGCCCCACACACACACTACTGCACCAAAAGTTACTACTTATGATAACAAAGGCATTCGTTTTGTACGTTATAACGTTGTAACGTTATATAGTTACACTTTCAATAACATCAGCGTATTTACATAGCAACGTCCGAGGTCGACCTAGATATAGCAAGCATTAGTCGTTCATATCTCAGCCCGTGCTGACTCAGTTGTGCCCATTCTGCGGTCTGTTAATAAAGTTTTCAATCAGACAGATGTATGGAAAGGCTTTTATTATAACATCCATTGCAGTAAAATCATTATGCCTCCAGTCGTTTAGTCATTCTGCGGAGCTAAAAGCTAAACGTCGACCGCGGCGAGCTACCGCTGCCATTGTTGTTGTCATTGAGCTCTCCAATGGCGGAAGTAAAAAATGAATACGCGCTTGCCGATTGGTGCTAAGAACAGCAGGGCGGGTGCAAGCGGTGTGACGTAATTGGCAGACGCGACTGTCAATCAAAATGATTCCGTTTGCCGTCTGAATGAATGAAAACGTTATTAACAGATTGCAGCATGGGTACAATACAGTACAGCTCAATACAACAACAGTCAACAGTGGACTGGAGGATGCAGACCAGAGAAAGACTTTCGTCTTGTTTACATCAGGGTCCCCCATTTTCAATTCATCATATTTCATATCTAAATCATATAATATCTCATTGCTAAATATATGCAATATATAATCTAATAATCCAATAATCTAAATCTAATATATAATATAAAAATGCTAAATGCATGGGTATTTTATTTTGTCTTTAATGTTAGCTTGCAAACTCAAATACTGTCTTGGTAAGCCTCATAATGAATTGTTTGGGGAAAAAAAGAAAAACATTGTGATGCGTATCGTGTATTGCCGAAAGGTCAGAAAATATCGTGATATCATATTTAGGCCATATCGCCCAGCCCTACTTTCAACCCTCTTCTGTGATTGTGTTGTTGACATCTCTCTTTCTCTCTCTTTCTTTCTTCCTCACTAGCTGGTATTAGGGATGCACCAATCCGACTTTTTCAGTCCCGATACCAATACCTGGGTTTGGGTATCGGCCGATACCGATACCGATCCGATACCCATTGTCTAATTTCTTTTTCCAAAAAAGTTTAAAAAAAATAAATGTATCAAAAAAAAATATTTAAATATATTTTGTTTTTAAGAATTGTAAAGGATCACAAGTGTTTTTGATTTGTTGTAAACAAAGACAGAAAATAAACTTCATTCATTCAATTAATAAACTGTATGCCTCACTGTCACTGTGTGGAAGAGACTGGGATCATTCTTTTGTGCAAGGCAACATCAGGCTTGACTTAAAACATTACTTTCCTAACTTAGTGAAACTAAATGTAACAAATTAACATATAGATATAAATGTACTGAATGGTGATCTTATTTTATAAAATAAAAAAAGGATCCGATATATATATTTTTTTTTTACCGATACCCTATCCAGCTATTTTACTGATATCGGCGGCCGATACCAATATCGGATCGGTGCATCCCTAGCTGGTATACCCCCAAAATATGGGTGAAAATAACATAGGCCAGTAAACAAATGCTCACCAATTGGGCGCAATGTAATATGAAGATGTAAAATGATCCGTATTGTGCCAAATATAAGATACCTTTTCCTAGAAAGAAATATTAAAAAGTCAGTATCCAGGGCTCTGCCCCGACCGGTCCGGGTCCCCTACAGATTCCGACTGCAGCCGCCATGCACTCCGAGGGGAGACTGAGCGGAGGACCGGTCTGGACCTTTCTCCCCTCCCAGTGAGGCACGCAGGGCTCCGAGGGGAGACTGAGCGGAGGACCGGTCTGGACCTTTCTCCCCTCCCAGTGAGGCACGCGGGGCTCCGAGGGGAGACTGAGCGGAGGACCGGTCTGGACCTTTCTCCCCTCCCAGTGAGGCACGCGGGGCTCCGAGGGGAGACTGAGCGGAGGACCGGTCTGGACCTTTCTCCCCTCCCAGTGAGGCACGCGGGGCTCCGAGGGGAGACTGAGCGGAGGACCGGTCTGGACCTTTCTCCCCTCCCAGTGAGGCACGCGGGGCTCCGAGGGGACAGTGGTTACAACCCCGTTTGTGAAACTGGCAAACCCAAAAACCAAAGAAAAAAGAGTACAACTCTTAGAGGTGTATCATTGGGCTTGTGCGTCGATGAAGAACACAGCTATAGCTGAGAGAACTAATGTGAATTGCAGGATGCATTGATCATTGACACTTCCAACGTATCTTGTGGCCCTGGGTTCGAAAACAGCCTACATTCTTTATTCAATGTCTTTTTTTTACAAAACATCTACCAACACCCTATTGTTTTATTCAATGGTTTTTTTTATTTATAAAAGATGATTTTACCAAAAGATGATAAAAATAACTGATAAAAAAAAATATATATATAATATAATATATATAATTATATATATATATATATATTTTAATAAAAACTAAATTTGAGAATTGGAAAACAGAACTACCAAAATGAAATAAATATTCCAGCTAGTTTGAAGCCCCTTTCACAGCATAATGTTGGCAGATATGGGATTCATAATTATGTCCCATTAGCCCTTTTATGAAGTAGTTCAGGTGACCGTACCCCAACCCTTTTATGAAGTAGTTCAGGTGACCGTACCCCAACCCTTTTATGAAGTAGTTCCCTCCTGGTTCAGGTGACCGTACCCCAACCCTTTTATGAAGTAGTTCCCTCCTGGTTCAGGTGACCGTACCCCAACCCTTTTATGAAGTAGTTCAGGTGACCGTACCCCAACCCTTTTATGAAGTAGTTCAGGTGACCGTACCCCAACCCTTTTATGAAGTAGTTCCCTCCTGGTTCAGGTGACCGTACCCCAACCCTTTTATGAAGTAGTTCCTGTCTCATTACAGGTGACTGTTACACCATCACTGATAACTGTCTCATTACAGGTGACTGTTACACCATCACTGATAACTGTCTCATTACAGGTGACTGTTACACCATCACTGATAACTGTCTCATTACAGGTGACCGTTACACCATCACTGATAACTGTCTCATTACATGACTGTTACACCATCACTGATAACTGTCTCATTACAGGTGACTGTTACACCATCACTGATAACTGTCTCATTACAGGTGACTGTTACACCATCACTGATAACTGTCTCATTACAGGTGACCGTTACACCATCACTGATAACTGTCTCATTACAGGTGACCGTTACACCATCACTGATAACTGTCTCATTACAGGTGACCGTTACACCATCACTGATAACTGTCTCATTACAGGTGACTGTTACACCCGTCACAAAATCTATGTTTTGTAGTCATTACGGTTAGGATTTTACAGCACTTTAAATAAGGGGAGAATAAGTATGCGCTTGTCAAATAAAATTAATTGGGCTACGCTGCTATAATCCTATCAACAGTTGAATTTCAAACAAAATACAAACCTAGGGGCTAAAATACAATTACAAATTCCCAGGACAACATCCAGGATATATGGTAATTTTAGAAAGATGTCCAGCTATTCCATGGCTGGAAATCTAGTCTCGGCCAGGTTTTCCAGGACGATTGGGAACCCTGTTTATTAATGTTTAAAAAACAACCTTTATTGACATGGTTAAAACAAAATAAATACATAAAACCAGATGAAGGAACGCTAACACCACTAGCATGTAGCTGTAACTCAGTTGTTGTCTAAGAGCAGACGGTCCAGAGCTCTCCGCTTGGCGCCCGTACCTATGATGTCGCTGGAGGGACTCTTGTGTTGCTCCAACAGCCTGCATCTCCTCAGCAAACACTCTGCTCTGAAAACCATCAACACAGTACTGGGTTAGAAGGTCAGACACCGGACATGTTGATTAACACGGACGAGATTACTCCAAAATCACAGACGAGAAAAGGCAGGAAGACCGAGATAGATCTAGTGCCGGTTTTAACGTCTTAAAAAAGCTGCTATAGATAACCTTTTTATGGGGAAATAATTATAAATGCTCATTACACCCATTAGCCATCATACAGAAAAGAGCTGTGCGCATCATTCACATGGTTGGATATCTGGAACACACTCATTCACTTTTCTTACAGTCAACTGATTAAAATGTACTGATATTGTAATGTATCAAACCGCACAAATAATGTACAAAGCAAAAAATTATAAACTCCCAGGAAATATTATAAATATATTTCTTGTGTGTTACATTTCACCAATGAGAGTCCTCGCTGCCAGGTGAGAAGAGAGTCACTAGCTGTCTCCGCATGTGTCGGAGGAAGCGTGCGGATGACTTCAGGGTTCCCTTGTACCAACCAGTAGGAGAACATGCGCACAACAAACAGGTAGGGGAGGGGGGGTGTCTGGCTATGGGGCGACAATAATGTGGTCAAGAGGCATGGTTTCTACCTCAAAATTCACATTTGTGTGTATATGCAGGCTATATAATGCATTATTAGTAGGCGTTTCAGGTCTAAATGTATAAATAAATATAGCAATAGTGTGACCATTTCTCAAACAGAAAATCATGTTTTTTTTTTTTAAATACAGAAAAATATCAATAAAGTGCTCTGTTGCAGCTGCACTGTTTTCCATAAAAATAACATAGTGTGACCATTTATCAAACAGAAAATCATGTATTTATTTTTTTAAATACAGAAAAATATCAATAAAGTGCTATCTGTTGCAGCTGCACTGTTTTCCATAAAAATAACAGTGTGACCATTTATCAAACAGAAAATCATGTATTTATTTTTTTAAATACAGAAAAATATCAATAAAGTGCTATCTGTTGCAGCTGCACTGTTTTCCATAAAAATAACAGTGTGACCATTTATCAAACAGAAAATCATGTATTTATTTTTTTAAATACAGAAAAATATCAATAAAGTGCTCTGTTGCAGCTGCACTGTTTTCCATAAAAATAACATAGTGTGACCATTTATCAAACAGAAAATCATGTATTTATTTTTTTAAATACAGAAAAATATCAATAAAGTGCTATCTGTTGCAGCTGCACTGTTTTCCATAAAAATAACAGTGTGACCATTTATCAAACAGAAAATCATGTATTTATTTTTTTAAATACAGAAAAATATCAATAAAGTGCTATCTGTTGCAGCTGCACTGTTTTCCATAAAAATAACAGTGTGACCATTTATCAAACAGAAAATCATGTATTTATTTTTTTAAATACAGAAAAATATCAATAAAGTGCTATCTGTTGCAGCTGCACTGTTTTCCATAAAAATAACAGTGTGACCATTTATCAAACAGAAAATCATGTATTTATTTTTTTAAATACAGAAAAATATCAATAAAGTGCTATCTGTTGCAGCTGCACTGTTTTCTATACAAATAACATTGTGACCATTTCTCAAACAGAAAATCATGTATTTATTTTTTTAAATACAGAAAAATATCAATAAAGTGCTATCTGTTGCAGCTGCACTGTTTTCCAAAAAAAAAACTAGTGTGACCATTTCTCAAACAGAAAATCATGTATTTATTTTTTTAAATACAGAAAAATATCAATAAAGTGCTATCTGTTGCAGCTGCACTGTTTTCTATACAAATAACAGTGTGACCATTTCTCAAACAGAAAATCATGTATTTTTTTTTAAATACAGAAAAATATCAATAAAGTGCTATCTGTTGCAGCTGCACTGTTTTCCAAAAAAAAATAACTAGTGTGACCATTTCTCAAACAGAAAATCATGTATTTCTTTTTAAAATACAGAAAAATATCAATAAAGTGCTATCTGTTGCAGCTGCACTGTTTTCCAAAAAAATATAGGACAGGCACATATAAGCACTATGCTTCAGTCTGTACCTTTTTCAGTCACTGTAAATAATCAAATATTGATAAATGATGATGTATATTGTACTTTTTTTTGATGACTGAAAAAAAAATAAACTACTACTACTACTACCATTTCTCAAAATGTCTCAAATTATAAATAAATACAGAAAATAAGCACTTGTGGACATTTCTAGCTCAGTGTGAGGTCTGCTGCTGCTTCTGGCTAATGATACGGTCAATACGTGGGGAGATCGATGACAAGGCAACACGCATGTCATCCTCAAGGCTCAACTTGGCCCTATATTTGGTTTTGAGAGCTGTCATGGATGAAAATCCAGCTTCACACAAATATGTGGTGCTGAATGGTATCAACACCTTAAGTGCTGCATCGTGAGTTACTTGGTACTCAGCACCACACTCTGACCAAAATGTTTCCAGGGGCACTTCACCGAAACGAGCTCTCCAGGTGGCATCAGATGATATATCAATGAGTTCTTCCAAGAGTTTGGATGGATATGTGTCAGGAAGCTTCATCTCAATGTCGTCTGTAAAGGGGTTCTTTATCCACAGGTAGGTAGCTACTTCCTCCTCGCTGAGTTCAGGGAAATAACTGTTGAACTTGTCCAACATCCCTGACAAGTGTGCTGTTACCTGGCGCTTAATGGTTCTGAAATCCATGTTTTTCTCCTGAAGGAAGGCATGCAACTGTTTGAACATATCAGTGATTCCTGATGAGGCTCGATTTTTCCACATTTGTAACTTTCTTTTGAAAGCCTCCACTCTTTCATGCTGGGTAATGATGTTTGTGTTTCCACCCTGCATTGTTTTGTTGAGTTTGTTTGTTTCATTAAAGATGTCTGCAAGGTAGCTGAGTTGAGCCAACCACTTCTCATCCTTGAGGAGCTCAGCCAGTTCAGGTTTCTTGTCTGAAAGGAAGGTATGCAGTTCCTCCCTGAGGCTGAACAGGTGCATCAACATGTTTCCCCGGGACAGCCATCTTACCTCAGTATGCATGAGCAGGGAATGATGGTCAGAACCCACCTCTTCACAGAGGGCAGTGAATAACCTGGAGTTTGTGGCTCTTGCTTTAACAAAGTTCACAATGGTCACAGCATTGTTCAAAACTTCGTGGAGCCTGGGATCAATGTCCTTTGCGGCAAGCGCGTCTCTGTGCAGAACACAATGCATTGAGACGGCACGGGGAGCGACGGCTTTTATTCTTTGAACTACTCCGGTGTGTCTGCCTGTCATTGCCGCGGCTCCATCTGTGCACACTCCAATGCAGTTGCTCCAGCTTATTCCATTTGACCTCATGAAATCATCCAGTGCTTCAAAAACATCTTTTGCCGTTGTAGTCGTCTTGAGCTCTTTACAAAACAAAAAGTCTTCCCTTATCTCCTTTTCCCATTCATAGCGAACGTATTTGAGAGTAGATGGGACATTTTAGACACGTCTGTCGACTCGTCTAATTGGATGGCAAAATCATTTCCACGAAGGCGTGCAGCGCACTGTACCATTATATCCTCCGACATTGACGAGATGCGGCGTTTAACGGTGTCATTTGACATCGGTATTTTTGATAACTGCTTGGCCTTTTCCTCTCCAAACAATTTTCGGACTATCTCAGTTGCACAAGGCATAACCAAGGTTTCCCCGATAGTATGAGGCTTTTTATCTTGAGCTATCTTCTGGGCCACGACATATGATATTTTAAGCAGTTTCTTATCCACAGCGGTACTCTCTTTAATCCCTGCTTGTGTACCACACAGCTCTTTTGCCTTTTGCTCAAAAAATGTCCTGGTCTTGTCCTTGTAATGGCCATGTTTTGTCTGTAAATGTCTGATTAACTTGGAGGGTGCCAAAGACTTGTTGGACAGCACTTGAGAACAAATGACACATTGTGGTTGTGGTGAGCCTTTGCTCCCAGGGAATACAACAACGCCATAATTAAGGTAACCATCTTCATATTTCCGACATTTTGCCAGTTTTGGTTTAGCCGAACATTTTAGCTTTTTATTATTAACAGCTTCTGTGTCATCATCTTCTGTGTCCAAGACTGGGTCAATCTCAGCGGTCGAATTGGTAATAGAAGGTACTGAATTGGTATCGGTAACTGTAACCTGTTTCGATGGACGAGTCAAAAACGTGTCCATTTTGTGTGAAAATTCAGCTTTGCGTTTCACGTTGGAAATATTATTCTAGCGAGGTGACGCTTGATTATGACATCACATCCTGCCATTCTTTGTTGACGGTCGGCGATACAATGTTGACTTATAAAACAGCTATAAATGTAATCTGCAGAGTGCCTTTTACTGTTTATCTGTTAAATACAGTTTTCATTCATTCATTCATTCACATTTTGTATCATAATAATAACACAGCAGCGGGTACACTCACTTTGTCTGCACTTGGCGAGTAGCCCATCACCGTAGCCCAAGCGTGTAATTAGCACGCTTGTGATCCGGTCTTGAACTTTCCATAACGTGTCTCGATAAATCCATTTGATTAGATCCAGCACTGAATGCATTTAGTAATTATTATCACGACAGCCGCCCGATTTGCAATTCATTGATAACGGATCAGAGCCGGCTCTGTAACGGAGATAGGACCCGCGATGTGACGTCACACGAATGCGACTTCTCTGGAAATGCGTTGGAAAATCTGTTGGTAAAAGCAATGACGCCTGACGCGGACGTTAAGTTGTTTCTATAATAACTTTACGAAACGTGTGAAGACATTTTGATCGATTTCTTTTTTAGTTCATGTTATTAGATTAGGCAATTATTGTATACACATGAAGCACTAGATAGACTATTTGTTTAGTTAATAGTTGTCATTCTATATTCTTAAAGAAACATTCCCATCAGGCATCTCGCGGCACCCCTGGCAGGTCTCCGCGGAACCCCTGTGTGCCGCGGAACCCCTGTTGAGAACCGCTGATATAAGGTATACACTGGTCCGTCCGCGAGGTGCATTGTGCTATTATATATGCGCAAGTTACTGTTGCATAATGTAGGCTATGGCTGCTATTATTATGTAATTCATATAGGCTACTTAATAGTATATGATTTTTAGAGGCATCTATTTTGTTGTCGGTATTAGGCTAATACCGACAACAACAGGGGGGGACCCTGATGTAAACAAGACAAACGTCTTTCTCAGGTCTGCATCCCCTTAACAATTGTGTGTATTGAGCCGTACTGTATTGTACGCATTCTGCAATCTGTTAAATAAAGTTTTCATTCATTCATTCATTCAAAATAGATGCCTCTAAAAATCATATTAAATCGAACACAACTAATAAAGGCATTCATATTACAGCACGGTTATAATGACACACCACCAACACCAAACAGTGGTCAACGAACGGTCTTTATTAGTATTTTGAGCTGTCCAGGCAGAATTGCAGCAATGGTCTTAGGGAGCTGTTGATATCTGACATCACTGTGTACAAGTCAGCCTTTTATTTATCCCATAACACCGGTTGTGTCTTCTTGGTTCGACAGCGCCTCAGTGAACAATCTCCCGTGAAGTTTCTCAGAGTTCCGCTCGGGTCAGTCCATTATTTCACATCCCATGGGGGGTGTTTCATGACCATATATGGATAATCATGCACGAGCATTGACGGTAGAACAAAGAAGTATTTATCAACACGGAGGAGCGTAGGACCTGTGTACGCACGGTTGATAAATCCCAATATTTCTGTGCGTGCACACATTCTAAATTCTGTGCTTACGTATGAAAATAGAATACTTTCTAAGAAAAATTGATAAATGAGGGCCCAGGCCTTTATTAGAGAGAGCCTTATATAAGAGGCAGGCCTTAATTTCTAAAAATGACACTCATGGACATAATCCCTTCATTTTCAGACTTTTATTGCATTATTATTTTTTCTTTTTTCTTTTTAATACGTACATTGTCTGTCTACATTTATTTAGACTAGCATTGGTATTTAAATATTGAGTGCAGTTGAGTAATTGTTGGATTAAAGGGGAACTATTTTACTATTTCTTTCACTATTTGGGCACTTTTACACAATTCCTGTGAGTTTATGGAACACCTCTGTAATTATAATTTTTTTTTTAATTCATTGTTTTGTATTTCTAATCAAGTCCTCAAAAACAGCATTTTTCTACCTCAATATCTCGAGCCGTTTTGAGGCTGGGCTCCTAAACCACTGTGTGGCCTGATGGCATCTGCCACATTATCATGCAGCTGAGTCTCTCTGACATCACAAATCAGCACATTTTCAGATGACTCAGTTCAGTGAGGGTGAATATTGTGAGAGGAGAATTGGAAGAATGCGCCAATATGAGAATTAGAGACATAGATCATATTAATATAAGTCCACATAGCTAGGAAACAATGCTAAACACTGAAAAAGGCCATTTATAAGATAGTTCCCCTTTAACATAATTCACACACTGAAGTTGGAACTGTCTATACTAGGTTGCGGGTCCGGGGACGGTTTAGCGTGTGGGACCTTCTCGACTTCCTCAGTCAAATCGAGTTGTTGACATGCAGAGAATAGCTTTAGCTACTAACATTATCATAGCATCATGATCTGACTGTAATGTGTTAACTGGACAACGCCAGCCTCGTCTGCCAACGCCATATAGATAGCGAACGTTAACGTTTGCAAACGAAGTCAACGTCATCCAGCTGACACCACAGACCTAGATATTATGACAACGTTAGCTAGCGGCTAGCGCTAAAGCTAACCAGAGGGAAACATTAATGTACGGTAGTCAGTGTAGCGGGAGGCAGCACTTGATTTCCATTGGCAAGAGTTTATCTCATTCTATATCACGGCACGAAAAATAAAAAAAATACTTTTTTTGCGACCTTATATTAGAGACCGGCCTGTGTTAAATGCATCAAACCACCCGGCCATAATAAGAGGCCCCTCCTTTATTGGAGGTCCCTCCTCTATTAGAGGATTTACGGTAGTACCGCGGTACTAGAGTGTTCGAAATGATACTATACTGCGTTTGGGAAAAAACTGTACTTTTTATTTATTCATTTATGCATGCGAATGCCTTCCTATTGGAGCACAGCGCTGCTGTCAGTGGTGAAGTTGCGCTAGTTTACCGGAAGCAACCTTCTGGAATGAAGAACAACAAGCTAGTCACGAGAGCTAACATAGCTCGTCCAACGAATGTTGGCATCAATGGCATGACTACAGTACTGATAGGAGCTACTGTAGCACTTAATGTTAGTTATCACAACCATCAGCAATCGCAGTGAGGATCTTTATTGATTAACATTAGCTAGCTAGCTTTAACTAGAATTATAGTTCGCTAGCTATATAAGCTAACGTTAGCCGAGTTTAGCTAACATTTAGCTAACGATTAGCTAGCGTTAATCAATAAAGATCCTCACTGCGATTAGTTAGTTATCATAACCATCTGCAATTGCAGTGAGGATCTTTATTAACGTTAGCTAGCTAGCACATTTTGCATAGAGTAAACTCGGCTAACGTTAGCTTATATAGCTAGCGAACTATACTTCTAGTTAAATGGTATGATAACTAACGTTACGTTAATGCTACAGTAGCTCCTATCAGTACTGTAGTCATGCCATTGATGCCAACATTCGTTGGATGAGCTATGCTAGCTCTCGTGACTACAGTTCCTTATACCAGTGGTTCCCAAAGTCGGGGTCGCGACCCAAAGGTGGGCCGCGAGCAGCCACGGATGGGCCGCGAGATGATTTAAAAAAAATAAAAAAAAAATAAAAATAAAATTTCTTTTATTTTTTATTTTTTTTATTTTTTTATTTACATTTTTTTTGTCAGGTCACTGAACTTAGAAGCAGGCCAGGACAGTGTTTCTAGTTGTATTCTAAAATTATATTCTATTGTATTCTAAAATGTGACTATATGGTTTTATATTAACTTAATAAATAAACAAAAACGAAAAATCTACTTATTTCAACGAACATTTCAAACTAAATAACAGATTATGCACATAAAATGCTGAAAACAACCGAAGCAACAATAGTATTTTAATGAGGCTATTATTATTATCATTATTATTTTGCAACAAGTTAGCACTCTCATAAATAGCACATATAAATGAATAACTAACTTGAACTAACTTAATAGGATTGAAGTGATATTTGGCTTAAAAAATCGGTCGCCTGGCAAAAAAAAAAAAAAAAAAGGCCAGACGATGTGCATTGGGCCGCGGCTCTCTGACGCCTTATTTTCTGGGCCCCGGCCTGAAAAGTTTGGGAACCCCTGCCTTATACAAGCATTAGAAAATGTCCACAATGCTATTTGCAAGAATAGAAAATAAATTGAAAAGCCTAATAATAAGCTATACATAGCCTAAACTGCCGTGCTGAAAGCTAGTAAACACAGCATCCCATGTCAGAAATGAATTGATGCACATGTGCATCTCTATAGCTTAGTCACAAACGTGATTTATACAGAGACATTTGACAATTGCCCATTTAATGGTTCAGACATACTGTATAAAGACAATGGAAATCTATTTTATTTTTGTTAAACAGCCTACAATATGACATAACCTAGTTCTAGATTATGATAGGCTATATATAATCAGTCTCACTCATCAAAATGTTTTCTAGGTTATGGTATCAAACTAATTAGGCCCTCTGCTATGACAAATGTATAATAATAATAATAATAATAATAATAATAATAATAATAATAATAATAATAATAATAATAATAATAATAATAATAATAATAATAATAATAATAATAATAATAATAATAATACAACCATACTTTTTCTACCCCTTGCATTTTTTTTTAATACTGCTGCATTTGGCTCACAGAGTGACTCCCCCACTCAGAAGCAACCTAACCTCCGCTTTTTTTTAGCAGCATATTAAGTACACAAATTAGTCCAAAGATGATAAAAGGCTCAACAGGGCAGTCTCAGAGTTCATCTGTGTGGATCAAGTTCCAATATATATACAGTTGAGAAAGCTGGGTTCAGAAACCTTGTACAGCAACTGTTTTAAGTGCAAAAAAAAGTCCTCCATTATTTTGAATGCCATTGCTTTTAATTTATTTATTCTTGTCATTGTTCATTGTTGTGTTTTAAAATAAAGAACAATAATGACATCTGAGAGTGTTTCCCTGATTTTGAGGAAAGGTATCGAAAGTATCGAAATTAATATTGGTATAGTATCAAAACTAAAATGTTGGTATCGTGACAACTAGGGATGTCCGATATTATCGGCCGACCGATATTATCGGCCGATATCGTCAGTAAAATGTGATATCGGAAAATATCGGTATCGGTTTAAAAAAAAATAAAAACAATAACAATATATATATATATATATATATTTTTACATTTATTTAACCTTTATTTACCCAGGCAAGCAAGTAAGAACCAATTCTTATTTTATTTATTGTCAAAAGTATGCATGTTGGTTTAATTCAACAACAAGCGATATGTAATGTTAATTTTTACTTTTTTAATGACAACTTTTACAAAACATGGACATTATGCATCAAACTCTTCAGCTACTTCTCCTCTCATTCACAATATCAATATGAGATATGTAATGTATAGTATTTTAGATATTTATGTTTGTTTGGCACAACTCACAATAAATGCTGTGGCTGGTGAGCCGACCCAGACGTCTATCGGTGCGTGCTTGATGACATCATCAAACCGCGTCGTCACTTGCAGCATACATGTAACAACAAGTCCGCGAGTGGAGCCCGAACGCGTGAATATTAAAGGCAACTGTTAAGAGCTACAGGCTGTCTCCATCTATCTCAATCACCTACTCGAGATAGAAGCCTGTGGCCGCTCGATATCCCCCAGCGAGGTGCTAAACTCGCCAAGTTCTCGAGTCAATTACTATTTCTATCAAGCTTACTTCATAGTCACTAGTTAGTTATATCCAGTTGATATGAAATGTAAGCATAGAAGAGTTGTTACCCTCTTCTTGTTTGTAATAAACCGAATGTATGTCTAGGAGAACTCTTATTGCCTATAATAACACTGCCAATATCCTCATTTGTGAGGGAAGGCATGTAATACTGATCATTTGAAAGCTTGGTGATATTACTTCACCGTTTAATAAGTTTTACTACTGCCAATAGTGTAACATTAGCGTACTAACACT
This sequence comes from Notolepis coatsorum, assembly GCF_963971535.1. Taxonomy (NCBI): domain Eukaryota; kingdom Metazoa; phylum Chordata; class Actinopteri; order Aulopiformes; family Paralepididae; genus Notolepis; species Notolepis coatsorum. The sequence goes on along the minus strand of NC_140165.1, from coordinate 125,726,283 downwards.
TAATCATTGTTTGCACACGCCAGTACCCCCTATCAATCCGACAGGCCCGTCCGCCAGCGGGACCGACCATCCAATCCTGCAGTGATTTAGACAATCGATTTCCCACAGACCTGACAGCCCATCGAACACCGAGATACCGGAACCCGCAAACAACAAACATTGCCATATATAGTATTACTACCGTCAATAGCATATATATATAATATATAACTTTAGCTGAAAAGCATTAACCATCAATTGATTCAATCTGTACCAGATTGAATTGGCCAGTCTCTTGGCCCATTGCTGGCAGAAAGCAGTGCTCGAACTCAATGGATATTATAAAAAATCATTTTTATTTAAGGAAGTTACAAAAAAAGACTGTATTGGAAATGTCCAATACAGTTTAAAAGATTATATAAACAAAACATCTCATCTCTAAGATAGCAATAGCCTAACACGCCTGGTGTCTGCAAGCAAAATCTGTTTGAAAATCTGAAAATCTCAACATTTCAAAAACTCTTTAAAAAACTCTTGAGACCCAGCGAGTTGGCCTTTATAAAGGGCCCCAGATCTCTTCGCTATTGGTCCAAATACAGTGATGTCATAGCTATGTCATTCCACTAGCCATAACGTATAACACATACAGATGAATTCTCCTCCCCCTGTATTCGTCACAGTAACTGGAGGAGCAACAGATTACCTTGTGTTGGAAAATCCCTATCTGTTACTAGCAGGCTACCAGAGGCCCCAAGGTCGTCTCACATTCTTAAGGGGCCAAGCAGTATGGAAGCAATTGGAAGCAATTGCCCTGTGTTGCATGAATAGCAATTGCCCTTCTTGCATGAATAGTCTAACACGCCTATATATACAACTCAACACTCATACAATAACACTGATTGATCACACATTGTTGTGAAGGGCCAGATTAAACCGAATATATATATTTATTTATATATATATATTTAATTGTATTTGTATATTCTCTAATATTCCCTGATATCCCTTGTATATTCCTTGTACAATATGCATTGAATATCCATTCTAGCCTACTGAACATCCCATAATAGTCTCCATTCTACTATTGGTCGAGACCTTGGTGCCAGGCTGCCATACCCCCCAGACCCAGTTCAAACGTACCGCTCAACATGTACGAACAAGTCCTAGTTCCGCGTAGGAATCTGGCTACCGCACCACTAATGGTACTATTTGTTCATAGTGCGTATATATACTGCGCTACTAAAGTAGGACTTCCTTTTTAGTCCAGTTTCTTACCCTCCCATAGAGTGACAGACGTAAAGCCTCCCCGCGACGCCACGTGTGGGAGTAAGGCCAAGTTCGGCCTACCATCGGTATTGAGACATCGTGTATATTAATATTTGAATAGTCATATTTGGCACTATATCGTCGAGTTGGACGTAGTCTATTAAGCTAATAATAGTCTATTCATATGTAGTGCTTCGTGCGGTGAGAATACTATCGTAGTCAGTACCCCCATCGTTTCGGGTAGAACTGGCTGCTTATCCAGGGTGGCCGACCCCATGTGAGGCTGCACCCGAGGAGCCCCAGAGCCGACGAGCGAGTGGACCTGCATACCGGATTATTCTACCGACGACAGCCCGCCTTCCCAGGCACGGATTATGCTTTGTATACAGTGATTATTCTATGGATAAAGACCAACACTGCCGTGTGTTGGAAACCCCCCCCCCGGAGAGGACGACAGGTGAGGAGACGCTCTACACGACGAGGTCGCTTCACGTCTCTCCATCGTGGACCGGAGGAAGCCGGCCCACAGAGAGTCCAACTGCTTTCATCTGTGGATCGAGGATCGCTGAGGCACCGAGCCGCACAACCGTGGGTTCTCCCAGGATACCCTCGGCCAGACGGATACAGCCAGACTCTACCCCCCCCCCCCTTCTCCAGTTGTCTTACAAGCGACCGGAATTCCCCCCTAGTGTATCCAGTTCTATAATCATTAAAGTATCATTGCTATTATTCCTTAAATATTCCAGGTTGTATATTTACCGCCTGCGCCACCAGAGATTGGACGTTCTCTATTGATATACCAACGAATACTCATTTGCCATAAAAGTGCATCCTATTTCAAATCATAAATGTAATTAAGTGATTGCTCTACATACCTTTTGCTATGTATTAATTATTATTAAACGCAGACTTTCGACTTGGTACATTTGTGTTGGATCGTTTCATCTACGTGGGAGTGTTTACCATAATTATTTATGCCTAGTACTGGGTGGCCAGAGTCTAAAGTACAAGAGGTAGTGGTAGTAAGTATCATATCTAACAATACAGTCAGGGAATTGTACCCCTCAGTTACAATTGGTCCTTCGAGCCGGATGGTAATTAGTGTAATATTAATATAGTGTTATTAATATTGAAATGGCCTATGATGAACACTCCACGAAACGATCCTCCTAACCAACGCCCGCAGCGCGAACGACGGCTCCCTCAGTACTTAGAGGCTTACGCTGTCAGTCAACAACCTAGTCTTCTGCTAACAGTAAACGCGGTAAAACTAGAAAGTAAAAGTATGTCTAACCCCAACGCCCAGACTACCCCGACCATAGAGGCCCCTACGGGTTCTAATGTAACTGACCAAGCTCACGGTGGGGACCAGTGGGAACCAGACATGACTTCACACCCCGCCAGTACTGAAGAAGTAGTCCCCGATGAGTCCCGGGAGGAATACAACGCTACCGAGAGAGAACTCGGCACGGAAGAAGACGGGGAGAGCACCGTGGAGATAGAGCTCCAAGGCTCCGCAAGGAGTACCCCGAGGGAAGGCTCCCCTATACAACCGCCTTCTCCCAGCGAGGCAGAGAGGACCCTACAGCAGGCCTTCCTCATCAGCCTGAACGCCGCTGCTGAACGCGACCGACTGCAGATCCAGCAGCGGAGCGAAGAAGAGCATATACGTCTAGAAATAAGACGCATTCAGATGGAAGAGAATGTGGCCCGAGACCGAGCAGACAGCCAGCGAGCAGCTGCTGGTGCTCTACGGGACGCAGAGCGCGACAGACAGCAAGCGCAACTAATAGAACAGCTGATCAGACGGACAACACCCTCTCCCTCCGCCAGAGGCTCCAGGAACTCGTCTAGACACACCTCCAGGGCGGCATCCCCTAGCCGAGTAAACAACCCTGAACTTGACCAACAGACGAGGTCTATACCCCCCACAGACCACCTCCCCCCACCGGTCCAAGCGAGACCTAGCAACCGGGAAGGAGCAGCATATCCTGTGGAGAGGCTAAACCAGAGACTACAAGCACTGGATGACCTAACTGAAGACGAAGAGGAAGAGGAGGAGAACCACACCCGACGACAGCACAGTACTCTACCGGACCAGGAGGTCCGGTACAGCCCAGGCTATACTCCCGCGGAGCTGCGCTACAGACCCCCGACTCTATACACGGGTGAGCACGACGCACGACCCGCACCGAGGAACAGCACCTGGACAAGCGGGCCATGGTACACTGCCGGTACCAGCCCATACCAAGGAGCGGGAGGAGACTCGCCTAGGAGGCCTCTCCCCCAACGCTCGCCGATGTATCCACAGTCAGCGTCATACATTGGCACGCCTATGGTACCCGACTTCACCCAAGAGAACCGGGCCCAGTATACAGAACTCCGCATGTGTCTGGAGACCATGTTAGTGGATGTATTGGATGAACGCCATAAATACGCCATCCTACTGAAGCACTTAAAGGTACCCCGCGCACATAATATAGCGCTCGCCTACGCGACTTCCACCACCCCATACACAGCAGCGCTGGTAGCATTGGACCAGAGGTATGGGCGCATATGGGATTACGTGATCCAGGAGATCCGACACATCGACCGCTTACCCCCAGCAATAGACAATCGAGCACTGGACGACCTGTCCATCAGAGTGCAGTCCCTGGTAGGGATGTTGGGAGCGCAGAGAGAGAAGGGGAGGCATGAACTTTACGCCAACTCAAATGTGGAAAGGATCTTGGAGAAGCTGCCGCCCGCTCGACAGGAGCGTTTTAGGCGGCAGAGAGACCACCGAGACCCGAATGGCCCCGAACCGAACCTCCTCGATCTAGCAGACTTCCTGGCGAGAGAAGTCAGCAGCCTACGGCTAGATACATTCGGACGGAGCACCCCTGGCTCCAGAGAAGGAACCAGACGACTAAATGATGGAAGAAGATCGGTGACTGTGATGCACCAATCGGAGTCAGTACCGAGCAGCAGGAGCCACAGTACCCCCTCCAGAACGGAGAAGTGGAAGATAGTGTGCCCCTACTGTGAGAAAGAACACTGGCTAGCGCAATGTGACTCCTTCCCCAAGCTGAACGCGGAGGAAGCAAGTCAATGGATAAAGTCCAACAAGCGCTGTTTTCGCTGTGCGCGCTCACACATGGCAGCCGAATGCCGCTTAAAGAAAAGGTGCACCAAGTGCGATGGAGCCCATCTGGACATACTTCACGACAGTAACAGACGGCGCCCTTCACCCGCACCATCCAGCAGCAAAGCGAACGTCATGTACATCGATCCCGCCAGCAGCAGTGGAGCCCGAGTACTCCTAAAAGTAGTGCGTGTGACACTAAGCTACCAGAATAAAGTCCTGGACACTCACGCCGTCCTCGATGACGGGTCAGAGAAGACCCTTCTGCTCGCCTCCGCTGCGGCCCAGCTAGGGCTGCGGGGAAGCGAAACCCAAATGACAATTCGGACAATAAGACGAGATTTGAAGACGATAAAGGGCGAGAATGTCTCATTCTCTATCGCAGCAAGCGGCCAGCCTGAGCGACGGTACCAGATTACAGACGCTTTCACCAGCCAAGAAATAGGACTGTCGCGGTACACATACCCCGTCGCCAAGCTGATGGAGAAATATGCACATCTGCGCAAGTTACCGATCCCGCTCATAGACAATGCTATGCCGACCCTGTTGATAGGCTCCGACCATGCAGACCTCATTGTCCCGATAGACCGGGTTCATACCGGACCCCGAGGCTGTCCTGCAGCAGTCGAGACCCGTTTGGGATGGACTCTCCAAGGCCCGCTCGCCAAATCTCTCAACCGAAGTACAGCCACTAGATGTCTCCACTCCCGAGTCACAGAGGGAGAAACCGCACTCCGGCAACACGTAGAGCGGCTATGGACCTTGGAACAAATGCCCTTTAAGAACGGAAAGAAAGACATTCACTCTAAAGATGACATTTACGCCATTCACCTCCTCGAGACAGGGACCAAGAGAGTCCCGGTCAACGGCGTGTTGAGATACGCCACGCCACTCCTGCGGCGAGAAGGAATGCCTACTTTCCACGCCAAGACAGACGCCACAGAACGGTACCTGCTGAACACGGAGCGGCGCTTAGCCAAGAACCCCGCCCAAGAGAGTGTATACCGCGCCGAGATTGAGAAGCTCATCACAGCGGGACACGTCACAAAGATGGACATTAAAGAGGCTGACCAGACCACCGAATCGTGGTACGTGCCTCACCACAAGGTCCATCACAACGGTAAAGACCGCATAGTATTTAACTGCAGCTACCAGATCGGATCCCAAAATCTGAATAAAGAGTTACTGCCCGGTCCCACACTCGGCCCCTCCCTACTCGGCGTTCTACTCCGCTTCCGCCAGGAAAAGGTGGCCATCAGCGGGGACATTAAAGGAATGTTCCTGCAGGTGAGATTAGTAGAGGAGGACAAGCCCCTGTTACGGTTCCTATGGAGAGAGAAGCCAGGAGATGAGCACCCAGCCATCTACCAATGGGAAGTCCTCCCCTTCGGAACGACGTGCAGCCCCTGCTGTGCTACATTTGCACTACAGAAACATGTAGCAGAGGACCCAGCAGCGGACGAAGAGGTCCGACACAGCGTAAAGAACAGCTTCTACGTAGACAACTGTCTACAAAGCCTTTCAACCCAGGAAGAAGCCGAGGCTCTCCTGATTAAACTCCGCGCCTCATTGATCAAAGGCGGCTTTGATCTCAGGCAGTGGGCCAGCAGCGATCCGCAAGTACTGCGCAGCCTCTCCCCCGAGGACAAGGCAGCCAGCAGCGAGACCTGGATGGCTACAATCCCGGGAGAAGCCCAGGAGATGACCCTGGGATTGGTGTGGCGATTCAAAACAGATTCGCTTCACTACAGACACAAGCCCCTGACTACGGAGCAGAGAAGGCCGGCGGCGGCGCCGACCACCAGACGGAGTGTGTACACAACACTCGCCCGACAATATGACCCGCTAGGATGTATTCTACCGTACACCACCAGGGCAAAAATGATTGTACGAGCATTGTGGGACAAGGACCAGGGCTGGGACGACCCCATTCCCGCACACCTTGCATCCACCTGGAGAGAGTGGGAGATGGAGCTCCACTCACTCCCAGGCGTTAATATGCGCCGAAGCTACTTCCCACCCACGGTGAGGCCAGAGACATGTAAAATGGACTTACACGTCTTCAGTGACGCCTCAGAGGTCGCATACGGATCAGTAGCCTACTTGCGGGCCCAAGAAGAGGGGGGAGAGATCTACACAGCATTTGTCCTCGCCCGCTCGAGAATAGCCCCACGCAAGCAACAATCTATCCCACGTCTAGAGCTCTGCGCAGCCCTAGCCGGAGCGCACCTAGCCACGCTCATCCAACGTGAGCTCACCATACCGGTGTCTAGAACAATCCTGTGGTCAGATTCCACGACAGTACTCGCCTGGATCAAATCGGACTCATGCAAGTACAAAGTCTTCGTGGGAGTCAGAGTCACCGAGATTCAAGACTTAACCGAAGAGTTAACCGGAGAAACAGAGTGGCGCTACGTTGATACAAAACAGAACCCAGCTGACGTCATCACCCGGGGAATGCCCCTAGATGACCTCACCCGTCGCAATGTCTACAGTGACGGCCCAGCATTCCTAAAGCTCCCGGAAGGAGAGTGGCCCACGCCTATCCCGAGGGAAGCCAGTCAAGAGGAGGCTGAGAATAAGAAACCTATGTTCTGTGGATTGAGCACTGTTATCTCCGCAGACCCCAACATAGATGATTGCACTACCATAGAGAGTGCACAACAAAGGACATTCCTACTGCACTACCTACCGTCTCTACAGACCCGCCAGAAGTGGGTAAAGGAGAGAGACAATTTGACAGAAGGAACAGTCGTCATGATTATTGATCAATCACTGCCCAGAGCTATGTGGCCGGCCGGCCGCGTAAGCAAAGTGATCACCGGTGCCGACGGCAAGGTCCGAGCAGCTGAAGTGCTTGTCCAGGGTCGCACTTACACCCGTCCCGTGGCGAGGCTCATAGAACTGCCCCGACTCCCAGACACAATCGATGATGACCATGACCCTATAACCCTATGACTTTGTGAAGTTGACTGACCCCTACAGCAAACCCTTATGTGTAAATAGACAACGCGATTAATCTGTCTCTGCTTAACTGATTAGGTCTGGGACCAATCAGGGGGTGGCTGTTGTGAAGGGCCAGATTAAACCGAATATATATTTATTTATATATATATATTTAATTGTATTTGTATATTCTCTAATATTCCCTGATATCCCTTGTATATTCCTTGTACAATATGCATTGAATATCCATTCTAGCCTACTGAACATCCCATAATAGTCTCCATTCTACTATTGGTCGAGACCTTGGTGCCAGGCTGCCATACCCCCCAGACCCAGTTCAAACGTACCGCTCAACATGTACGAACAAGTCCTAGTTCCGCGTAGGAATCTGGCTACCGCACCACTAATGGTACTATTTGTTCATAGTGCGTATATATACTGCGCTACTAAAGTAGGACTTCCTTTTTAGTCCAGTTTCTTACCCTCCCATAGAGTGACAGACGTAAAGCCTCCCCGCGACGCCACGTGTGGGAGTAAGGCCAAGTTCGGCCTACCATCGGTATTGAGACATCGTGTATATTAATATTTGAATAGTCATATTTGGCACTATATCGTCGAGTTGGACGTAGTCTATTAAGCTAATAATAGTCTATTCATATGTAGTGCTTCGTGCGGTGAGAATACTATCGTAGTCAGTACCCCCATCGTTTCGGGTAGAACTGGCTGCTTATCCAGGGTGGCCGACCCCATGTGAGGCTGCACCCGAGGAGCCCCAGAGCCGACGAGCGAGTGGACCTGCATACCGGATTATTCTACCGACGACAGCCCGCCTTCCCAGGCACGGATTATGCTTTGTATACAGTGATTATTCTATGGATAAAGACCAACACTGCCGTGTGTTGGAAACCCCCCCCCCCCGGAGAGGACGACAGGTGAGGAGACGCTCTACACGACGAGGTCGCTTCACGTCTCTCCATCGTGGACCGGAGGAAGCCGGCCCACAGAGAGTCCAACTGCTTTCATCTGTGGATCGAGGATCGCTGAGGCACCGAGCCGCACAACCGTGGGTTCTCCCAGGATACCCTCGGCCAGACGGATACAGCCAGATTCTACCCCCCCCCCCTTCTCCAGTTGTCTTACAAGCGACCGGAATTCCCCCCTAGTGTATCCAGTTCTATAATCATTAAAGTATCATTGCTATTATTCCTTAAATATTCCAGGTTGTATATTTACCGCCTGCGCCACCAGAGATTGGACGTTCTCTATTGATATACCAACGAATACTCATTTGCCATAAAAGTGCATCCTATTTCAAATCATAAATGTAATTAAGTGATTGCTCTACATACCTTTTGCTATGTATTAATTATTATTAAACGCAGACTTTCGACTTGGTACATTTGTGTTGGATCGTTTCATCTACGTGGGAGTGTTTACCATAATTATTTATGCCTAGTACTGGGTGGCCAGAGTCTAAAGTACAAGAGGTAGTGGTAGTAAGTATCATATCTAACAATACAGTCAGGGAATTGTACTCCTCAGTTACACACATCATATATGTATTTTGTAGTTTAAAGTAAACTAAGTTAGTTTACTTAGTAAACTAACTAAGTTCTTTGCCTCATAGCTGTAAGACAGTGATTCTCTCCTCTGCTCTCATCCCAGCCTGTGTGTGGGTCACTCCCTTTTTTGCACATTCCAGAGAAATGGACAGAGAAATGGACTCTGTGCAGCCCCATGCATTATCAAAAGGTTTCTGTTTCCCGTCTGACTGCATATTCCATTAACTGTAGTATAGTTTATACAGGTTATATAAGAATACAAAAAGACATCCGTCATTACAGCGGCCTACTCGTCCTGTTATCAAGTTTATAATATATACTTTATATTTAATCCTTATAATGCTTAATGTATTATATCATACAAGGGACAGAGAGAGAACAGGATGTCAATTTCCAAAAGGGTCACTGTTGTTCTGTGGCACTTCACAGCAACCAACTTGTGTTCAGCTTTTCTCTGATTGGCCACGACCCCACGCCGCTAGCCCGCCCCCTTTTGCCCAGAGCACAAGCGGCAGGAACCTTCAAGTTCCCTGGTGCAAAATAAATCTGGTAGTTGGTTTATGACGTTAATTAATAATAAACACTGTTAGGACTCTTAATAATAAACACTGTTAGGACTATCTGACTCTTAATAATAAACACTGTTAGGACTATCTGACTCTTAATAATAAACACTGTTAGGACTATCTGACTCTTACTAATAAACACTTAGGACTATAAACACTGTGCGGACTATCTGACTCTTAATAATAAACACTGTTAGGACTATCTCGATTCACGCGTCACTACTGTAACTAGAAACTCTGCTGGGTGTCACTGTACATCAGTGTGGAACTGTACTCTGTAACGTTATATGTTATTTCGCCCGTGGAGGCTGCTGAAGCGCCAGCGGGGCGACGCGGTGGTTTGTCCCCGGCTTCCGTGCGCCGCCGCCGGCTTGACGCAGCAGCGGCCGTGCTCCGTTGTAGAAGCCCTTCAATGACAGCGCTCTCATATTTTGCAAATGCATAAACTATATCTTAAATTATGGCTATGTGTCTAATATGGCTGTCGCTTATCAATGACTTCGCAACAGCCATATTAGACACTCACTGTACATCAGTGTGGAACTGTACGCTGTAACGTTACTTATATGTTATTTCGCCCGTGGAGGCTGCTGAATCGCCAGCGGGGCGACGCGGTGGTTTGTCCCCGGTTTCCGTGCGCCGCCGCCGGCTTGACGCAGCAGCGGCCGTGCTCCGTTGTAGAAGCCCTTCAATGACAGCGCTCTCATATTTTGCGAATGCATAAACTATATCTTAAATTATGGCTATGTGTCTAATATGGCTGTCGCTTATCAATGACTTCGCGACAGCCATATTAGACACGCCATAATTTAAGATATAGTTTATGCATTCGCAAATATGAGAGCTCTGTGTACTGTATGTCAAATGTTGGTCATGTGGTGGAAGAGTTTAGCACAGTCACACAACAGAACACCAGTGTTTCTAGTAGATATGTTTATTAATATAAATAAACACCTCTGTCTGAACTGGTTCGACCACCAAATGATCCCAGCTCACTCTCTGCCGTGTCTCTCAGTGGATAAGGGCGTGTGCTAGGGCGGTCACGTGGCCGTGTGGCCAATCAGAGAAACGCTGAACGAAAAGCTGAACACAAGTTGGTTGCCTTTAATATTCACGCAGCCCGAACAGCTAACGTTATGTCTATGATTTGGAATTATTTCAAAGTGTCTCCAGATAAGAAACTTGGCATTTGCAATGACTGTAAAACGGAGGTTATGCGAGGAGGAACCAATATATCTTTCTTCAATACTTCGAATTTAATCTCCCACCTTAGGAAGAATCACCCGGAGATACATGCAGCATTTGTGAAAGCAAACGAGGAAAAGAAGATAAGTGCGACACCGAAAAAAGTTAAACCCACGCTGCAGTTGTCTCTTAACGAGTCGGTCTATAAAAAACTAAAATACAACAAGGACCACCCCAGGACGAAAGCCATCAATCAGAAAATCATCGAGTGTATCACACTGGATAACCAGCCGTTTTCGATCGTGCAAGATGCCGGATTCACCAAACTTGTGGAGTATCTCGAGCCACGCTTTGCCATGCCCAGTCGCAAGTATTTCTCAGATATCTGCTTGCCCGAGTTGTACAATATTGTGTACAGTCACGTCGAGAAGCTAATTTCAAATGCTGTGTCCATTAGCTTCACAACAGATATCTGGTCTTCAAGCGTTAGCCCGATTAGCATGTTGAGCTTGACTGCACAATGGCTGGATGCGGACTTTGTGCTGAAAAAGGCTGTGCTTATACAGTAGTAGCGATCTCAGCTGCTTTTGAAGGGATGTTTGAGGCGTGGAAAATCCCCAAGTCAAAAGTACAAATTGTGGTGAGGGATAACGCACGTAACATGGCTAAAGCTACGACGGAGTTTGGTGTGAAAAGTCTGCCCTGCATGGCGCACAGCTTGCAGCTGGCAGTGAACGGAGGTGCCCTGTCTCAACGCAGCATCGCAGAGGCTCTGGCTGTGGGGAGGAAAGTGGTAGGACACTTCAAGCACTCACCGCTAGCTTACAGTCGTTTGGAAGACATACAGAAGGAACTCAACGTGCCTGTTAAAAGGCTTCAACAGGATGTCACCACCAGGTGGAATTCCTCCTTCTATATGATGCAGAGTCTGGTGGAGCAGAAGAGGGCTTTAAGTGCATATGTTGCTGATAATGAACTCCCTGCAACATTAACAGCAACTCAATGGGGTATTCTGGAGAAGATGATCACCCTACTGGAACCCTTTGAACAGCTGACCAGGGACATCAGCTCTGCCGAGGCTACTGCTGCAGATGTCATCCCTGGTGTGGTGTCTCTGACACGGCTGCTTACCAAGAGTGATGAAGCACAGGACAAAGGTGTGAAAACAGCCAAACGTACTCTACTAGAAGCTGTCAGCGACCGCTTCCATTGTGTGCAAGGAGAACCTCTTTATGCCATTGCAACCATGGTTGATGCTCGTTACAAATATCGTTATTTTGACAACGACAAGAAGGAGGAAGCACGCAATATGCTTCTGAAAGTTGTGGAAAGAATGGCCAGTGGCAGTGATGATCAGCAAAGAGAGGCTGCAGATGGCCAGGAAGACCAGGACCCCCCACCTAAGAAGGCCCGAACTGGAAGCCCGAAACTGCAGGACATTAACTCAGCGAACAAGCAGCTACAGGGGAGACGGCATCACAGGTGAATAATAAATTTTATTAGCAAACTAATTTAATTGAATTGCAGAGTGCTTCACATGAAAATGCATATAGAATTAATAAAATAAAGATTGGACTTTGAAGAAAGGTAAATAGAATACATTTTTGTTTTGTACATTTGTCTTTTTTTCTCTTTTTCTTTAGGTGCATGCATACCTGGGGGAAGTCACCATCTTCAAGACGGATTGCCTTTTCAACTACTGGAGGTCCAACAAGGCCCGCTTCCCTGCTATTGCCCATGTAGCACGCAAGTACCTCACTGCACCCTGCACCAGTGTCGACAGCGAACGGCTCTTCAGTGCTGTCGCCCATGTCATAGATGAGAAGCGGAATCGAATACATTGCAATAATGCTGAGATGCTGATTTTCATCCAGAAGAATCTACCTCTCACTCACAAGGACATGTAGAAAAAATAGGACAGGGTCACTGTCATATAGTCCAGTCAGCATCAGTCTTTCTTTCACTTTAATTTGTTGTACTTTAAAAATAGGACTGGACTCTGGACTAATACCGTTTCTTCTGTGACATTTTTGTTTTAATTTGCACATTTGGTTACTTGAAAGAGCAGGGCTGTTTGAGCCCAGGTTGTTATTTTAGTATATTATAGTGTTTTATTAGCCAAATGATGGCCACTGGCCAGTTACATGTAGAGCTCATCTAGAGCAGGGCTTGAGCCCAGTTTATTTGAAGGATTGTGTTACCCCAAGTAGGCTAATGAGGGGGGCTGCTTAAAATAACTTAGCTTATCGTCTTCTGTTGGCGTGTTCCTTTTAAATGTGGGCTGGTGCAGCACTGCTGGAGTATTATTTTTATGTTTCAGTTATTTGCACTTTACCTCAGTTGTATAGGTACAATGTTGTTTACATTTTGTGAGGAAGTAGATATTTGTCAGGATTATCTCAGGGAGTGTGATCCAAGCTGCTGTTGTTGACAAAATAAATATGGCACTTTTTTCCCATTAAATCTAAGTATTTGTCATATTTTGCACAGATAATGCTTACATTTAGAAAGCCTTTTGAATGCATCCAGTGAAATTATTAGTTACCTGAAATTATTCAGTTTTTTGGGGGGGAAACCCTGCATATATCGGTATCGGTTGATATCGGTATCGGAAATTAAGAGTTGGACAATATCGGAATAGGTAAAAAAGCCAATATCGAGCATCCCTAGTGACAACCCTACTCAGGAGACAGAGCGATGTGTGCGCTTTGAATAGGTGTTGGACCCCCGCTAATCTCGAGTCGCGCTGCTTCTATGTGCAACGAAAACTCTGCGAGCAGCCTAACATGCTTTGCATTGTGTGTGTTTGTGTGTGTGTGTTTGTGTGTGTGTTTGTGTGTGTGTGTTTGTGTGTGTGTTTGTGTGTGTGCCCTCATACTTTGTTGATGAGTGCAGTTACATGGTGCGCCACCCTGGGGCCCCATCTAGTGCTATTTTTTATAGCCATTTTGCTTCCATAACATGTCTTCCTTCAGACTAGTGGAAAGGAAACGTTCAAAATACTTTGTACTAGGGGTGGGAATCACCAGTTTCATCACGATACGATACGATATCGATTCTTTGGACAACGATACGATATTTGCCGATATCACAAAGTCTGCCACGATACGATATGATTAGATTCAGGTGCCTGCGATCGATATGAGACGATATTATGTGCCCATTTAACACAATCAGTTACATTTAGATCAACTAAAAAAAGGCTACGGAAATATCAATTGACGTTTTTATTTTTGAGGTCTTCCAGACATTTAAATGAAAAACAATCTATTGTTTTTAATACAAATAGACTTCCTGTTCACCGTTTTTGGTTCGTTTTTCTTATATTTATTATGTATTCATGTTTAAATATCAACATTATCTGTCCATCCTCAGTAACACACACACAGAATGCCCCTCCCCCAGTCCCCCACAGAAAGGTAGACTGCCCCCGCCCCTCCTCCTTCCCCTCTCCTCTCTCCTGTTCTCTCACGGTTAGCTGCTTAGCTTAGTTAGCTTAAAGTGGAAATGAAGCAGTGCGATAAATACATATTCATAGCATCACATTAGTATTTAGATAAGCCACAGAAGAAGTCACGTTATAAAAATAAGCAGTTTCTAAGAAAAAACGATTTGTTGTGTACATTTCTGAAGCATTTAGCATTATGGGCGCGGCCATTTTGTTGCTGACGTCATACCGGGGGTTGGGTGTATACACTCTGGTTAGCTGCCTATATTGAATGGGTCAGTCAGCAAATAAAATGTTGCCTACAAAACAACGGGACCGCGGTGGTTCTGTTTGTATTGCTCCTGGCTGTTCAAACTAATTTGACCATGTGAGAGAGAGGAAAGTTGGTTAATTTCCACAAACTACCAGTGAAAAAAACAGTGTTGTTGACATGTTGGCTCGGGCTGCCTGCACCCAGACGGCGCGACCAGCCTGTTGGACAGGGAAGGAGGATCTGCAGCGAACACTTCATTGCCTCGGATTATGTTGTTGGGGTGGGATGTTTGTCCAGAAGACCACTAATCAGCTGAAGCCGGACGCGGTTCCCTCGGTCTTCGACAGACAGACCGGCGTTAGCTCTCGGGAGCGATCGCTAGCTAGTTGGCACCAGCCGGGGCCCGGCGTTAGCTCTCGCTAGCTAGCGTTAGCAACCGGAGCGTCGCAGAGCATTCAGCCTGCTGGCTACACAGCTTGTGTAGCCAGCAGGCTGAATGCTCCGCGACGCTGGTTGAAGTGGGTCTAGGTAGCCAGCAGGCTGAATGCTCCGCGACGCTGGTTGAAGTGGGTCTAGGTAGCCAGCAGGCTGAATGCTCCGCGACGCTCCGGTTGCTAACGCTAGCTAGCGAGAGCTAACGCCGGGCCCCGGCTGGTGCCAACTAGCTAGCGATCGCTCCCGAGAGCTAACGCCGGTCTGTCTGTCGAAGACCGAGGGAACCGCGTCCGGCTTCAGCTGATTAGTGGTCTTCTGGACAAACATCCCACCCCAACAACATAATCCGAGGCAATGAAGTGTTCGCTGCAGATCCTCCTTCCCTGTCCAACAGGCTGGTCGCGCCGTCTGGGTGCAGGCAGCCCGAGCCAACATGTCAACAACACTGTTTTTTTCACTGGTAGTTTGTGGAAATTAACCAACTTTCCTCTCTCTCACATGGTAAAATTAGTTTGAACAGCCAGGAGCAATACAAACAGAACCACCGCGGTCCCGTTGTTTTGTAGGCAACATTTTATTTGCTGACTGACCCATTCAATATAGGCAGCTAACCAGAGTGTATACACCCAACCCCCGGTATGACGTCAGCCATGACGTCAGCAACAAAATGGCGGCGCCCATGTTGAAAACAGGGATATTATATTATATTTTTCAGACAAATAAGATAGATTTCACATTTGATTATAGAACCCTGTCTTACACAAGGTACACAACAAACAAACTAGGATCACATTGCTCACTGCTTCATCTCCACTTTAAGCAGCTATCGTAACGTTAATTTATATCTGCCCACGCAACGTGGGCATAAAGGAACGGCGACGATGCAAAGCATGTTAGATGCATTTGATCCGTTGCGGGGGGAAAACTGCACAGACTTATATCAGGTCACCAAATAGACGCTCTGTAGCGCTGCTCTGCTGTAATGTCTACACAGAGTTTCACACTACTGGGCGCGGGCGGGTATAAATAAAGCTGGGAACGATGTTAGGGCGGATTGCGGCGATGCACGAATCGCCGGATTTTCGAAATGAGAGTATCGCAATATGAATCTATCTTTTTACGTTGCATCGATCCTATTTGATTATTGATAATAGATCGATATATCGATCTGGATCGATGTATCGTCCCACCCCTAATTTGTACCTATAGATTTCGCCTAAATTCATCGCGGTTGCTCTCTGCCCAATATCATAAGGCACCGTTGTAGGGGGGGTTTGCCACAAACAACGAGCTCCCATTGGCTGGTGCAGATTTCTGACAACGTGATTGGTTCAGATGCATCACATGCTCTAACATTCCTGACATAGCTTTTCTCTGCGGGACCTGTGTGTAAAAGCCTCACAGAAAATACGACAACAGTTGTCACTTACAAGAAGATGATGGAAAATGAAAATACTGAAGCAGAAGATGTCATCTAATAATATATTCCATTAACTTTCCTATCTGTATCTGTATCAAAGTCAGAATGTTGGTATCGTGACGACACTACAACATACAGAAGCAGCTTGACAACCGATATCCTTTGCGTCTAGTAGGCATGGGCCAATGTGTGGTTTTGGTGATATGTGCTATTTGCACAGATGTTTGTCCCTTACACACTAGGGATGTGCATCTCCATCACTGAGGCCGATGCGATGCGCATCTCGATACGGTGCCAACGATACGATACATTAACGATACATTTGAAGCACCGGGTGATGCAATACGATTCGATAGGATTTGATTCAACATAATGCGATTCGGGGCGATACGATGCGATTCAACACGATGCAAAATAATAAAAAATTAAATGTTATGGTATGACAGAGGATTTGGTTGTATTCCTTATATGCAGCTTACCGGTATATTATTATTAAAAATAAAATAATCTACTGTAAGACAATTTATATAAAAACTTTTGGGTGCCAAGACTTTACTGTGTTTTCTATCCACTTTAGCTAAAAACACACACACACACAATGTATATACACACTACTGTGAGACAATAATAATCACACACAAAGGGATAATGGCTTATAGCAGACTTAATTATTTTATAATATTTCAGATAATGAAATTAAATGTTTATCATCAACTATCCAGTTAGTATTTATATTATAACGCTTGGCCACTTTAAATCATTGAACGTAGAGAGAGAGAGAGAGAGAGAGCGCGTTTGAGTTTGAGCGTTCTGATGCTCCATAGCTAACCACACCATGATGGCATTTTGTCAACAACACAGTTTGAACCTGGCTGGAGGAAGCGATATAAAGAAACGAATTGCCAATAAATGTGAAGTTATCTTTGAACCTGTTGTCAAGCGTCGTCAATATACCCGCCCCCCCCCATTTCCTCACTAATGGAACTGGTGTTGCAGAGTCACGTTAGTTAGTTAGTTAGATACTGTAGTTTAGCGTTAGCTGAACGGCTAACTGGCTAACATTAGCCAGCGGCTACTAGCGTTAGCCAGTTGATAGTTTCTATTCATGACTCCTCCTCGACTTCCTTTGTTGATAACTGTGACGCGGCTCTCGCCTTCTGTAGTAGCGAAGTAAAGATAGTATCTGCTGTGTGCTGTGCACTGCTGACAGAAGTGGATGAGAGGAAATTATATGAATGAATCGGTTTTGACCGATGCAACAGATGCTACAACAGATGCATCGCAAGTTCAACCTGAATTCTAGCCGATGCGCACTTATTCCATTGATTGATTGATTGAAAACTTTATTAACAGATTGCAGAATGGGTACAATACAGTTACAGTACAGCTCAATACACACAATTGTTAAGGGGATGCAGACCAGAGAGACTTTCGTCTTGTTTACATCAGGGTCCCCCATTTCCACCGGTGCACTCACATCGTGAAAGTTTATGCCGGTGCACCGATGCGAATCGGTGAATCTTAACATCACTATTACACACGCACAGTATAACATGCATGTAATAAATAGTGTTATTAAACTGTGTTACTTGAAAAATGTACAGACTAGACAAGACTATATCTGATTTTCTTTTACAGTGAAGCAGAGGAGGCTAGACATCCATGTATAAAGAATTTTCCATGTTCTATGTATAGCATTACAATAGTTAGACACTAGGCTGAGAAAACCATTTTTATTATTATTGTAATTCACAATACATTTCTAATGACTCTGCACCCCAGTGACCCCCCTGCTTACCCCCAAACAAATTAGACAATAACAAAGGCCTCAGACTGGAAGCTGGGCCTTTGTTACCAGAATTAATGGATGAATGAGACCCATTGTCTTTCTGCGTCCTGCCCTGCTCTACCTAGGAGCCACCCCTCCTAAACCACAGGCAGTATTTCCTAGTGAGTCCTGTTTACAGATGTCAAAGAATAGTCTAATAATCTTACAAAACTTAAAAATGCATTGTTGCATCTATATTTAGCACATTAGATAGAATTTCAATAGAAAATAAACAAAATTCAATACAATTACCACCAGCCAGATAAGGGCCTTGCATGTCTGTTTACAGGCAGCCATGTTGGAAGAGAGGACTAGAGAGCAAGGCTCTATTTAAACCATGAACGTGGTGTTTGAAGAAGTGTCAGAAGTTCTTCTGATGCAGATCACATTAGTTGGATTGCTGTCAAGGATGAATGTGTTGTCAAGTATGTTGAGTTTTTAGGCAGATTTCTACTAAATTTTAGGGTTTGAAAACCTGAATGAATATCTCTCCTGTATGAATGCACTGGGTCTCTTTAAGTGGTCATATCTACTGAAGCTCTTCTCACACTGGTCACAGTGGTAAGGCTACTCTCCTGTATGAAAGCGCTGGTGTGTCTTTAAGTGTCCAGAGGTACTGAAGCTCTTCTCACACTGGTCACAGTTATAGGGCTTCTCTCCTGTATGAATGTGCTGGTGTGTCTTTAAGTGGTGATATCTACTGAAGCTCTTCTCACACTGGTCACAGTTATAGGGCTTCTCTCCTGTATGAATACGCTGGTGTAACTTTAATTGTCCAGACTGACAGAAGCTCTTCTCACACTGGTCACAGTGGTAGGGCTTCTCTCCTGTATGAATGCGCTGGTGTGTCTTTAAGTCTCCAGACTGACTGAAGCTCTTCTCACACTGGTCACAGTAGTAAGGCTTCTTTCCTGTATGAATGCGCTGGTGAATATTTAAGTGTCCAGAGGTCTTGAAGCCCTTCTCACACTGGTCACAATTATAAGGCTTCTCTCCTGTATGAATGCGCTGGTGTTTCTTTAAATCTCCAGAGGTACTGAAGCGTGCTCCACATTGGTCACAGTAGTAGGGCTTCTCTCCTGTATGAATGCGCTGGTGTTTCTTTAAGTTTCGAGGGTCACTGAAGCTCTTCTCACACTGGTCACAGTTATAGGGCTTCTCTCCTGTATGAATGCGCTGGTGTGTCTTTAAATCTCCAGATTGCTTGAAGCTCTTCTCACACTGGTCACAGTTATAGGGCTTCTCTCCTGTATGAATGCGCTGGTGTATTAGAAAAGTGGCCTTTTTGATGAAGCGCTTTCCACACTGGTCACAGCAGTGAGGCCTTGACTCGTTCATATCTCTGCTTGTTGTTGGGGAGCAATGCAGCAATTGTACCTGGAGAAGAGAGAAGTACAACAATGAAGAGTTCAGATCTTGTGTGTTTTGCATTCGTTCAGTTTGTATTTCTCTAGTTCTAAAAATGTTTTATGCTCCAAATTTAGTTGTTGATGTGATTTAAAAGTGAATCTGCTCCAAGGCCGGTTATTGAAAACTGGCCAACATTAATACAACACTGAGATAAATCCCAACAGGCAGTTGCCTGCAATATGACATTGTGGTTGTATCTGTCCTTGTAACAATATCAATGTTGTTCCTGGTTTGTGTTGTTCTGGGGAGCAATTAAGAGTACGGTTTTGATAGTCCATCAGTGAGCTGGATACAATCCTACCTGGAGGGGAGAGAGCAGATGGTGGAGGTAAACGGTACCCTATCCCCCCCCCCCCCTCACAGTGAGCTGTGGTGTTCCACAAGGAAGCATACTAGGACCTCTACTATTCCTAATTTATGCAAATGACATGTCGTCAGCTTGTGACTGCAACTTGTTCCTGTTTGCGGACGACTCAGCCCTGCTGGTCTCTGACAAGAAAAAGTTACAGGTTGAAAAAGCCCTCAGCTCGGAACTAGGCAAAATCTGCATATGGCTCGCTGATAACAAACTATCATTACACCTGGGCAAAACAGAGTCCATTCTCTTCGGTTCAAATAACAAACAAGACCGACGGCTTCGCAGTTACAGTGGGTGACAATATTGTCACAAGGAAAGATGAAATTACCTACCTGGGTTCCATCCTAGAGGCTAATCTTTCCTGTGACAAAATGGCATCCAATGTAATAAAAAAAAGTCAACCAACAAACTCGATTCTTGTACCGGATCTCCTCTCTGGTAAATAAGAATACCCTGAAGACTCTGGCAGGAGCACTCATTCAAGGGTACTACGACTATGCGTGCACCTCATGGTACCAAAGCACCTCAAAGGCACTAAAAAACAAATTACAAACATCTCAAAACAAACTAGTCAGACTACTGCTTGACCTGACTCCTAGAACCCACCTCACCCCTGCACACTTTGACAACCTAGGATGGCTTGTACGGCTTGTACATGTCAAAATACTTCCCAAAGGTCAGTGAATACCACAATCACAACACCAGAGGGAGCTCCACAAATCATGTTAAACCCAGATTCGGCTCAAACAAGGGACTAAACACGTTTCGCAGTTATGCCACATCAATGTGTAACGCCCTACCCAAAGCTGTAAAGGAATGTGAATCACTACCCACTTTCAAAAACACTCAAAGAACACCTACGGGAGACTGCAATTCGAAACTGGCCCCTACAAATGTCTTAACTCAGTTGTACAGTAAATGTCCAAGTATGGCTTTGTCAGTATTCCAATGTACAGTGTACAGAAATAATATATTCAATGGAATGATTATATTAGCAATATCAATTACATGTCAATTAATCCATGTATTGTTTAGCAAAAGAGTAGCCTATTGATAATTTGTTTGTAATATATTTATCAGATCAAGATCATGAATTAAGATCACTTTTTGCCTGTTTCTTTCAACAGTCTTATAGTATCCAGCATATTGCCACCCTATAACCTTTCAGTCTGCCCAGCACCAAGACAACTGTTGGCATTGCAGCCTTGATGCTGCTTGTTAATCCTGTTGTGGCCTATGGCTGAAAGGCAAAAGAGGAAAGACTTGTTACCTTTATCTGTTGATTTGTTCATATCTGTCTGTCATAGTAGTTACATCTGTGCCCATAGATGTGAAATAAGGTGTGAACTAACTAAGTTATTTAGATCTATTATGCTTATGTCGATCTGATAAACATATTACAAACAAATTATCAATAGGCTACTCTTGGGCTAAACAATACATCCGTATTGTCAATGGTCACTTATGAAAAAAGGACAAGAAAAAGAAAACACTTTCAAACAGCAGCTTTCTTTCACTGATGGTTTACTATGTATTTGTATCCCAGCAGCTCTTTTCTTTTTGACCAATCCTTTGACAATGAGTGTCTTTACAGCTGCATAGAGCTATCAGAGGTAGCTTCCAGTATCAAGAGAAATGTAATATTTTATTGCGAGAATTACGTAGTTGCAGATGCTAGCAGTTAGTCGAGATGGTAAAATACAAATGTAAAACATTTTAGCTGATATTCAACATTCTCTTTTGAGACTCCGCCTCAGACTCTTATCCTTTGGCACTTGGAACTTACTGTACTTTGCTTGCAGGTCTGCAGCCATTATTGCTGGATCATGAATAGCACCAACTTTAGCCAAGGTACCGTTAGCAAGCTAAGCTAGCTGACCTAGCTCGTCTTCCCCGCATTGCCATTTGATAACGTTAGTCAGCTAACGCTAGGCAGTAGCTACTTGACTTAAATACGATTCACCGTGGGTGCATTATTGTTGATAGACGGACAGTGTCAGGTCCTGGAGAAAGGACAGGCCATCATCTGATTTGATGTAACGTTAAAGCGGATGTTGTTCCAACTAGCTAGCTTTTCAGCTGTTAATGCTACAGTATAATAACACGTCACCAGCAAGCAAAACACATCCCGTCTGAGCTCCCCGTCACACGCTCTGTCGGGGACAATGGAATTTAAGAAAGTGTATAGTTGCTGCTAAAATGACAAACAGCATCACACTTTAAAACACGTTGATTTTATAATCATCACTCTCCGCAGGAGATAAATGACGTCATGCGATCGGAGGCTAGAATTTCCGATACTGGTGAATGAATGAAAACTTTATTTAACAGATTGCAGAATGGGTACAATACAGTACGGCTCAATACACACAATTGTTAAGGGGATGCAGACCAGAGAAAGACTTTCGTCTTGTTTACATCAGGGTCCCCCATTTTCAATTCATAGTGTGGTCTTCAATTCATATGCCTTTTCATAGATAGATAAGATATATTTATAGACATTTTACAGCAGCAAGCATGCAAACTAAACGGATGTCCTGATGAATTTAAAATGGGAGACCCTGATGTAAACAAGACGAAAGTACTTCTCTGGTCTGCATCCCCCCAACAATTGTGTGTATTGAGCCGCACTACACTGGTATCGGAATTCGGAACAACTCTAATTTTAATGCAACCTTTCCTCAAAATTCAGTGCTAAGAACCACAAAAATAAATGGAATGAAATCATCATATCAAGCTGCAAGCAGAATTATTGTTAAATCTATGTCACAATGAGAAAAGGCAACCAAGTCCTCACTCAGTGGCAAGAAGCCATTCTCTCTCTCTGATGCATACATAATAAAATAATGTATGACTGAATCTATGGAGACCATGTTTGAAGGCAAACAAAAGTAAATCCCCCTCAGATCGCACAGCAACCAGAATAACTGAAATACTGTCTGGTGATTTGATTAAACAGCTTTTTGATAGAATAAATGTCATTGCTAAAGATTGAGAAGATTGGATCAGTTGTACTTTTTTTTGGAATACTTTAAACCCTTTTTTTGTGGAATATTTGATGCGGCCCAGCCTCACCCAGACTCTACCTCCAGCGGCCCCCAGGTAAATTGAGTTTGAGACCCCTGGTGTAATAGAAACTGAAACGCATCTGTGATTTTGACGGTATTGATTTTCAATACCGTTGGGATTTCTAAATACCCTGGTATACCGTAATACAGTCATACCGCCCAAGCCTAGTCCAAACCCAACCCCCTCCAATGTACAGTTTTGATGCCCCCCACCCCGCCCCTCCCCCCACCCAACCACCTCCAATTTACAGTTTCCCCCATACCCCACCTACCCAACCCCCCCCACCCCACCTACCCAACCACCTCCAATGTACAGTTTCCCCCCATACCCCACATACCCCCCAACCCACCTACCCAACCACCTCCAATGTAGTTTCCCCCCATACCCCACATACCCAAAAATTGTGAGATTGATTAGTTAATTTTTTTTTATCTATTGGTGGCGCTGGTGTATATATGTGTATGTGTATATATGTAATGCGTGTATATATGTCAGAGAATCAGCCCCTTGCGTCCTTAGTGTATAGCATATGACATGGTGTATGTTTGTTCATTGATGTGACAGTGTCTGGCAACATACTGTTTGTGTTCTTTTTTCTTTGTGTTTGTGATTTGTCTTGATGTGTGTTTGTGAAACTATAAAAGCTGAAAATAAAATATTATAAAGTGTAAATGCTATAAAAATACAGTAAATTACATTTTATCAAAATATTAACCATTAAATAAAGGTTGTAATCTGTAAATGTATTTGATTTGACTGTAAATGTTATGAATTGAAAATGGGGGAAGTCCTTCTCTGGTCTGCATCCCCATAACAATTGTGTATTGCGCAATACTGTATTGTACCCATTCTGCAATCTGTTAAATTTAGCAATCAATCAATGTATTACCATAGTGTCTTTATACCTTCATCACTGTAGGCTACATATTAATACTACAACTCGTTAAAGCTATAAAAAATACCAGTAGGAATATCATTTTTGGAACAGTGTGTGTGTCTACAGAGAAAAGTGAGATAGAAAAAAAGCCAATGCGATTTTGTGTTTTTCCTCAATATCTCTGCAATGCCTGCGAGTTACCAGTAACTGTATTTGTCATACCATGACAATTCACGACAACTTTTAAAACGGATCAATTTATATTTATAAATCGCATTCAGGAAATTGGGCCAGTGAAGGCATGCTCTCCGTGGAAGAATGGGAGGAGAGGACGCGTGAACCTTAGGGGACGACAGGGGAGGCGCAGAGCAAACGGCTGTTCAGTGTTCACCAACACATTTACACATTCCTGCATCACATACAGTAACTTTGTATTGTTTTATCCACAGAAGATTTGCAAACCTTTTGTTCCAGAGACAAAAGCCACAGAGTGGGTGTAACTGAGGGGTACAATTCCCTGACTGTATTGATAAGTATGGTATCATTAAACCACTACCGCTTCATGTACTTTAACTACTGGCCATACAGTACACGATATCTAAATATGATGAACACTTTCCACAATGAAATCGGTTCCAGACAAAGGTAATAATCAAATATTTAATATAGCAAAAGGTACATATGATATTTACTATTACATTTATGATTTGAATGCACTTGTAAGGCAAATGAGTACTCGTAGGCAAATCAACACTGAATGTCCAATCTCTGGTTACGCAGGAAGCAAGTATACAACCTGGCTCTTAGGGAATTAGATCTATGGTACACTTAATGATATAGCGGGATATTCTGGAAGGGGTCCTCCCGGTTGTAAGCCGGTAGGGGGGGTAGGAGAGCCGTCGGTAGTAGACCGTCTGGTCAACGATATCTAGGGAGACTTCAAGTACAGAAGACAGTGCGATAGACTCTTGATCCGCAGATGAATACACCTTGGTTCTCTTGTAGGCTGTAGCTCCACAATGAAGAAGAAGCTAGGCGACCTCAGTCTCTCTGAGCGCCGACTCAACTTGACTCCTCTCGGGGGTAAATCCAACACTCACAGGCGTCGGCGATTATCCGCTCCACAAATCACAGTACCAAAGCAAATATATATTCCAGCCGCATAGGGCTCAGCAGTCGTCGGGTAGGTAATCCAGTGTACATGTCCCTCGGTCCTCGCCTAGATCTCCTCGGATGAAAGCGCCATGTGGTCGGCCCAGCCTGGATAAGACTCTAGATAACACGAGGAAGCGTTGGAGATGCTGGTCACTTTAGAACTCTAACCGCACGATGCACCATACACGATAGACTATTATTACTTAATAGAAATACGTCGCACTCGACGGTACAGTGCCAAACTTTGACAATTCAGTTATTAATTCGCACGAGGTCTCGATGCTATTCTAAGGCCAAACAGGCCATACTTCACCGCACGTCGTATCGTGGGTGAGGCTTCACGTTCTGTTACTAAGTTGGGAAGAAGGGTAAAGGACTAAGGGATTTCTACATTTACTTGCGCCATATTTATATGCACGGTGAACAAATAGTACCACTCTCATTTCGGTAGCCGTATCCCTGAGCGGAGCCGGGGCTAGTACGGACATGTCTCGTCGGTACCTTTGAACTTGACGCCAGGGGCTGGTCCCCTGGCGCCTGGTCCTTTTGTCCAATAAGAGAATGAACTATTATGGGCTATAGTAGGCTAAAGGGATATTCCGTGTATATGTACAAGGAATATACAAGGGATATCAAACGATATACAAATACTATTCAATATATATCAATAAATAAATATATATATTCGGTTTAATCTGATCCTTCGTAACAGTGGGCAATCAAGAGACACTGGCTAAGTTGATTTGACACCCTCGGTGCACAGTGATGTACCTGAACGCGTTCAATGAATGATCGTTCATGAACGCGTTCGTATTTTGGGCGAACGTGAACTGAACGTACTGATTATCCGCTAAATGAACGTAATTGAGAACGCGTTCATTCTCAGCGCTGTGTAACGGAGTTCAAAAGTGCGTTCATTCTCAGCACTCTGTTATAACGGCGTTCAAATATGTGCCAGATTTCATATGTATTTCAGCCGAAAACCCAGTGAAAACACACCGTAAACAGGCTTTAAAATGTGGAAAACCAACCGATCTGGCAACGCGCCTGTACACCCCCTGCTACGTCATCAGACTCATCACAACAACAGCCGAATCTGCGTCTGCGAGCAGAAGCTGAGAGCTGCGCAGCAGCAGGTCGAGAGCAGCACTCGCTCAGAGAACTCTACCTCTAGATGTCGGCGCTTGGGGATTTAAAATAGTTTAACGTTAAAGTCAGTACTGACTCAGACGGAAACAATCTAACGTTTGTCTGTAAACTTTGTCCACCCGGTTTGAAGAAGCAAGTCCCCACATCGACGCGACGACGTCGACAGCAACATTGAGAATATGCAAACGTCCTGTTTTAGTTTTCATAATAAAGACAATTCAAGCAAAGTTGTTCCTCATGTTTTTGAAAATATACTGTAGAGATGAAAGCTGCAGTGTAGACTGAATGCGCGGTGGCAAAGCGTTATGGAAATGCCAGTATTCTGATTGCTGTCTGTGTGGTTCAATATTTTTTACAAATAATAGTTTGCAGCAACGTATTGAAAAAAGAACTAACAAAATGGGCCGTTCAATATCTCCTTTATGTTCGAAATGTCAAACAGACCTGGGTACCTACAGGCTACAGTCTATCACTACTTTTGGGAATCTAAGTGTTTATCCAGGTTCTGGGGCCAAGTGATTGATTGAACACTTTATTAACATATTGCAGAATGGGTACAGTATAGTACAGCTCAGTCATGAATTGAAAATGGGGGACCCTGATGTAAACAAGACGAAAGTCTTTCTCTGGTCTGCATCCCCTTAACAATTGTATGTATTGAGCTGTACTGTATCAGGGTCCCCCATTTTCAATTAATCAGGACATACATGACATACAGATAGACAGTACTGCTACATCTATACATTTATGACATACCAGATTTGCAAATACAGTACTGTTTGTGATACAAAAAGAGTCCAGAAAAGAGAGTAGGCCTATATACATTTGACATAGAAACTGTACATTGGAGGAGGGTGGGGGGGGGGGGGGGGACTGTACATTGGGTTGGGTAGGAGGGGTGACACCCTTTACAATTCAAACTATTTGATAAACTTCTACTTTCGGCCCGGAAATGCATTCTGATAAACTGGATTAAGGATAAGCCTCCATTTTTACAAATGTGGTATAGAGAGATCTTCGGTGTGCTACCCCATGAAAGACACTGTGCAAATGCATAGAGGCAACAACGCTTCCTTTCAGGAGGTGTGGGCCCCACTATTAGACTATTTTCCTGCTGAAATTTCTCGGATCCTTCTAAAGGCCCAGTGCCCCATTGTATGGACAGACCTAGGATAGGAAAAAATAAATATATGTCTACATGTGAATGGGCTCGAGGCAAGTGCAATACTGTACAGTGCCTGTCTTGGTTTGCTTTTCCTTTTTTGCTTGTTTTTCTTTTTGTTTTGTTTTTGCTTGCTTATGGTGTGGATGATGGCATAGAGATGAACTGGAGGACCCCCCCCCCTCCATTGTCCCAATGTGTGTTTTTGTAATGTAAGTAACTGTACATGGAAAATCTATATAAAAAAAAAATATATATCAAAAAAGAACTAAAAAGAACTAAATTAGTTCATTTTTGAAACCATGAACTTTAGTTCAAACTTTTAAATTATGAACTATGAACTGAACTAGTTCATTTTAAAAATTGTGAACTGTGAACTGAACTAGTTCATGTAGAAAGTGAACTTTCCCAACACTGTCGGTGCATCAGTCTCTCCCCTGAGCTCTGAGCTTTATCCGGTCCGCGGTTGCTGTTCTTATTCTTCTTCGGGTCGCAACGGTCTGACTTCCTGTGATAACATTCTAATCTACACTGCTGCCACCTGTCGTCACGGAGGGGAATTGCAGCCATTTTGTAAAAATTAATAAGTACAAAATACGTGCCAATTCCGTGAACAGGGCGTGAACTGAAGAGGGTTGAAAAAACTGGAGAATCCCGGGAAAAACGGTAGGGTTGACAGCTATGCAACCACCTCCAATGTACAGTTTCCCCCCATACCCCACATACCCAACCACCTCCAATGTACAGTTTCTTCCCCCTCAAATGCAAATGTATGTCTTTAGACTTTTTTTTTGTATCACAAACAGTACTGTATATTTGTAGATCTGGTATGTCATAAATGTATAGATGTAACAGTACTGTCTATCATGTATGTCATGTATCAATCAATCAATCAAATCTATTTATACAGCACATTTAGACATGACACCAAAGTGCTTCACATAGCTAAGAACAAAGAAAAGTATAGAATAAACAGAAGAAAAAACAACCAACGGATAGACAAGGAAACAAAACATGTCAACAAGCAAGGCAAGAGTCAGAGTGAGTCAGGGAAGGCCAGGCGATATAGGTGGGTTTTGAGTTTCGATGTAAAAGACTCGATGGAGGGGGCAGATTTAATAGACATGGGGATGCTGTTCCAGAGGTCAGGGGCTGCGACAGCAAAAGCACGTCCCCCCCTAGACTTGAAATTAGACCTACGGGTGGTTAAGAGACCATTGTCAACCGATCTGAGGGCCCTGACGTTGGTATAGGGGGTGAGGAGGTCTGCTAGGTAAGCAGGGGCTTTACCATTAAGGGCTTTGTAGACCAATAGGAGAACCTTGAAATTGATCCTGTAGCGCACCGGGAGCCAGTGAAGGGAAGCAAGTACAGGGGTGATGTGAGCTCTCTTCTGGGTACCTGTGAGCAGTCTAGCAGCAGCGTCTTGGGGTAGTTGTAGGCGGGCTATGGTTGACTTATTAAGCCCCAGGTACAGGGAGTTACAGTAGTCTAATCTTGAGGATATGAAAGCGTGAATGACTCTTTCAAGGTCTGAGGGGGAGAGCATGGCCTTGATCCTAGCTATGGACCGGAGCTGGAAGAAACACCCCTTCAGTTTACCTGCCTATTGAAAGTAAACTCGGGGTCAAAGAGCACACCCAGATTTTTTTTACAAAGGGCTGGACTAGGGCAGACAGGTTACCCAGGCTGCTGGCAATAACACTGGTTTGGTTTGGGGGGCCGAAAAGGAGGATTTCACATTTTGACTGGTTAAGCTGTAGGAAATTGTGTGCCATCCAGCATTTGATGTCGTTTAGGCAGGAACAAAGACTGTCGAGATTGTTTAAATTGTTGGGGTTCATGGGGAGATAGACCTGAGTGTCATCGGCATAATAATGGAAAGAGATGTTGTGTTTTTTAATGATCAGACCAAGGAGCAGCATGTATAGGGAGAATAGGATAGGGCCAAGGATGGAGCCTTGTGGAACCCCGCAAGAGAGGGAGGCAGAGGGGGAGGAGCAGTATTCCGATATCTATCACTGAGGTAGGAGGTGAACCATTAGTTGGGGGCCTTAGGGCTATATGAGGCTAAGTTCGTGCAAATTTGTGCAAAAGCACCAAATTTGGCCCAGATGTAGCTCAGAGTATGTTCTAATGATTCAGCCAGGGCGCCCGAGCCAGCGCCCACCGGGGTCGCCCTGGTGGCCAAATCAATATGGCCGCCCTCCGAAAAAGGTTTCGGCTAAAACTTTTGAACCAAATGAGCTTCAAATGAAAACTTGGTGTCTATATTATGTTTCTTGGCCATTAGAAACACATTGGAATGCTTATTTTTATAATTGGGTGTGTCTGGACACCTCATTTGCATATTTCCAAGATGGCGGTTCCCCGAAAATGAGTTTTACCTTAACTTTTACGTTTCTGTTTCAATATTGACCCATTTCGCATTTGTGTCTTGATTATGAACCCAACACAACAAGATTCAAGCAACAGCTCCTCAAATATCTGCCTGAATGGAGTGAACACCAGAAAGGGAGGGACACATACATCACAAACAAGGAACAAGTGACTAAGAAAGTAGCTAGAGGTCACAATTCCAACCAGATTGATCAGGATGAGGTGATTCTGTTGATGAGGGCTGCCTTGGTTTTGTATTGCTTACAACCAGGCCACACATTTGACGGCTCCTTCCCATCCAACTGTCTCACAACATCTGTTACAGAACCCTTACGAGTGTTCAATGATATCGTCCTCCAGGGTCCAGCACTCCTCAAACCCTGTGCAGTTAATACAGAAGACGCCAACCTGAAACCGAGAACGAAAATAGCAAGTCTCATCACCCAATGTCAGAAGTACAATGCATATGGCAGCACCCATCACACCTGCAATACGTCACAGCAAGGACAGAAATGCCCTTTCCACTCTATTGTGGCCTCAAATTGCATGGCAATGGACGACAGAAAACGGAAGTTGATGAAGCACATGCACAAGGGTTGTCAGTGTCATATAAACAAGTAATGGACGTGAAGCAGTCGCTGGCATGTGCAGTGTGTAAACGACACAATGAAGATGGCATTGTTCTTCCTACTAATCTTCATCAGGATGTCTTCATCACCTATGACGTTGACAATCTAGATGGGCACAGCAAAGGGAACTAGTCACAGAACGAGTTCCATGGAACTGCACTGAGTGCTACAAATCATCTCTCATGACCATCTAGGACTTGAGCGTCCTCTTATAAAAGTTGACACTGAAGATTCATCCACACCCAAACTTCCAGACTCATATACAATTGTTAAGCCAGCGGAACTCAATGAAGGAGATATATTGGCACCCAGAAGTGGCAGTGATCCTGTGAAACCATTGCATGATCTTGTGCGTGGAGCCAAAGTGAAAGATGAGAGTTGGTTGATGCATGGAAAAAGAGTTCTCGATCAGGAGACACTAGGTGAAGATGATGTTATTACATGGTCAGGTTATAACTCGCAGCTTATGAATGATGACACAGTGAAACCTCGTGCAGAGATAGGAGTGTACCCCTTATTTCCAGATAAAGCAGCAACTGCATCCATGACGAAGCATGCAATGGAGCTAGCACAGAAAGGCACATCATTCCTGAATCCTGGCCAGATTGCCGTCCTTGGTGCTGATCAACCATTGTATGCTATAGCCAAGCAGCTCCAATGGCAATATCCTGCGACACTTGGTGAAGATAAGTTGGTCGTAAAGATGGGAGCATTGCATATCAAAGACAAAGCTCACCTTATGGCGGGCAAGCTCCGCGATTCAGGTTGGACCACCGTCCTTACCCAGGCACAGGTCTTGACTACAGGACGAGCTCAGTCTGCCCTCATTGAGCACCATATCAAACGCACACGTTATGTCCATCAAGTCACTCTCATGTCCCTTCATATTCTCTAGCAGAAGGCATACTCTGCTTATTGTGTGGATGTTCTGGGCCCCTCTGAAACATTCAAAATGTGGGACAAACAATCTCCAGCGGAGTTTCCACAGTTCAAGTACTGGTCTACCATCATGGAACTGATTGATTGATTGAAAACTTTATTAACAGATTGTAGAATGGGTACAATACAATACCACTCAATACAAACAATTGTTAAGGGGATGCAGACCAGAGAAAGACTTTCGTCTTGTTTACATCAGGGTCCCCCCATTTTCAATACATCATGACATTTATACACATACAAGATATACAAATATTCAGTACCGTTTAAGAGAAAGCGATCATAAAAGAAAATATATACATTTGAGGGGGAAGAAACTGTACATTGGAGGGGGTTGGGTGGGTGGGGGTTTGGACATTTACCGGGACCAGTTTAGAATTGCAGCCACCCGTAGGTGCTAGAGCTAGAGTTACTGTTCTGTCGATTTGTTCGGTCACTCCGAGAAGGACACTTCAAGCTGTACATTCAAGTGTGTGATGAGCTAGGCGGCTGGGTGGCACAGCAGACATTGCGCTCGTCACCAACGCAAGAGACACCGGGTTCGAATCCGGCTGTCTGCGTTGCCTCCGGCTTGGGCCAGCCGTCATACTAACTCAATTGGCAGAGTTAGCGTGTGGAAGTCGATGGGTGGTAATCTGGACGTTGTGGACAGCGACTCCTACAGGTCGGTTGGGGACGCCTGCACAGCAGAGACAGGAAATGGCGGGGGTAGTGTGAGCCTCCCACACGTTACACCTCGCCAATGAGAGTCCGCGCTGGCAGGTGAAAAGATGTGACAGGCTAGGGCTGGGCGATATAACGATAAATATCGCGATATATTTTAATAATCGATATCGAATATCGAAATAATTCTTTTATTTTTTTTTTTACACCTGCAACAGGGCAGTTTTAAAACCAGAGACAGTGGACAGACTTGTCTTTCTTGCCTGCAACTTAAAGTAATGGCTTTGCTTGTCCAAATGACAATACTGACCAAATTGAGATTTATTTTTCTCTTGTTGATTTATTTTGTTTGCTTTCTAATTTAAAATACAGTTTGAAACCGTCTGTACACAGTAGGCTATGTGTGCTAGCAGAACTAGACTCCAGTCACGAGTCACGGTGCACATGTGCGGTGGTTTGTCCACCAAAAAATAGGGATGCACGATATTGATTTTTTGACACCGATTCCGATACCGATATCTTTATGCTCCTCAAGCCGATAACCGATATTTATTGTATTATAATATTTTTTTTAACTGTATATATATATATATATATATATATATATATTTTTTTTTATCTTCCAGTAAGATTAGTTTGCGACGTTTAAATTCCTAAAAAAAAAACTCCACAATTTCTCGAGTACCGATAGCAGTACCGATGACGTCGGAGCTTATAAATACTAAAAAAATAAAAAAAAAAAATAAAAAAAAAAATATATATATATATATAATATATATATATATATTTTTTTTTTTATCTTTTTTTTTTTTTTTTTTTAGTATTTATAAGCTCCGACGTCATCGGTACTGCTATCGGTACTCGAGAAATTGTGGAGTTTTTTTTTTAGGAATTTAAACGTCGCAAACTAATCTTGTTGGCCGTTGTCTATTATCTCTCCTGCCTCTGTCTCTGCGAGCGGGCTCCCTCCCACACACACACACTCACTCACACACACACACACACACACACACACTCACTCACACGGTTGCTGCGCTGCCGACTCAGTACAGACAGCTCTGCTCTCATAATGGCGGAGAGAACGAAATGTTCAAAAGTCTGGGTCTATTTTACTAAAGTCGATGCTGACAATGCTCGTTGCCACAAGTGCAACAAGACATTTGCCAGTAATGTATAAGCGCTGGTACTTGTCAATGTGGCTGGCGGGGAGATAACGTTAGCTCCGAGTAGAGTAATGGCTGACAATCCGGAGGTAAATAAACGAACGAGGGCTTCTGATTGGTGGTAAGAAGAGGTGGGTGCAAGCCGTGGGACGTAATTGGCAGATCGACTGTCTGTCTCCGAATGTAACGTGACTACGTCACAGCCAAGAAAGGGAGCGCTCGATTTGTGAAAAACTCCCTGTTCCTAAACCACACGCTATCAGTTTTACCACAGTACTGGCAAAACGGGAGGAGGCTATAATAAAAACAAGCGCCCTTCATCCAAATCCACCCACACCGGATTTCTTTTAACCAAAAAATGTATTATATGTTATCGGAGCTATCAATAACGTTATCGAGTTTATCGGGATGACGTCATAATTGCTGATATCGGCCCGATAATTATCGGCCCGATAATTATCGTGCATCCCTACCAAAAAAGCGCCAAAAGATCGAAAATAAACTAGCAGAGCCAGAACTGTTCAACTCCCCTGGTGCCACAGCCAGCAGAGAAGCCGGTTTACTTTCGCTTTTAAACCAGCTGCAGCCTGATAACTGGAGTGTGAGGGGATGTAACACTAAAGATGGCGGCAATGACAAAGAATTGCTGCAAAATAAACATACATCTGTTAAAATGTTTTTTTTTTTTTTATATATACTTATAACAATTCGATAATTATCGATATCGAGAAATATGATAACATTATCATATCGTTATCACAATATGATTTTTTTCCATATCGCCCAGCCCCATGACAGGCTGCCTCCTCGTGTATCGGAGGGGACACGTGATGCAAGGCTTCTATCCTCCCTGCAACCGGCCAGTGGGGGGCATATGCGAGCAACGTTCAAGACAGGGGAGGCGAGAATTGGCACAGCGAAATTGGGATGAGAGAAAAATTGAAAAAGAGGAGAAAAAGTGGATATATAAAAAAAAAAGTGTGTGATGTGCTTGGTTTCACGTGATGGATCACACAAACTACGCTCGCTGGTTACCCGTCAAAGTTCGAGATTTTTTTTTTTGAGCTGCCTGAAAAAAATCCTGCCATTTATGAAGAGTTCATGAAGGGGAAATTCATAGAGGTCAGAGCGTAAGTTCAGCTTGATTGCAAAAGATCAATCCCACAAGCAATCAAACAGAATGCTGCAGTCCTGTGGTGGAGCAGCTGGACTCTATGAAAGCCCTGAAGCCCTCACACTCTTCCTGCTGGCAGGGCCTGACTGTGCCAGGTTGGTGCAAGAGTTTGAAGCTGTGTATAACAGCAGCACATCATCGTCAACATCTCATCACGAAGAGGCACATAGCTTGCAGGTCATGTTCAGGAAAGATGTCAAATCCTTCAGAGGTTATGGAGACCCACAGAAATCCATTTCTACCAAATAATGACCTTGTAGCACTCGACACACAAGACATTATGGAAACAAGTGGCTGACTCATTCGCAAGGGTTCACGAAGTTGGCATAGCCCTTTTACTGGAACCAGGCGACCTCTGTCCAGCTAAATATCCCAGAGTTCAGTACATGGGGCTGGTACTGGGACTCCACGACCAAGACTTGGGAACCTTACTGGACTCATCTTGCAGATGCCAGTAAAGCCTGCACCATTCTCCTCCACTGCGGCTGCAAAAAGTCATGTAGGGGGCGCTGCAAATGCTTTAAAGTTGGAGTCCATTGCACCTCAATATGTGAGGGTGCCTGTACCAACAATGAGGGTCGAGACTACAGTGAGATGACAATAAGTAATCTGGTTGTGTGATTATGGTATAAAAATCGTCACCTACAGCTTCTATCCACAATCACTCACCCTGGTAAATAAAAAGGACTGAGCACATCCATCCCCATAAACGTATATCTATAGACTGAGCACCTTGATGTGGTATGTGGATTGTCATTTTGGGCTAATGTGGGGTATGATTCTGTATTGTTTGTGTATTGTGCGGTATTTATTGTTGTTCCGTCATGTTTTCGCCTTTGTTGTTGTTGTTACCCCTGGCAACCAATTGTTGTTTAGGTTTATTTGACATTATAAATATTGCCTGGCAATCAATGTGTCTGATTCTGATATAATTATATGTTATATAGAATTTCACTTTTATAGACAGAAAAAACAAAAGTTCTGGTAAAACTCACTTTCGGGTAGAGCCATCTTGGAAATATGCAAATTAGGGGTCCAGACACAGCCAATTGTAAATATAAGCAATCCAATGTGTTTCTAATAGTCAAAAAACATAAAATAGACACTAAGTTTGTATTTCTAGTTAATTTGGTTCAAAAGATATAGCCAAGACCTTTTTCGGACAGCGGCCATATTGATTTGGCCACCAGGGTGGCCCCGGGGGTCGCCGGCTCGGGCGCCCTGGCAGAATCAATTGAGCATACTCTGGGCTACATCTGGGCCAAATTTGGTGCTTTTGCATGAAAATATCCCTAAGGCCCCCCAACTACATAGGGCTGTGCCACTGACACCCACTGCCTGGTGGAGACGGTCAATGAGGATAACATGGTCTATAGTGTCGAAAGCTGCACTGAGGTCTAAAAGCATAAGGACAGCACAGTTGCGGTTGTCAGTAGTGAGGAGCAGGTCATTGGTGATGTAAGAGCCGCATTTAAGCTTAACTGTTTTGATTCATTCTGAACCTGCATTAAAGGGGCTATGCATTATAAATGTCATTTTTCAGTCTCTAGCATTGTATTATAGTAATAGGAGTTCGTATCAATGTGTTTTAGGGTCTAAATACCATATTGGCGGATTGCTCCGATTCAGCCCAGCCCCTCTCGTCCTCTAGTAAATCGGGTCATTTTGATTTGAAGTCCTGAGTCACGTCCTGAGTCACGTCATTCGGCGCACAGTGATGCGATTGGCTCTGTGGTTGGAGCTAATGCCCGCCCCCATTCTACCTAGACTAGACAGCGAGTGGAGCTGCGGGGCCGTGCGCTTTGGAGGGAGAGAAAGGAAGAGAGAGCCGAGAGGGAGAGAAAGGAAGAGAGAGGGAGGGAGGGAGAGAGAGGGGGCACTTGGGGGGGGGGGGTACCTGCCGGCCGCGCGCCACACGGGAGATTGAAAGAAAGAAAAAAAGCTGCCCCGTCTCATCAGCGAGTGATGATGAATTGGTTTTTAACAACATTATGAATATGTGAAGCTCTATTTATTTGTTTGTATTGTTTTTTTTAATCTTGAAGATGAAAAGTCTTTTTTAAAGGCTTGATGTAAAGTTTGTTTCATACAGTACAAAATAAAGTACTTTAAAAAATCAAAAAAAAAAATCTCTCTCTCTCTCTCTCTCATGGTATAAATGATTATTTGTGTAAATAAGGTTATACGCCGACCATTAAGAAAATACATGTTAGTTTAGGAATAAGGGGCAGGTAACTATAAGATTTATTCTTCTTCCTGCTCCTTTTGTCCATGGAATGACTATTTATGATTTTTTTAATGAAGAAACTATGATTGTATTATTCCATGTGGCAAATAAAAACTCTGAACTGAACTGAACTCTCTCTCTCTCTTCCCCCCCTCCCTCCCTCCCTCTACCAGTGCAGACTGTGGTCTGACTGTCACTCAAAGTGCTTATGGGCGGAGCCAGGCCATAACAGCCTGATTTCTTGAGGCTGAAAAATGATGGTTTCGAGTACTTGATTAGAAATATAAAACAATGAATTTTTTTGAAAAAAACCTTACAAATGTCTTCAATAGACTAACAGGAATTGTGTAAAGTTGCCCAAATAGTGCTAGGAATAGCAGTGCATAGCCCCTTTAATACATTTCTCTGTTTCAGTGAGTGGGGCGCTTTGCTCAGGTGAATGGGGCGGGGCTAACGCTATAAGCCACAGGTGCGGCGTGTGATGGCAGAGCAGCAGGCAGCAGCAATACTGTCATTGACACGCAACGCAGACACAACCTTTTGTTCCCGAGATTATTAGGATCTCTTGTTTATTTCTATGTACGATATTGTTTTCATATTTTGTTCTTGCTGGACATTAAAAGAGCAAAAAGAGCAACAAAAACGTGCAGTGGTTTCGGTTCTGCGACTGCGAGTCTGACACTGCTTCCCAGCCCTACAAGTGGCCAAGAAAGGAATATTCAAATAGAGTTATAGGACAGACTTGTTTGGATTTTGGCCACTACATTAAGTCAATGACAAGCTGTGATTGAAGAGCACGGATTATTGGAGGATCAAAGGGATCCAAAGGAACGAAAAAGGAATATTGGAGGATCAAAGGGGTCCAAAGGAACGAAAAACGCCGGCCCGACGCGTGGCTACAAACGGAGGAAGGAAACGCCGGCCTGACGGCTGTAAACAAGCAAACAAGCAAATAATTGAGGTATGTGCTTGCAAATCCCAACGCCACATGAATAATTATTCGTTTGGAATAAATGCATGAATTATTACTAAACGGACTTCACCTCTGATACTGGTGTTTATGGACAGTGAATATTTTATTTTGTGCTTGTGACATTCATGGATAAAAAGAGCAGCCAAGGAAACGCCGGCCTGGCGTGCAGCTGTGAACAAACAAACAATTGAGAAAGACAAGGATAATGAAATAACCAGCCACTGTTTCTAAACACGTTGAAGACCGTTTGGATTTATTTATTTGTTTATTCTGAATTAAAATGGCGAGTTCAGATGAGGCAGACCCGCCCGTTAATGACATGGATGAGGCGCAGCTGCGCGCATCGAGACAAGGAAAGGCTTCCCATTTAACACGGAGAATGAACATTGTGAACAGCCTAATGTCTGATAAAGAATGCCTGGATGAAGTCAAAGGGAACATGATAAAGTTTAACGGACTTTCGGATGGTTTTAAAGCCTTGCATGTCTCATATGCGCAAATGTTGGATGAGAGCGCAAGACAAGAGGACGATGAGAAATGGTATCAGCCGAGAGCCACACAGATAATCTCATTCCTTGCCAAAGTTACAAAGTGGATAACCGACGTAGAAAAAGCTGATTCACTCAACTTGATTCAAGTGGAAGGTCTGCCAGCTGACGAAGGTGAAAATGACGGAGTAGGGTATATCTGCAGTGCCGCAGCCCGAAATGAAGACTGCGATCCAAATAGGATGGCCACACGCTCAACGAGGTCTAGCCACTCTTCCTCCCACTCCTCCTCTTCCTCAAAATTATGCATCAACGCGGAGGCAGAGAGAGAATCCTTATTGGCTAAAGCTTCTATGTTACAAGAAAAACATGCCATTGAAGAACAGGAACAAATGTTACAAAAAAAGAGAGAAACATTAGAATTACAAGGAGACATAGCAGCCAGCACAGCCAAAATTAACTACCTTAAAGACATTGAATTAAAAAGGTGCCGCCCTGCACAGGCTGAAGCAGCAGCTACCACGCTGGTATATTCAAAGCCAGATGTTTCAATTCATCCTTATGACATAGGTGCTCCAGTTGTTAGGAGCAAGGCAGGCGCACATCACTTGCCCTTTTTTAATGTTAATGATGGTAATGCTCACAGTTGGCCCGATGCTCAGTGGGAAGATGACATTAATGACCAGCACCAGCCCCAACCAGTGCACAATACTCGATCTGTCATGCCCCAAAACACACAGCCAACTCTGACACAAAGACAAAGCACCCCTACACCCAGCACAGCAAAGGATGACCACTTGATTAAAATACTGGAAAATCAAAGCAGCTTGACGAGGATTCTTGTGAAACAACAACTTCTCTCGACGCTGCCGCAGGGAAATATTCCACCCTTTGATGGACACATTCTGGAATACAAGTCCTTTATTCACTCCTTTGAACATTGTATTGAAAGCAAAACAGACAACAACATAGACAGGTTGCAGTTCCTTATACAGTTTACAAGAGGCCAAGCTCAACGGCTAGTCAAAAGCTGTGAATACATGTCTCCAGACAGAGGCTATCAGAAAGCAAAAGATCTACTAAAGGAAAACTTTGGGAACGAATACAAGCTCTCTTGTGCTTACCTGGAAAAAGCTTTATCCTGGCCCCTGGTTAAAACTGAAGATTCAAGGTCGCTGCAGGATTACGCCATGTTTCTAAGGAGTTGCTGCAATGCTATGGAGGAAATGGAGTACTTGGAGGAACTAGACACAGTGTCCAACATGAGAGGCATTGTGCTTAAGCTACCGTACAAACTCCGGGAGAGATGGCGCAGCACAGCCTACGCACTGCAAGAGGAGCGCAGTCGTAGAATAAGGATTTTAGACCTTGTCTGTTTCATTGAAAGGCAAGCTCGCATACTGGCAGACCCAGTTTTTGGCGATCTTCAAGACCAGTCAGTTGCCAAAGGAAAGGTGGCTGTAAATACTAGATTTCCTGTTAAACCACAGATCCCAAGGGTGTACGACAGCAGTTTTGCCACAGGTGTCACTATTTCCCCAAAAGAAAAAGAGCGTGAACCCTCCTGTCCCTTCTGTAGAGGTGGACACATTGGATATGTGCTTTCTATTGGAAAGGAAGGCGCATAGTGAGAAGATTGGCTTCTTGAATGATCATAATGTGTGTTTTGCCTGTTTGTGCACTGGGCACATGAGTAAAGAATGTAGGCAACGCCTCTATTGCAAAATATGCAATCTTAGGCACCCTAGCATACTTCATATCCACCAAAGAGAGAAAGGAACAGATCAAAGGCCAGCCAAAAGAGAGTCAGAGACAGCAATGGGCAGTGCTCCGATCTCTGTACAATCCAGTGGTCTTACAGGGGCCGGTGAGCAGGACTGTACACTCTCTATAGTACCAGTACAGGTAAAATCTAAAAAAGGACATGTTACAATGACTACCTATGCCTTCCTGGATCCCGGTAGCTCAGCATCTTTCTGCACTGAGCGGCTGATGAGCAAGCTGAACGTCACCGGAAGAAGAACAAGCATTCTCCTTCGGACTATGGGCCAGGAGAAAGTGGTTAGAAGCCACATTGTTTCTGATCTGGAAGTGGCTGCACTAGACAGTGACATGTTTTGTGAGCTCCCTGACATTTACACACAGGAAAGCATGCCAGTCCACAGAGGCAACATTCTGAGACAGAAAGACCTTCAAAGATGGCCTCACTTGGAACATGTTTACATTTGAGATTGACTCTGGGATTGACCTGTTGATAGGAGCCAACGTTCCCAAGGCATTGGAGCCTTGGCGAGTTATACGGAGTGTGGACGAGGGTCCATACGCAGTCAAAACTGTGTTGGGTTGGACTGTGAACGGACCTCTCGGAAGAAAATTGGACAACCAGAATCGTCCAAAGAATGGGAGTTTGGCAAGAGACAAATCAAACCCAGCAGAGGACAGACAAGCTGCCACTTCAGAGAAAGAGCTACAAGAGGATTTGAACCGAAAATTGGAAAAGAAAGAAGAGCGAACAGACGATTCTGTTGCTTCCAAGAGAGAGAGGCGGCGCAACAGAAACGTAGACAATAACATTAAGTTTGAAAGCAACAATTCTGAGGACCATCACATGGATTTCAAGCCTGTGTCCCAGGAAAAATCGAAGGACAACTTTGATACAGGAAAGAAATTCAGAGCTGAAAGAGAATCAAAGAAGGAAGCACTGGCGAGTCCAAAACCGAAATGGCCAGTTGAAGATTCATACACAACTGACTCTAGGGACAAAGCAAACGATGACACTACTTCTGAAATGCCCCGTGGCTATAAGGGCCAAATTGAAACGAAGAGGGGTCCAGGGAAGATGAAGCAGGGCCGGCTCAAGGACAAAAGGTTTGCCTTCAACAGGAAAGAGAGGTGAAAAGAAAAGAGAGCTGTGAGAACGCCAGAAATTGAACTTCAACAGGAAGCGGAAGAGCCATGATGACATCAGATGTTCATATTCATTGAATCCCATAGACTGATGCATAGATATACACCCATAGACTAATACATAGACATACACCCATAGACTGATGCATAGATATACACCCATAGACTGATACATGGAGATATGCACTCATAGACTGATACATGGAGATATACACTCATAAACTGGCTTTGCCACTTTGGATTACAGTTTTTTAGTTTTTTCTGACTTGACTGACCTAGCGATCATAAAGATCCCTCCTTAAGGCTATGTGCTAGTAACCTCTGGCCCTAGGATACGGTTAAGAATGAAGAATAACAAGTCGGGCGGTTAGGTGGCCGAGCGGAGATTGCGTTCGTCACCAACCCCGGAGCTGTGAGCTGGATTCGAACAGTCGCCTGTTCGAATCCAGCTCACAGCTCCGGGGTTGTCACCAGCTTGGCTGGCCGTTCACACTAATACAATTGGCTGTATTAGAGGGTGGGAGAAGCTGGCGGGGTGGGTCCGGGTCGTTGTAAACAGCGACTCCTACAGTTCGGTCGGGGCGCCTGCTAAGCGCGGATAGGACCTGAGGGGGATAGTGTGATCCTCCCACACGCTACGCCCTCTCAATGAGAATCCACGCTGCCAGGTGAAAAGAAGCGGTGATTGGCTGGACGTGTGTCGGAGGAAGCACGTGGTAGCCTCCACTCTCCCAGATGATCTGACTGTGGGGGGTAAGTGCGCAGCGACCAGGAAGGGATTAGGAATTGGCATACGACTAACATTGGGATGGGAGAAAATCGGAGGAAAATGGAGGGGGAAAAAGATCAATAAAAAAGAAGAATAACAGTTCTTCTTTCAACATCAACAAGGGATGTAATGTATATACTTTATTTTTCTAAATTCATTTGTTGATAGTTTGAGTAATTGATTCTTAGAGAACAATTAGGGGCCGGTGTAAGAGCCGCATTTAAGCTTAACTGTTTTGATTCATTCTGAACCTGCTTTAATACATTTCTCTGTTTCAGTGAGTGGGGCGCTTTGCTCAGGTGAATGGGGCGGGGCTAACGCTATAAGCCACAGGTGCGGCGTGTGACGGCAGAGCAGCAGGCAGCAGCAATACTGTCATTGACACGCAACGCAGACGCAACCTTTTGTTCCCGAGATTATTAGGATCTCTTGTTTATTTCTATGTACGATATCGTTTTCATATTTTGTTCTTGCTGGACATTAAAAGAGCAAAAAGAGCAACAAAACGTCCAGTGGTTTCTGTTCTGCGACTGCGAGTCTGACACTGCTTCCCAGCCCTACAAGTGGCCAAGAAAGGAATATTCAAATAGAGTTATAGGACAGACCTGTTTGGAAGTTGGCCACTACAGGTGATCTTAAGCAGGGCAGATTCTGTGCTGTGGTTGGCTCTGAAACCTGACTGAAATGTGTCCAGGATGTTATTCAAGTGCAGGTAGGGAGACAGCTGAGAGAGAATAGCCTTTTCAAGGACCTTTGATAGGAATGGGAGCTTGGAGATTGGCCTGTAATTATTGAGCTGGGTGGAGTCTAGGTTGGGTTTTTTCAGAAGGGGCTGGACCACTGCATGTTTGAAGCAGGTTGGAACGGTACCAGTGACTAGGGAGGTGTTAATGATAGAGAAGATGCTGGGGCCAGTTGTGGGAAATACTTCTTTGAGAAGAACAGAGGGAACTATGTCAAGGGGGGAGGTGGTTGGTTTCATGGCTGAGACTATATCTGTGAGAGTAGAGAGGGTGATGGGTTGAAAACAGGCCAGGGTGGATGATCAGGGCGGCGAGACATCTAAGCTACGTGTAGGTGGTGTGATGTTGTTTCTGATTACCTCAATGTATGTCATATATGTTATGATGAATTGAAAATGGGGGACCCTGATGTAAACAAGACAGGGCTCTACGCTAACCTTTTTCCCAAGGAGCACATGTGCTCCTAAATGAAAACATTTAGGAGCACCCAAAAATATTTAGGAGCACAGTGAAAATATTTCAAGTAACAAGAGTTTATTTTTTTTCCAAAAATAAATGTATATTTGTACTGTGCGTGCATGTGCAAACGGGAACGGGACACACATCTGTGCAATAGCACATACCACCAAAGTCACTGGCCCACTGTGTGTGTGTGTATCTGTGTGTGCAAACGGGAATGGGACACAGACATTTGAACTATTAAGTGATTAATGCCTACTGTGGCAAAGTTGTAGCCAACAACTAGGCCTAATAAGAAAGGCAGTGACATTGAACAAAAAGGAGACACTGGCATTACCACCAGGGCCATCAGTAGAGGGGACTGTAAGGTGCCCTTTTGGTATACTACCTTTGCTAAAACTGTGTTCCCTGTTAAAGGTGGTAACTACTGGAATAGCCTACCAGTTGCGATTAGAGAGTGCCCCACATACTCCATGTTCAAGACCCATCTTAAACTACATCTTAAGGCAAACCAGAACTGTGATCATTTTTTATCTGATTTAGTTTATGTAACTTGTTTCTTGTTTTTATCATTGATTGTCACCAGGCTTTTACCCTAAGCAGGCTATTTATTTATTGAAAGAATTTTGCTGTCTCCTGGTGTAAATTAGCTCTTGCTACAACCCTGCATGTTTACATTTTGTATTTTGTACTTGATGTTCATTAACATGTGCTGTCCCTATCAAATAAACTA
Organism: Notolepis coatsorum; assembly: GCF_963971535.1. Lineage (NCBI taxonomy): Eukaryota > Metazoa > Chordata > Actinopteri > Aulopiformes > Paralepididae > Notolepis > Notolepis coatsorum. Next base: position 125,682,845 of record NC_140165.1, on the reverse strand, counting down.
TTAAATCAAACTACTGCTACAAAAGTAACAGTCACTTAACTTTAGCTTTTGCCCCTTTTATGCATACAATGCCTATGGTTTGGCTGTGTTGCTCTTCTAGAAAAATAATCCTTTCAGGGTTGCCTATTGAAATACTGTACACCTCCAGTACAGAAACATTGTTTATGAGTTTGCGTGTCAGGTAGACCATTGATTGACAGTCGATTCTGCCAATTACGTCACACCGCTTGCACTCCGGCCGTCCGGCGCTGCAGCTGGGCCCTATTGCGCACCTCTGCTGTTGATAACGCTAGCCAAGTTAGCTGTACACACATACACAGTGGGCCAGTTACTTTGGTGTAGGGGTGTAACAATGCATCGATCCTAAGGGGAAAATTCAACTGCATCGATTTGAAAATGTTAGAATCGATTATCGCAATTTGAATGTGTACACAGTGTTGTGTTGTTATCATGTCCGTTACAGTCAACACAATGACATACGCTACTGCATCAACGTTATGATTAACAAAGCAAGGCATTCGTTTTGTTGCATTAACGTTATATTACTATTGCTATCGCTAAATCTAGGTGTTCTAAAATCTATTGCTATTGTAAAGACTATAATAAAGGTTTCAAGTTTCAAGTTTCTTTAATAGTTGTCATACAGAAGTACAGAATACTTTTATACAAAATGCTTCTTACTGTTACGCTCCAGAGACTGTGCAAGACAAGATAAGTATGAAATAAAATAACATAGTATAGCATGTGAATTAAAAGTAAAAAAAATTAGGTCACAGTGTTCAGTATAGACATATGTACAATGTTCGATGCAGAATAGACGTAACTGAGTTACCATATAATATACAATACTATGCAGTGTACTAATATACAATACTATATAGTGCAAGGCAGAAATGGGATGAGGTGCAATTTAGGTACAATTTACAGTAGGTGTACGAGTTGTAGTGCAAATCCTTTATCAATAAATATAAAGTGTGTTTGTGTGATCTAAAGTGTGGAGAGTGGGTGCTGCAGTGTGTTGTTTGTTTAAGTGAGTGTGTGCGTGTGGGTGTGTGTGCTGTGTGCATTTGATGGTTGTTGCATAGTGTTTATTGTTCGTTTAGCAGCCTGATGGCCTGGGGATAGAAGCTTCTTCTGAGTCTTTCTGTGCTCGCCTTAAGACTCCGGTATCGCTTGCCTGACCGCAGCAGTTCAAAGAGGCAGTTGTTCGGGTGGCTGGAGTCCTTGATGATTCTCTTAGCCTTCCCCCTGCACCGCTTGTTGTAAATGTTCTGGAGGGTGGGAAGCCCCCCTCCAATTGTGCGTTCGGCTGAACGTGTCACTCTTTGTAGTCTGCTACGGTCTTGTGCAGTGCTATTCCCAAACCAGGAGGTGATGTTGCCAGTCAGGATGCTCTCTATTGTACATGAGTAGAAGTTCCTAAGGATCTTCTGACTGACTTGGAACTTCCTTAGGCGCCTGAGGAAGTAGAGGCGTTGTCGTGCCTTCTTCACAACACTGTCAATGTGTGTGGTCCATGTCAAGTCCTCGGATATGTGGGCTCCGAGGTACTTGAAACTGTTCACTCTCTCAACCGGTGCCCCGTCGATGCTGAGGGGGCTGTAGTCCTTGACCCCCGACCTCCTGAAGTCCACAATCATCTCTTTTGTTTTGCTGACGTTCAGGGAGAGGCAGTTCTCCTGACACCACTGTGACAGATTCTCTACCTCTTCCAGGTAGGCCCTCTCGTCGTTGGCAGAGATCAGGCCCACCACTACTGTGTCATCAGCAAATTTGATGATTGTGTTGTTGTTCCGCTGTGCCACGCAGTCATGTGTGTACAGGGAGTAGAGGAGGGGGCTCAGAACACAGCCCTGGGGGGCCCCTATGTTGAGCCTGATGGATGAGGAGGTGCAGTTGCCTGCTCTTACCACCTGGGGTCTGCCCGTCAGGAAGTCCAAGACCCACTGGCAGAGGTCATAGTTCAAGCCCAGGTCCCTGAGCTTGGCTATGAGTTTGGAGGGGACTATGGTATTGAATGCTGAGCTGTAGTCGATGAACAGCATTCTCACATAGTTCCCCTGCCTCTTGTCCAGGGGTGATGCTGCGGTGTGCAGCACATGGGCTATGGCGTCCTCCGTGGACCTGTTGGGGCGATATGCAAATTGCAGGGGGTCCAGGTTGATAGGGAGGGAGGAACAGATGTAGCCCTTCACTAGCTTCTCAAAGCACTTCATGGCTATGGAGGTGAGGGCTACAGGGCGGTAGTCGTGCTCCCATAGTCGAGCGGACTGTACTCGGACTGGACTCCACGGAGTTCTGCTGCTCGGAAAACGCTTGCATATCGCAATGGCAGACTTTCAGGAAGTAAACAAGCAAAATGAGAGCTTCCGATTGGTCATTTGCTTTATTTCCCATGAAACCAGTCACGTCACTCTACTGTGATTGGACCATTGGCAGTGCAATGTGGGACATGTCGTTTTTTAACGATTCTCGGCGGAGAAATAAAAAGAACGACTGAGGCTGTAAAATTACTTGCACACCATGCGAGTAATTGATTTTTCAGGTTCGCACACATTTTTAGGGGCATATGCGAGCAATATGGTCGCACTGTAGAGCCCTGCAAGACGAAAGTCTTTCTCTGGTCTGCCTCCCCTTAACAATTGTGTGTATTGAGCTGTACTGTACTGTACCCATTCTGCAATCTGTTAATAAAATGTTCAATCAATCAATCAATCAAAACAGAGCTAAGATAGCTAACGTTAGCTAAGCTAGTAGCAACAATTAGTTAGTAACTAATTACGACTCATGTACTTACTGATTCAATACTTTCTTTCGGATCCCGAAGACTTGGTACAGCTCCCTTCTTTAGCAACAGCCTGGAAATCTCCCCAGCATTATAAAGTCCTTCAATGTCATCTTTGCAAAAATGTGCGGTGCACACCCGACTATGAGAAGTTATAGCAGTTGGGGGGTCTCCAAAAACGAACTGGGCCCATTGCTTGCGGAGCACGATATCGTCAGGAAACGAGTGCAAGGACGTATTCGCTGCTTGGCAGCCAGGAACAGCACATGTCTTGCCCGTTTTGCTCCATGTTTTTTGTTTCTTGTTTAATATTAGCATCTTTAAACCTGACTGAGGTTCCCCACTCTCCTTCCAATCATCACTGTCATCAGTCTCAGAACAGTCTGAAGAGAGAAGCTGGTCATCTCTAGTTGGTTCTAAATCACCAGCTGGATCTAAGTTACTGGCTGGTTCTGATACTCCACAGTCCTCTCCATCAGGTTCTGTTTTCATCTGTCCAGTCGAGGTGCTGGGTAAAGAGTAAGCTTCTCTGTTTTTCTCCCTCTGGGTTTGAAGAGGCTGGAAGGACAGAGCGTTCTCTTGACCATCTTCACATTTCACTGGGTCTACTGTGATCTTGGAGAGATCAGCTTCTTCCAGCCCTTGATGTAGTTCCTCTTTAATCTGTAGGAGCTCTGGGTCCTGGGTTTGGCTGAACAGTGAGGACATAGTATTCTCTCCGTCATGTTCATATTTCACAGGGTGTAAGGTCATCTTGGAGCCATCAGCCTCCTCTAGATCTTGAAATAGTTCCTCCTGTTCCTCTTTAATCTGTAGGGACTCTGGCTCCTGGATTTGGTTAAACCACGAGGACTGAGGTTTCTCTTCATCATGGTCACTCTTCACAGAGACAGGATTGAATGTGACCTTCATGATATCAGCCTCCTGCAGACCATGGAGGTGCTCTCCCTCCTGACTGCTCCAGAGTTCCTCCTGTTCCTCTTTAATCTGTGAGGGCTCTGGGTCCTCCTGGTCCAGACTGAGGCTCCTCTCCTGCTGCTCAGGGGGAACCTCCTTACAGACTGACAGCTGTGAGGGCTCTGGGTCCTCCTGGTCCAGACTGAGGCTCCTCTCCTGCTGCTCAGGGGGAACCTCCGTACAGACTGACAGCTGTGAGGGCTCTGGGTCCTCCTGGTCCAGACTGGGGCTCCTCTCCTGCTGCTCAGGGGGAACCTCCGTACAGACTGACAGCTGTGAGGGCTCTGGGTCCTCCTGGCTCAGACTGGGGCTCCTCTCCTGCTGCTCAGGGGGAACCTCCTTACAGACTGACAGCTGTGAGGGCTCTGGGTCCTCCTGGTCCAGACTGAGGCTCCTCTCCTGCTGCTCAGGGGGAACCTCCTTACAGACTGACAGCTGTGAGGGCTCTGGGTCCTCCTGGACCAGACTGGGGCTCCTCTCCTGCTGCTCAGGGGGAACCTCCTTACAGACTGACAGCTGTGAGGGCTCTGGGTCCTCCTGGTCCAGACTGGGGCTCCTCTCCTGCTGCTCAGGGGGAACCTCCTTACAGACTGACAGCTGTGAGGGCTCTGGGTCCTCCTGGTCCAGACTGAGGCTCCTCTCCTGCTGCTCAGGGGGAACCTCCTTACAGACTGACAGCTGTGGGGGCTCTGGGTCCTCCTGGTCCAGACTGAGGCTCCTCTCCTGCTGCTCAGGGGGAACCTCCTTACAGACTGACAGCTGTGGGGGGTCTGGAGGGAAGAATAATAATAATATGAATAACAAACATTAAGATGCAGTAGTAGTGTTGTCAAAAATATCGATTTTTCTATACATATCGATTCTGAATATTTAAAAGTTTCAATACCAATTTCCCGCAATATCGATACTTTCTGCACTATCGATACCAGCTGGCTTTCTCGCCGTCTTCTCTCCTACAGCAAGTTGCTGACACACAGGCACACACGCTGCTGCAGTGCACACATTGCCCCTCCCCCTCACAGACCCGTCTCGTCCACAAATCCCCTCATTCGCTCCGAGTGCAGAGCCTCCGGCAACTTGTGGTGACAGCTCCTCTTTCAACATCACTGAAGCATTAAACAAAATGGGCCAGTAAACTATTAATGTTAGTTTGATACACGAGGCGTTGTCTAACATTATCTAGCTGGCTATCATATATAGCTCATAATATCAACGGCTGATAACATCATTGAAGTTCGTTTTTGCAGCCGTTGGCTAGCGTTGAGTTAAATGTAGGGTGCAAGAATTGAGTTCTGTATTAATTGAGAATGATTTACATGTTATGGCCTTATCTGAGACACATTTGGATACATTTATAGAGGATACAGAGGTTTGATTGATTGAAAACTTTAATTAACAGATTGCAGAATGGGTACAGTACAGTACAGCTCAATACACACAATTGTTAAGGGGATGCAGACCAGAGAAAGACTTTTGTCTTGTTTAGATCAGGGTCCCCCATTTTCAATTCATAATGACACACAACATACACAACATACAGATATACAGATATAATCATACAGATACAGATATAATAATCTAATCTAATCATCTAATCTAATCATGACATTTATGACATACGTGACATATAGATATACAGTAGTTACATTTGTGACATACAAGATATGCAAATATACAGTACTGTTAAACAGATCCTATATCCTAACAGTAAATATATACATACACAGGGAGGGAATTTTACATTAGGACGGGGTGGGTGGGTGGCAGGGGGGTTCAGATATTTACGGGGGCCAGTTTCGAATTGCAGCCTCCCGTAGGTGCTCTTTGAGAGTGGTTTTGAAGGTGGGTAGTGATTAAATATTTTTTTACGGCTGTGGGTAAGGCATTCCACATTGATGTGGCATAATTGCGGAACGTGTTTAGTCCCTTGTTTGAGCCGAATCTGGGTTTAACATGATTTGTGGAGCTCCCTCGGGTGTTGTGATCGTGGTATTCACTGACCTTTGGGAAGTATTTTGACATGTACATGGGTACCTTAGTGGTGTAGTGTATCTTGTAGACCAGGCCCATTGCAAGTTCCTGTACTCTGTCATCTACTCTAAGCCATCCTAGGTTGTCAAAATGGGCAGGGGTGAGGTGGGTTCTAGGAGTAAGGTCAAGCAGTAGTCTGACCAGTTTGTTTTGTGATGTTTGTAATCTTGTTTTAGTGCCTTTGAGGTGTTTTGGTACCACGAGGTGCAGGCATAGTCGTTAGGGCTGACCTTTGAATTTTTTTTGGCATTCGAAGCTTCGGGCCAAGATTCCATTTTAATTCGAAGCTTCGAGATAAAAAAAAAAAAAAAAAAAAAAAAAAAAAAAAAAAAAAAATTTATGTTGTGGGACTTGTACAGCACTTTGTTCAACTTTGTCAGTGCTGTAAAGTTTAAACCTTTTAAAAGTCCCGTGACTTTCAATTCCCTTATCGCTGCCTACAGTTGCGCAATAATGTTAGCGTTAGCATGTAGCCATGGCAGACTCTATTTGATTCCTTAAGGGCTCGAAATTGCCTGGGTTTTGGTAATATGCTCCCGAAATGCTCCCGCTGTTTGGCTACTTCTATGTGCAGTGAAAACTACTTGAATGCTTTAGAACCTAGTCATTGATTTAGATCAGGGTGAGCTCAAATTAGCCGCGGAGCTAACGTGAGCTAACGCTATTTAATCAAGCTCACAAAGAGAGATAAACAGCTGACAGCGGATAGTACAGGTACAAATACAATAAAACAGCAGGTGGGGGCTGTTGTGTAAACCTTGTACTCTTTAGTTCACATATAATGAGAGACGGATTGTTTGTTTACAAGTCTGTAAGCCAGGAAGTACAGTGGTGCAACATACAAATGTGTCCGTGTAGCAACACAAGCCAATACCTTATAGGACAGGGGCCCGGGGAGGGAGCTCTCTCTGTGTGTGTGTGTGTGTGTGTGTGTGTGTGTGTGTGTGTGTGTGTGTGTGTGTATGAGTGTGTGTGTGTGTGTGTGTGTGTGTGTGTGTGTGTGTGTGTGTGTGTGTGTGTGTGTGTGTGTGTGTGTGTGTGTGTGTGTGTGTGTGTGTGTGTGTGTGTGTGAGAGACAGAAGTCAGAGGAATAACGACCTGTTATTCAATAGATTAAATTAGTTTAAGAATAAAAAAATAAATACATTTTAAGAGAATCTCAAATACATTATTTTATTTAAGTGTAGGCTATAGTTAATGTTTAATTTTTTACAGTTTTTGTATTTTTCTGACATGGGGGCTCAACAATAAATAACAATCAGAAATGTCAAGTTGCATGTTGTTATTCTAACCAGCTTAGACCCCTACGCTCTGCATCTTCTGGCCGCCTCAGACCTACTCCTATCCGAGCTCCGGGAGGGTCATCAAAGAGAAGTCGCCTATTCTCAGTCCTTGCCCCACAATGGTGGAATGAACTACCCACCCCAGTTAGGACAGCCGAATCACGTCCAATCTTTCGCCGTCGACTAAAGACGCACTTCTTCAACCATTATCTGAATAAAAAAAAATATATCTAACCCTAACTAACCGTACTGTCATGCACTTGTCCTAATAAACTAACCTACACTGTAGCACTCAACACTTTGATGAACATTGTTGCTCAGCTGATAGAGTTGTGCCCTTCCTGATGGCTTGTCGTACAGAACTTGTAAGTCGCTTTGGATAAAAGCGTCAGCTAAATGACTAAATGTAGTTCTGTTGCATTTCCAATTTATTTATTTAAATTATAAATTGATCAGGTATCGATAAGGGAATCGATAAAGAATCGAATCGATAAGCAGAATCGATAATGGAATCGTATCGATAAAATCCTATCAATTCCCATCCCTAGCCACGAGAGCACTGCACAAGACCCGCGGACATATAGAATGTTTAATAAAAGTTCCCGCAGTACTGGCCAACCCGCAGACATATATAATGTTTAATAAAAGTTCCTGCAGTAGGCTACTGGCCAACCCGCGGCGGACATATATAATGTTGAATAAAAGTCCCGCGCAGCGTTTCCGTTAGAACATATTCGTGCCGGTCTGGGTGTCCTGCAAGATTTCTATCCCCGGACATATTCGAGAAATTCCGGTCAGCCTGGTTTTCCTTTTTACCGGCTGAATGCCACCATCGGCGCCAATGTTAACGTTAATATCGCCTAATCTATGTTTTAAATTATGGCGTCTAATCTGCCCATCGCATTATCAAAGACTATTTTCCAGTCAGTGCTGTCAAGGCTGTTTATCGCGTCGTTTCCGTTTCAGAGCAGTTAGAAAAGCCCCCGTTTTCAGATAAAAAAACAGCTCATTCTGGAGCATTCTATGAAAATCGTCTTTTAGTGGAATATTCCACAACGTTGATATTCGTCGGCCTTTTTATGAATCGTTTTCAAATAAACGCTAGATGATCAATATTATACGTGCACGCAAGCACATTCAGGCCGCGCACGGATAATCGCTCCGTTCATTTCCTCTCTGACTTTTACAATGAAACTGAAAGAAGACATTTCACAAAACAGTTTATAACTTCATCAAACTTACTCTGATTATCCTAACACTGATAACATAGAGTCCTTACCTGACATCAGATGGTATCCAACTGGTATATTCCAATTCCTGATCACCATTCGAAAAAATCGATACGTGTATGGATCCAACGCGATACTGTAGAACTCCATGATCAGCGGGGATCTGAGGTTCCAGAATGAACTGTGGTAACCCCGGCTGGATCAGTGAACTGGAAAATGTGGATATAATGTCGCACCTCAGCCAGGAGAATTAAACTTTCCACTCGGGCCTGAACGCTCGACATTTCTGTTTCTGTTTTCTTTCACCACGGCATCAGCGGTCTCTGTGACTTCAAGTTCAGAAGACTCATCTTCGTTGTCATTATTATTCGACCTGCTTGTGCTTGGTTTCATGAAATATTTGTTAAGCTTAGCTTGTTTGGCCATCTCTCTCTCTCGCTCGTATACCTGTTTGTCGTTATGGTGGCCAGGCAGACTCAAAAAAAGAAAGAAAAAAGATTCACATCCGAGCGGCGCCATCCGCGCTTTATCAGAGTGAAGCAACAATGAAACAAAATGTAATGATTGTTTCGTTCATCGCATAGGCTATTTAATTTTAGCCTATTTTAATACAATTCAAATAATAAAATTGTGCTTAGAGAAATTATTTTCACCAGACATTATGACCGGAGAGATTTAAATATTCGGACTTCAACATATTTTGCCGGTCAAATACCGGTAATTACCGGCTAACGGAAACGCTGGTCCCGCGGTACGTTAAACACAGCAGAAGATGGAAAACAGACAGACTGACCAACGGGGAACTGCATCCAACCCTAGTACAACCCTCGAGTCTAAAGGCCTCTGCATGCTACAGAAACTTCAAAGCAACTTCAACACAACATCGACAAAGCAACGGTGTTGCAGACACATTACCTTTATGCTTCTGCAAAATCAACGCGCAGCCTATGATGCAACAAAATGTACCCCGGATGTGCGGCTCGAGCGCGCCCAGCCCGCCTGAATACTTTGGGCAGCCGAAGGTGCGCAGTGCGCACTCTAGCAATTACAAACGGATTTCCCTTCTCAACCATACATCGTTAGTATAATAATAGCCCTGTTTATGTTTGTTTTCGCTTGTGTTCTTGTATATAGTGTAATATAGTTATATCGCCACATCAACCCAGTCCATCCCCATTGTTTCCCCAATCTCCTTCCACGGATTCATCGTCATAATGCTATCCTTGTAGTCTTTAGACCCGCTATTATATAAATGTTTGTACTTTCGGACCTCCTCTGCAATACGTTCCTGCATTTGATTCATTTTAAACAAACAATTAAACAAGTGTAATGAAACAATACACTAGCTATCGAGCTCCTGTCAGAAAGTTTTCTTTTGGTCTCGAGCTCCTGTCAGAAAGTTTTCTTTTGGTCTCGAGCCAGGAAAACACTAGAAGTGACAGACAGCCCCGCCCCCATTCACTACCAACCAATCACTGCTACGCAATACCAACGCAACGGGTCTTTAGATTAGATTCTGGAGACGGGTACGCAACGTCCTCGCAACACAGTCTACAAGACTGTCTGCAACAAGCGCGCTGAAATCGCGCCGATGTTGTGTTGAAGTTGCTTTGAATTTGCTGTAGCATGTAGAGGCCTTAAGGCAAGGACACATTTAAATCACAGAGGTGTATGTTAGTCTATTGGAACTGTATACAGTAGTTAGCTTCTAGTTAGCGTTTTAGCTATATAGCTGCTTGCTAGCTAACGTTAGCCCTGTGTGTGCTCAAAGCAGCCAGCCCCATGTTAGCCGTGTATCTGTTATGACTATAATGTTTCCAAAAACGCACCGGACTACGACGTAAGGTTATATGTTTTATTGCATGCTCAACCAGTGCACAACAACACACCAACCGAACTGACGATACCACAACACTGAGGGTATTTCACAGCCCTGTCGTCCAGCCCGAGATGCATCCAGCTGCAGGACCGCAGAACCCATACGAGGCTCCTATTGTCCAGCCCACCGTGCTGTCTTAAAGGCACAGTGAACACCGTTGTGATGCCTACCCACCCAGATGCATACACAACATTGACGCGGCTTGACAACCGAGGTTCAAAGTTAACTTGATTGATTGATTGATTGATTGAAAACTTTATTAACAGATTGCAGAATGTGTACAATACAGTACGGCTCAATACACATAATTGTTAAGGGGATGCAGACCAGAGAAAGACTTTCGTCTTGTTTACATTAGGGTCCCCCATTTTCAATTCATCATAACATATGACATACACGACATACAGATAGACAGTACTGCTACATCTATACATTTCACATCTATCTATACACTTCACAACATACTTCGGTTTTTTTCTTTCACTGCCCAACCCAGTCCAACCCAGTCCAGAATAGATCCCTCTTTCATGTTAATATGTTTTATGCTAATATTGTGAAGAGTAGAGACACTGTTATTAATGTTTTATGCTAATAAATATTTTAAAGAGTAGAGACACGGTGTGATTATTACTATGATTGAAAATCAATTGAGACTAGGGATGCCCCGATCGATCGGCCACCGATCGTTATCGGCCGATACTCAGTATAAATATGCAATCTGTGAATTCCGATAATTAGTCATATTCGCCGATAGCGGAAACCGATCAAGCGAAGCTCTCACTCGCTGTCTGTCTCAGACACACACGACCTGCAAACTGCCGCTGCTCCTCCTCCCTAGCCCCGCCCGCCCCCGTGTAGAGTTTGTAAACAAAGAGGTGCGGCTCCTCTGCTCGAGTCTGTAGTGCACTGCATTCGACCTGCGCTAACGTTAGCTACCTAGCTATCGTTACTGTTTAAACAAAATTACCCAGTCAACTATTCACGTTTAGTAGGCATTGTCTAACGGTATTTAGCCGGCTAGCTACCGATAGCTCCTGATATCAACAAATGATCCAGAAAGTCTAGTAGTTCATGTTCATACCTCAGTTAGCTTGCGTTAGCTGACGTTCGTTTACTGTTCAAAACGAAATGTCCCATTGAACTAAAGTTCTGTCTTAACGTCATCTAGCCGGCTAGCAGTAGCTACAGATAGCTCTTGATATCAATGTCTTATAACATTGATTTAATGCGTATTCGAGCTGAGGGCTTGCTGAATGTGAAACGACCAAAGCACTTAACGTTACCAATGGGGTCCCGCTGCAGCGCCGGAGAATCCTTTTGAGCTGGGCTACTAGAGTACACACAGACAGTGGAGCTGTTTGCAGATAGTGAGCATTTTGACTTGTTGCGTGGTGGCGATGTCTCGCAGTCGCAGATAATACAAGTACAAGTCTAATTATATAATATATATATTTTATAAAAAAAAAAAAATGTTTATATAAAATAATTTTTAATTTCTTTTTAATCAAAAACAATCGGTATCGGATCGGTATCGGCCGATATGGATCACGACGATCGGTGATCGGTATCGGTGGCAAAAAACGTGATCGGGGCATCCCTAATTGAGACGAAGACAGACAAAGAAGTAATTATCACAATTAGCGATTTTTTTTGGCTGGTAAAAAATCTGTTTGGCTGGTAAAAAAAATCAGCTACTCGCCAGTTGGCTGGTAAGCCAAAAAGTTAGTTTCCTCCCCTGTGTACATGGGTACTTTGGTCGTGTCGTGTATCTTGTAGACCAGGCCCATTGCAAGTTGCTGTACTCTACGACAAAGCCATCCTAGGTTGTCAAAGTGGGCAGGGGTGAGGTGGGTTCTAGGAGTAAGGTCAAGCAGTAGTCTGACCAGTTTGTTTTGAGATGTTTGTAATTTTGTTTTTAGCGCCTTTGAGGTGCTTTGGTACCATGAGGTGCATGCATATTCGTAGTACCCTTGAATGAGTGCTCCTGCCAGAGTCTTCAGGGTATTCTTGTTTACCAGTGAAGAGATCCGGTACAAGAATCGAGTTTGTTGGTTGACTTTTTTGTATTACATTGGATGCCATTTTGTCACAGGAACAATTTGCCTCTAGGATGGAACCCAGGTAGGTAATTTCTTCTTTCCCTGTGACAATATTGTCACCCACTGTAACTAAGAAGCCGTCGGTCTTGCTGAGTTTGTTATTTGAACCGAAGAGAATGGACTCTGTTTTGCCCATGTGTAATGATAGTTTGTTATCAGCTCAGGGAGCGTATTATTTTCTATTGACCGCAAATATTGCACAGACGGGCAAGCATCTGTCACTGACTGACACTGTTACCGTGACTGTCCTATATGTATTTATGTATATATGTATTTATTGTGGGATTGGGAGGTGGGGGGGGGGGGGGGGGGGGGGGGGGGGCGTTTTTGATGTTTGATGTCTGTTTCATGTTTGATGTAACCAGTGCTTAACAATCTGTACCGAAAACAATTACCACCAACCATTGTTGTGTGGCATTAAAGTATCTTGTATCTTGTAAGAGCGCAAGTAACGCAAGATCGCAATTGATTTGTTGATTGATTGATTCATTGATTACATTTATTAACAGATTGCAGAATGGGTACAATACACTAATACAGTACAGCTCAATACACACAATTGTTAAGGGGATGCAGACCAGAGAAAGACTTTCGTCTTGTTTACATCAGGGTCCCCCATTTTCAATTCATCATAACATTTATGACATACATGATATACAGTAGTTACATTTATGACATACAAGATATGCAAATATACAGTAGTGTTGATTGATTGATTGATTGAAAAGTTTATTAACAGATTGCAGAATGGGTACAGTACAGTACAGCTCAATACATACAATTGTTAAGGGGATGCAGACCAGAGAAAGACTTTCGTCTTGTTTACATCAGGGTCCCCCATTTTCAATTCATCATAACATATATGACATACATGACATACAGATAGACAGTACTGCTACATCTATACATTTATGACATATCAGATTTGCAAATACAGTACTGTTTGTGATACAAAAGTGTCCAGAAAAGGAGTGTATATACATTTGGCGTAGAAACTGTACATTGGAGGAGGTTGGTTGGGGTGGGGTGGGGTTGGGTGGGTTGGGTGAGGGCTGTACATTGGAGGTGGGGTGGGGGGGGGGGGGGGGGGGGGGGGTTGGGTAGGGGACACACACACATTTTACACTGTACATTGGAATATTGACAAAGCCTTACTTGGTCATTTACTGTACAACTAGGTTAGGACATTTGTAGGGGCCTGTTAAACAGATCCTAACAGTAAATAGGCCTTCGACACTGTCAATCACACCATTCTGATTGACAAGCTAAAAGCAATTGGTTTTGATAGTCTATCAGTGAGCTGGATGCAATCCTACCTGGAGGAGAGAGCAGATGGTGGAGGTAAACGGTACCCTATCCCCCCCCCCTCACAGTAAACTGTGGTGTTCCACAAGGAAGCATACTAGGTCCGCTACTGTTCCTAATTTATGCAAATGACATGTCGTCAGCTTGTGACTGCAACTTGTTCCTGTTTGCGGACGACTCAGCCCTGCTGGTCTCTGACAAGAACAAGTTACAGGTTGAAAAAACCCTCAGCTCAGAACTAGGCAAAATCTGCATATGGCTCGCTGATAACAAACTATCATTACACATGGGCAAAACAGAGTCCATTCTCTTCGGTTCAAATAACAAACTCAGCAAGACCGACGGCTTCTCAGTTACAGTGGGTGACAATATTGTCACAAGGAAAGAAGATATTACCTACCTGGGTTCCATCCTAGAGGCAAATCTTTCCTGTGACAAAATGGCATCCAATGTAATAAAAAAAGTCAACCAACGAACACGATTCTCAAGTTCAAGTTCTTTAATAGTTGTCATACAGAAGTACAGAATACTTTCATACAAAATGCTTCTTACTGTTACGCTCCAGAGACTGTGCTAGACAAGATAGTATCAAATAACATAATAACATAATATAGCATGAATTTAGAAGAAGAAAATGAGGTCACAGTTGTTCGGTATAGACATATGTACAATGTTCTGAGTTACCATATAATATACAATACACAATACTATGCAGTGTACTAATGTACAGTACTATCTAGTGCAAAGCAGAAATGGGATGAGGTACAATTTTAGGTACAATTTACAGTAAGGTGTACGAGTTGTAGTGCAATCCTTCATCCATAAATATAAAGTGTGGGGAGTGGGTGCTACAGTGTGTTTGTTTAAAGTGGGTGTGTGCTATAAAGTGTGTGTAGTGGGTGCTACAGTGTGTTTGTTTAAAGTGAGTGTGTGCGTGTGGATGTGTGTGCTATGTGTGTTTGGTGGTTGTTGTTGTGTAGTGTTCATTCATTGTTCGTTTAGCAGCCTGATGGCCTGGGGATAGAAGCTACTTCTGAGTCTTCTTGTACCGGATCTCCTCACTGGTAAACAAGAATACCCTGAAGACTCTAGCAGGAGCACTCATTCAAGGGTACTACGACTATGCTTGCACCTCATGGTACCAAAGCACCTCAAAGGCGCTAAAAACAAAATTACAAACATCTCAAAACAAACTGGTCAGACTACTGCTTGACCTTACTCCTAGAACCCACCTCACCCCTGCCCACTTTGACAACCTAGGATGGCTTAGAGTAGACGACAGAGTACAGCAACTTGCAATGGGCCTGGTCTACAAGATACACTACACGACCAAGGTACCCATGTACATGACAAAATACTTCCCAAAGGTCAGTGAATACCACGATCACAACACCAGAGGGAGCTCCACAAATCATGTTAAACCCAGATTCGGCTCAAACAAGGGACTAAACACGTTTCGCAATTATGCCACATCAATGTGGAACGCCCTACCCAAAGCTGTAAAGGAATGTGAATCACTACCCACTTTCAAAAACACTCTCAAAAAACACCTAAGGGAGACTGCAACTCGAAACTGGCCCCTGTAAATGTCCGAACACAACCCCCTCCAATGTACAGTAAATTACCAAGTATGGTCTTGTCAATAATCCAATGTACAGTGTTGTTTGTACAGTTGTACAGTGTCCCCCACCCACCCCTCCTACCCAACCCCCCCCCCCCCCCCATACTCCTACCCAGTAATTGCAAATCTGGTATGTCATAAATGTATAGATGTAGCAGTACTGTCTATCTGTATGTCATGTATGTCATATATGTTACGATGAATTGATTGAAAATGGGGGACCCTGATGTAAACAAGACGAAAGTCTTTCTCTGGTCTGCATCCCCTTAACAATTGTATGTATTGAGCTGTACTGTACTCTGTACCCATTCTGCAATCTGTTAATAAAGTTTTCATTCATTCATTCATTCAATATATACATACGAGGGGGAGGGAACACATTAGGAGGTAGTATTAGTTTATGTAGGTGTGTTTCATTAAGTGAAAGAATAAATGGTTTAAAAGCATCATATTGTGGACGTGGAACTGAATTATGATACGATGTGCGTCACAGTGTTTCCTCCTCATCTTTTTATTGACAGCCTCCATGTCGCCCAACAGTTCTGTTCAGGAAGGAGCAAGAAGACAATGTGAACATAATGTACTTACAGATGTATCTGTTTCCACAAGAAGAAGGTTTGATCAGATGTTTCAGTAGAAAGTCTTTCTTGGTCGGTCGAGTTCTGCAGAGAGAGACCTCACACAGTAAAAACACAAAGCGACTGTAGAGTCATCAGGGAGATCACGTGGAGTGTGTCGAGTCTCGTGTTGATGACGTATGTGATGACGTGAGCCCTGTTGGAGAGACTCGCGCTCTGAACGTCACTAGCGCAGTGTTGCACATTCACCACCTGGTGGCAGCATTGGATCATTTATCAGACTGGAAGCGAGTTTGAGTTTTCTCTCTTGTAGCAGTAGGGCAGGGAGGGGCAACTGGCGGCCCGCGGGCCGCATGCGGCCCTCACCGACGTTTCCTTACGGCCCCAGGCCAATAAAAAAATAAAAATAAAATAAAAATTATAATATTTTTTATTTTTTATTTTTTATTTTTTTTTAATTTTTTTTAATTTGTATTGTATTCGACTAAGAAGAGTTGGCAGTCGACTATGGCTCCTTTCAATCGATTAGTCGACTATTTGATTAATAGGGGTCAGCCCTAGTGTGGACATATGAAACGCTGTTGAAAGTGCCGTGCAGCAATATGGGGGTTTTGATAAACTGTCGGCTGTTGTTACCGATGGAGCACCGGCAATGAAAGGAAAATGCACAGGATTCGCTGGGCTTCTAAGGCAGAGTGGCGTTGAGTGTCCAATGCTGCACTGCATTATACATCAGGTAAGTTCGCTAACATAATTTCCATCTATTGTGGGTCACTAATAATGACCAATGCGAATCGAGTGTAGTCAAATTATATGCGAGAGTCGTTAAATCGTTTTTATTTTTTTTAATCTGATATAGGAGGCTCTCTGTGCCAAGAAGCTTGACTATACAGCCATGTTATGGATTTGGTTACCAAGGTTACCAATCTAATTCGTGGAGGCAACAGGTCACTAAACCATAGAAAGTTTGTCTCCTTTTTGGAAGAGATGGACACTGATTATGGCGACTTGCAGCTACACACAGAAATCCGATGGCTGAGCCGTCGGAAAGTACAGGAGCGACATTGAAACACTGGAAATGCAATTCAATGATCGGTTTGAAGATTTCAACGGCATGCAGTCACGGATAGCGCTGTTTGCCGGCCCCCTCACCGCTACGGTGTCAGAGCAGCCCCCACCGTTGCAGCTTGAACTGTGCGAGCTACAGTCAGATCCTTTTTTTCAAGCAAAGAGAAATGAGAGGGGAATTTCATTTTGGAAACTGCTACCTGAGCCCCGCTTCCCACTCCTCAGGGACTTTGCCCTCTCTATGGCCAGTATGTTTGGGAGCACATACATATGTGAGAGCAATTTCTCAAACATGAAGCACATCAAGTCAAAGGAGAGAAACAGGCTGTCGGATGAAACATTATTTCATCTGATGCAGATTGCATGCACAAACATTGAAGTTGACATTCCTGCTATTGTGCGCCAACAAGAGAGACCACAAGTGTCTCATTAAAGACAGGGGGGGAGGAGATGATGAAGAGGTGTAGAGGGGGGGGGGGAAGGAGATGATGAAGAGGTGTAGAGAGGGGGGAAGAGATGATGAAGAGGTGTAGAGAGGGGGGGGGGGGAGATGATGGAGAGGTGTAGAGAGGGGACCATTATTATTATTATTATTATTATTATTATTATTATTATTATTATTATTATTATTATTATTATTATTATTATTATTATTATTATTATTATTATTATTATTATTATTATTATTATTATTATTATTATTATTATTATTATTATTATTATTATTATTATTATTATTATTATTATTATTATTATTATTATTATTATTATAACCATTATTGACCCACTGTGGGGCGAGGGTGAATGTCATGCCAGTTTGATAAAGGGTCAATGGGAGGCATGTAGTATTGCACTTTACTTTACTTGCACTTTACTTGTTTACTTTTGTAGTGTTCAGATAACACTAATAACACAAAGACAAAGCAGAATTCCTGCTGCATTTCACTACAACAGTAAATCAAAAGTGCAATAATAAATGATTTTGTTAAATGTATACACTTTTATCCTGCTACTAAACAAAACATTCCTGAGTGCTTCATATCCATAACATGCATTTCAGTGTTATAATGTTTTGTTTAGTAGCAGGATAAAAGTTTATACATTTAACAAAATCATTTATTATTGCACTTTTGATTTACTGTGAAATGCAGCAGGAATGCTGCTTTGTGTTTGTTGAGCAGTGGGCTTTAAGTTCATAAATTTATTTTATTAGAAGCCTTAATTATAATTGATCATTTTTGTATATATTTGGGGTTACACAGCAATACTTTTAAATTCAGCTGTTTATAAATTCATAAAGTTGAAATTGCATTACTAAATGCATTTGAAATGGAATAAAAACAAAGTTACAACAAATTATAATTGTTTATATACCTTGTGACTATTAGGGCTATTTGAGTGATGGGGTACTACTGGCGGGACTGCCGATAAACAATGCGGCCCCCCAGATTGATTGTGGACATTTTGTGGCCCTCACCATATACAAAGTTGCCCACCCCTGCAGTAGGGCATTGATTGATTGATTGATTGAACATTTTATTAACAGATTGCAGAATGGGTACAGTACAGTACAGCTCAATACATACAATTGTTAAGGGGATGCAGACCAGAGAAAGACTTTCGTCTTGTTTACATCAGGGTCCCCCATTTTCAATTCATCATAACATGACATACATGTATACAGATAGACAGTACTGCTACATCTATACATTTATGACATACCAGATTTGCAAATACAGTACTGTTTGTGATACGAAAAGAGTCCAGGAAAGAGAGTATATACATTTGACGTAGAAACTGTACATTGGAGGAGGTTGGGGGGAGGTTGGGTAGGAGGAGTGGGTGGGGGACACTGTACAACTGAACAAGCAAAACTGTACATTGGAATATTGACAAGACCATACTTGGTCATTTACTGTACATTGGGGGGGGGGGTTGTGTTAGGACATTTACAGGGGCCAGTTTAGAATTGCAGTCTCCCGTAGGTGCTCTTTGAGAGTGGTTTTGAAAGTGGGTAGTGATTCACATTCCTTTACAGCTTTGGGTAGGGCGTTCCACATTGATGTGGCATTATTGCAAAACGTGAACTTAGTCCCTTGTTTGAGCCGAATCTGGGTTGAACATGATTTGTGGAGCTCCCTCTGGTGTTGTGGTCGTGGTATTCACTGACCTTTAGGAAGTATTTTGACATGTACATGGGTACCTTGGTCGTGTAGTGTATCTTGTAGACCAGGCCCATTGCAAGTTGCTGTACTCTGTCGTCTACTCTAAGCCATCCTAGGTTGTCAAAGTGGGCAGGGGTGAGGTGGGTTCTAGGAGTATGGTCAAGCAGTAGTCTGACTAGTTTGTTTTGAGATGTTTGTAATTTGGTTTTTAGTGCCTTTGAGGTGCTTTGGTACCATGAGGTGCAAGCATAGTCGTAGTACCCTTGAATGAGTGCTCCTGCCAGAGTCTTCAGGGTATTCTTGTTTACCAGAGAGGAGATCCGGTACAAGAATCGTGTTCGTTGGTTGACTTTTTTTATTACATTGGATGCCATTTTGTGGCAGACAGTATGTAGCGCAGTACCCACACACGCCACGTACCCACACACGCCACAAGGTGGCAATGTTGATTTATTGATCAGAACGAATACATGATTGATTGATTGATTGATTGATTGATTGATTGATTGATTGATTGATTGATTGATTGAAAACCTTATTAACATATTACAGAATATGTACAATACAGTAGTCTCAATACAAACAACTGATAAGAGGATGCAGACCAGAAAAATACTTTCGTCTTGTTTACATCAGGGTCCTCCATTTTCAATTAATCAAGACATTTATGACATACACAACATACACCATTGTGTTTTCACTCGTTTTGAATTGAGTTGAGCATGGATTAAGCACATTTTTACTCAACTACTCCAGTTGTAGGTGGGACATTCCAGAATTGGAGGACATTTTCAGTCCCACCCATGAAATTCCAAACAATCCATGCACAAAATACTAAAACATGCACTTGTTATGTAAATTGTACTTGTCCTGAGACTAAATGTAAATATGGTTGTAGAAAAAGTGGTTCCAAAATATTATTTAAAATACCAAATAGCTCTTGAACACCCCCTAAAATGGCACTTTTCTCTTGTCCCACCTTCTTGATGACCAATTTGCATGTCCAATATAACATTTAAATATATGTTTTAAATATACTTTTTTGGTATTATATTGTTGATATATGTCTCTTGTAATTATAAAAACAATTTGTTTATTCATCAACATATTTTAAATAATAGTAATTATGCACTGAAGTTGTGTCCCACAACATGTGTGCAACCCTGTTACCGAAACCTATTTCACCTGACATGACACAGGAAATTACATCATCAAGCCATCTGCTAACAAAATGGCTAGACCAAAGGTAAGTCCTTAATGTATCTTCTCAATGATTCTATGTTATAGCTATATGCTCGTTCTCTAATGTATAGTGGAATAGCTTACTCTGCTCGTTGTATTTCCCGTTAAAGTAACAGTTCATTCAAATGTGGTCCGTTGGAAATCACGTGGAGGCGGAGACAGCGCTGCGGGTGAAAACGGTTCTGACCGTTGCTTTATTGGAAGATCCAACAGCTTAATCAATCAGGTTTACAGCAATCAATTATTTCTATTTCTTAATCAGCTCGTCTCGAAGGTTTCTTTCTCGGCTCTGTTCTCGAACTCTGGTGGGGTGGATTCTCCATCTCTGCTTCTCCGTTCTCTCTGCGTGTCTCTCTGCGTCTCGGTGTCTCCGTGTCTCTGTCTCTCTTCCATCATTCAACCTGTAGGTTTTATAGAGAAGAGAGAATCCCCCCCACCCTTGCCCCATCCAGTGCCGTCACCCCAGAGAGCCTGCTTTTCTATTGGCTAGAAGGTCTCCCCTCTAAGTGAGTCATTTGGGTCTTGCGAAACAGCGTTACAAGGTGACCTTACAGAGGGGACAGGAACTAGTCTTCTCTTAGAATGATCTACCCAAGTGTCCCTGAATGCGACCCTCATACAGATGGAAATATAGTACCCACTCAACCTAACAGTGGGTATCACAGAATGGCCTGTTTGGTCTGCTTAGCTAAAGTAAACAGAACTCGGGTGCTGGCCTTCAGGCCGTCACTTCTTGACTTAAAAGTTAGTTATTGGGCGCACCATCCCTGTTCGTTGTGGAGGAAGATGTGTCATCTGTGGTCTCAGTACATCTGTATGAAACGATCACCCTTCCTTTGAACTGTGGGACTGTGTAGTCATAAAATCTCTTCTAAACCTTACACAAACACGTTTTTCTGCTGGTCTCAGCTTATTTGAAGGCTATCCACATTTGTCCTTCCCTGACCTGTATTCAGTGTTTCCCCTCCGTACATCTCAAGGTAGCTTTTGGCCATCTGTCACCATTTAGACTGAGGCCAGTTAACAGCCTTCTTGTTGACTCAAATGTATGGTTAACCTAACAGGTGATTTGGCATGGCTGTGAGTCTCTATTTTTCTAAGAGAAAAGAACCTAGTTCTTTGCTATTTCATATATGTGCATAATTTCTATTGTTTAATTTACAGGTTTTATTTAGATAAATATACGACAATCCACCCTTAGTGGGTTTCATAACCCACTATATAGCACCAATATGTTCTAAATTAAACATGTTAAACCATAATTATCATTTTTGCTAATATTTTCAAAAAATTCAAAAACTCCAAAATTTACACAAATCGAACTACCAAACCCATTTCCGTCTGTACAGTTACAAAATCATCATTCACTCTTTCCGTTGGCTTCTTCCCCAGTCACACACAATATCAGTTATTACTATGACTTTAGACTAAGAAAGCTGTTCCTGTTTTTACAAGGAAACACTCTTTCAATAACAGATTTTTTGTTTAGACTATTTTATCCATGTTTACTTAGCTTCAATGTGTCTGTTTTGTGTAATGGACTCTGCAAGAAAAGATTAATACATCCTACCCAAAAGATTAACACTCTAAACATCTAGGGAGATTCAAACAAGCAAACATAAATCATCTCTTCTCCTTGAAAAGACCACTGAGGCCTCAATTATTCTTCGCTTTCATCCCTGTCAGTTATCCCTGTTTAAACCTCCTGAGGTCTTTATGGCTACCTCGTTTTGACTGTTTTCTTCTTGTTGTATTTTGTGCTAACCACAGCCTCTTCTTTGTTGTATGCAGTTTTTGGTACTGCTCCGATTTTCCACAGAAGGAAACGATTTTCCCTCTGTCCTTTTTTGCATTTTGGATTGTTATTTACAAACACACAATGGATTGGAAGGTCTCATTTTCGCACAGATACATTTTTACTGTTCTGTATTTGACAACACTCTTTTTCCAAATTCGTTATCTATATATTCCACAGCTTCAATTGTTAATATTCAATCAAATCACCTTTGTCTCATTCATTTTTGTGCTGTACTATCTTACTAGATCAAATATCTCAAGTTCAACACAATCACCACTCCACCCTTGAAAGTGGAATAACCATTTATACCATTTACACTATCAATACCTTGTTTCCAGACAGCCTCCTCGGTCCGGACAGCCAGCTCTAGACGAGGCCAACCACCAACAGAACCTATGTGCATGGTAACAAACCACAGTCCCTTTATACACACATCCCACACACTCCGCCAGCCTTCAACAAGCCGGTGCAGAGTCTCCCATAAGCCAATTATCAATTTCACATGTCTGCACCCTATTTGCAAACTATTTGGCCAATGGCGACCAAAATCTACAGAGCTTACCTATAAACAGAGAAACACGTTCGCCCAACACTTACCAAACCCAAAAAAGTGACACAACTCCCCAGATACTACTCCTGGACTCTCAATGAGCGGAAAACTAAATCATGAACCAGCTCCCGTCCACCCTTAGTTTCCAGCCCATCATATTAGACATTCCTACCAGTCCCGCTGTGTCACCACCACCTGCTATCCCTGACCGGCAAGAGATCCCTCCCAGCCAGTCAGTTCCTAAAAAAAAATAGAGTGTCAAACAAAAACAAAGAAAATTGCAAACAAACATAAACAAAAATTCGTGAGTGCCTTCATGCAACACACCCATCAACAGAACTAAACTATCAGCTAGAGGCATAAATACCCCCGCATAACCACTAAGAAATAAAAATTAAAAATTAAAAAGAAATTAAGTAAAGAAATTAATTTTTTTTTTTTTTTTTTAAGTCTCCTTGACCACCCTTGGATCAAGTATGTATAATCACTACTAAAATAGTCCTTTGTTATTAACTCTGTTTAATATTATGTCTAAATATCAACTGTTTAACCCTTCTCTGACACCGTCTGGTTCAGAGTTCACATGACCACAAGAGCCATTGCGGTGACCATTTTTCTCTCTCTCTCCAATCTGTGCAGCCGGGCCAGGCTGTACAGGTGGGAGATACCAAAAATCGTCCACCATACCCTTCTCCCTTACGTTTTCCTCACTGCCACAGCAAGAGTTGATCAGACACACTGTAGCAAAAAGGAAAACCCATGATTGGTCTATTAATTAACTGTTAGTACGATTGGTCATTTCATCTCTCCCTGTTAGTTGCACATCCATCTTAGTCGCTTCCACTCATATTCTAATGTACCAACGCTTCTATATATTTTTTATTCTATTTTTATTCCAATCAGTCCTTTTTCCCATTTTAACTTATTAATACCTCTATTTTCCCGAGCACTATTAGCTTCGCTTGTGCATTCCTGCCTCGTTCTTATTCAACCTATGGCCTTTGCAGACACACCCTCTTTACACCCCTTCTGAAAATGTCCCAACTTTCCACATGTTCAGCAACTCTGTTTTCTGATGGACGCTTGCTTTCTATTGGACTCTTGCTGAGCCCGCCACCCTTTGCCACATGATCGAGCGAGATGGCCGATTTCTCCACATTTCCAGCACTCAGTTGATGCCGGCCATCCAAGCGGTCCCCCTCGTTGTCGTCCATTCCCTCCTTGGGGCTGCCAGTTCTGTTGTCTGGATGAGAGAGGGACATACCTGTTCTTCCCAGCCGCCGCACCTTGGGCCTTTTGTTGTTGGGAGGGGCCTGGAAACTCACCCCCCCTGCGGCTGTCATCATTCCCTCGCTGCTCCGCTCCCTGTTCAGGTAACAGGGCAAGTGACTTCTCTTGCTCACTGAGTCCTTGTTCTGCAGTACGAAACATGATTTCCAAAATTACATCACTCATGATCACAGTCTGTTTCGCCAGCTCTTGTTCTAGCACCTCCCTCTCGCGTGTGACTTGGTCAACCGCCAGCTGCTTCTCCACCAGTTTTCTACGGACTGTCTCATGTCTTTCGGACGCTTCCGTGAATGCTCTTTGTCTTTCTGGAGAGAGGCACGTCATCCTCTCTACCTCCACCCTGGCCCCCGCTGGCTGGCTCCTCGTCACCGGCCCACGCCTCTCATCCCGGCTTTGGTCTCGAGGGACGACTGGACATGGGAAACGGGTGGGCTGTAGAAACTGTTCATGTATAGTTCCATACCTGCTGTTGGTCTCTGTACCAGCCGTACGGCCAGAATAGACTTCGTGGGACTGCTGTAACAACGCCGCTCTTCTCAGTCTCTTTCTCTGTCCCTTGGTTAAACTGCAGTCGCCTGCAATGGACACCCCAGTGTGGCTCGGTTCTGGTTGGAGTAAAACCGTTGTCTCTGGTTCTCTCTCCTGTAAGACCTCCTGTATTGGAATCAAAGTCATTATTTCCAGTCCCTCTGTCGTACTGGTCACCTGAGGAAATTCCATCACATCCCACTCAATCAGATTAACTTCAGATATCAATCTTTCTACGGGAGTGTCTGCAAAGGTTGTCAGCCTATTGCTATTGTCGGCATTACTTCTTTTCATCGCTCTTCGTGCTCTCCTTTTCTGTTTTTTTTTTATTTTTGTTTCTCAATCTATAACAGCCTCCTTTTTTATACTTAAATACAAGGTTTTGTAAAGGCCTGAATCTCTTTGGCCATGGCTTCTTCACTTATATTGTGATATTTCCAGTCATTGACATAGACAGATTGTCTACTTTTGCTATCGTTATTGCTTCTAAACCTTCAGTTGTCTCTATCAATGTTCCACTAAGGTGAACTTCCTGTGTACCCGACATTCTCACCACTTCCAAACACACCTGCAATCACCGTTTGGAAGAACAAGTTTCTCTGTGTCCAAACCTATTTTTCGCTACTTGAGTTAAAATTCACCCACACTATCAGATTTATACCGGTGCAGACAGGGATTGACAATTTTCTTATCATTCATACTATACCAAGGCTCATATAGCCATTTCCCCAATTGGTATTGAAATCGTCAGAGCCCCAGTCCTTGCCGAGCCTGTGCAAAAAGAAAGCAAAAACATAACACTTAATACAGTGGCATTTCCCTTGTCATTTCCTCAATATTTATGCATTGGAAATGTCGGGCATTCCTATACTAATTCTTCTAGATAGATTCGGTGTGATCTACTTGAATATAACGATACGGCTTTACTTGTTTTTGTCCGTTTGTCCAACCGGAAACTGGAGGTTCCAATCCTTTTTGTGTTCTTTTCACCTTTGGTTCTCTGGGGAACATAATCATTAAGTTCCACACAACCTATCAATTCTAACAAATGGTAAACTTGGTTAGCCATCTGTTCCAATTTCTTTTTGCCTTGTTGAAATTGTCATAATTTATACTTTAAATGACTGCTCCGCGTATTAACTATGTATAAATGTAATATTAACTTCCCTACTTGCTTTCTACTATGAAAATCAAAAACTATACTTCTTCCTACATTTCTCACCACATTTACATCTCACGCCTTCATCACATTCTTCATACAACATCATTCTACATTATTTTTCCACACATACCCCCTCACACCACCAAAAAAACCTTTTGGTGGCGTCACTGCTCCCAACCACTATCACGGGAAAAAAATGTATCTTTAGCAACTTAGGTCACTAAACCCCTGACCGTTACATAGCCCAGTTGTCCACGTTATTAAATTCATGAACCCCAGTACTATACCCACCGCAACATTTGCCATGATCCCTGAATCCACCGAGACCCGTCATTTCACAGCCCAAAGCATCTTCCCTCAGTTTCGAACCTGAATGAAAACACCCCAAGCCCCCTTCCAAGGAATATCACAACTCGCCCAACCATCACCTGTACCGGCACCTATTTCACATACATAACAGCTACATAGTTTAAAACAACCACCCAACCAATAACACACAACAAGACGCAAAGCCAACCCTGCCTCCAAGGACCCCAACCGAAGGGGGAAACTAGGGGACTGGCACCTTCCCTAAAATGAAAAACAAAAACCACGCCACAACCGTCTCTAACCAAAACCAACCTAATGTAAAACCCACCTCCCTTATAACAAATGCTCCAACTCCTTGCCCCCAGCCCAAACACACACGCCACTCTCAAGAGGGCCAGTCTGGGGGTTGGAGGGACCCCAACTAGAAACGGTCCGTAACGTACCCACAATCCATTTGAAGGCAAGGCATCGAGGGGGGGCGCACGTGGAGAAATGAAGGGAGGGAGAGAAGGAGAGACACAGGGAGAAATACAAGGAGAGACAGAGGGGGGGAGAGACATACATACGGAAGAGGAGTTCCCAAACGACCATGAATATCAACTTATCCTTCCGAAAATGGGGGACCCCGATGTAAACAAGACGAAAGTCTGTCCCTGGTCTGCATCCCCTTAACAATCGTGTGTATTGAGCCGTACTGTATTGCACCCATTCTGAAAAAGTTTCCAATCAACCAATCAATCAACAGAGTCTATCTGGGAGAGAGGGATAGACAGAGGGAAGGGGAGATACCGGGAGGGAGGGAGGGAGGGAGAGCGGGAGGAAGACAGGGAGGGAGAGAGGGAGGACAGATGAAGGGAGGGGGGGCACAGACAGATGAAGGGAGGGGGGGAGCTATGACAGGAGATTTATCTATTCTCTTTCTATTTCCAGAATCAACCAGCAGACTACACCGTATAGCCTGGTCCAGTTAACCCACAGCTTAATACAACTAATGGTCTTTGCATGGAGTTCCTAAAAGCCACCACTATACCCCAAGGGACGGAGGAAGGGAGAAGGGAATGGGGGAGGGAGGGATGCAGGGAGAGAGGGAGGGAGGGAGGGAGAGGGGGAGAGAAGGAGGGAGGGAGGGAGAGGGGGAGAGAGGGAAAGAAAAAGAGAGACGGCGAGACGAAGGGAGGAGGGGGGGACGGGGGAGGGAGAAGGCAGGCCGAAACCCCACCTGTCCAAAAAGGCCTTCGACTGTCAGCCTCCTATCTTAACTTTATCGCCCTCGTTTTTTAAATCCTTCGTTTATTCTATGTTTCTAATTAACCATGTTCTATTTCTTCCCTATAACTGTTTTAAACCTGTAGCGTAGCACTCTGGGATCCCATCGAACAAAAAGCGCATCACAAATCCAATCCATTATTATCACTATCACGTGTGGCTGCCGTCCTGGCGGACATCTGTGCTCTACTGAGTGCACCCTTCTAGTCCAGCGAGAGCGCTGACGCTCCGTATTTGAGCAGGGTTGCCGTCTGTCAACACAAGTTGGAACCCAGGAGGAAGCGATATAAGGAAACAAATTGCCAATAACTGTGAAGTTATCTTCGAACCCGTATCAGGAAATAAGCCTCCACACATCTGGTTAAATTAAATGCGAAACAAGACCTCATGTACGTCTCATGTTACAAACTTGTCCTCGTGAGCAGAGCGCATCACAACTACATCTAAAGGTGCATTGTTTGCAAACATTAGAACGGACACGTGACTCATACGCACACAGGAACGGGAGAGAGGGAGGGAGGGAGAGAGGGAGGGAGAGAGGGTGGCAGGGAGGGAGGGAGAGAGGGACGGAGGGAGGGAGGGAGGGAAAGAGAGGAGAGGGAGGGAGGGAGAGAGAGGAGAGGGAAGGAGGGAGGGAGGGAGGGAGGGAGGGAGAGAGGGAGGGAGGGAAAAGAGTACTATATCTGCATGGGGGGGCACACACTATGGTATAGAGGGAGATGATATCTCATCTCTACAGTGGGGCGGGGGGGGGGGCACACACCATAGAAGCTATGAAGGGAGAGACTATGAAAGAAAGGAAGTATTCCAGGGAAGGAGCTGTACCATAGGGAGCTCACACCATATAATAAATGGAAGGATGGAATGGAATGTGGTACCCACTATGATAGTGCAGGATGGATGGAAGGGGGGAGGGGAAGGGGGCACACACTATGATAATGCAGGATGGCACCCATTATAATAGTGCAGGATGGCACCCATCATAATAGTGCAGGAGGGGGCACACCCTATAGGGAAGGCTACAGTGGGGAGGGGGGGCCCCGATGAAACTTCTAGTATCCTCTCATACACTGTACCATTTTAGCCATAAAAGGGGAAAAAAGGAGGGAGGGAGTGGAAATGGGAGGGAGGGATGGAGGAAGAAAAGGAGGTGAGGGAGGGAGAGAGAGAGAGGAGAGGAGAGGAGAGGAGAAGGAGGGAGGGAGAGAGAGAGTGGGAGGGAGGGGGGGCGAGGGAGGGAGAGAGAGGGAGGGAGGGATGGAGGAAAGGAGGGGGGGCAACCTAGGGAGAGAGGGCCAAGCAACAGCAGAGGTATATCCATTTCAAAGACAACACCGCCCCCTGCTGTCTCTATTCGCACATCAACCCCATTGCCCCACAGTGCGTCATCACGCAGCCACTCCTCCCATGACGTCAGCCGACGTGCTCACACAACATGAACCCCAATTCCCAGAATTCCCTGTACCGAATCGTAGTCCGCTATTAAGGACGGCTTCCCGCGAGATGTCGCCACAGGCTTACGTCACGTTTATAGCATCACGCGATATTCCCCGAGACTCCCAGCATGCAACATTGTTAGCACAGGTAGCTTTAGCATGTTAGCATAATTAGCTTAGCATTTTTAGCATAGTTAGCTGTCCACTGCTAACACCATTAGTTTAATACTGTTAGCCCCATTAGCTTAGCTCAATGTTGCTATCGCTCGATTAGCCTAGCACGGCTAGTTAGTTTAGCCTAGCCCCTTACAATAGCGTTTCCTATACGGCCCACTATCCTGTTGATTTGAGCGGCACAACACATCGCGACGTTTTGCACAACCCAGTCATACTTTATAACATAATTTTAACTTTATTAAGCATTCGTTTATAAATCCTACAGTATCATTTTCTCGTTTGCCCGCCCGTCCGGCCCCGGCCGGCTCCGTATTTTAAATCTAACGCTCCCGATCCAGCCCCGTATTTCAAATCTAACGCACCCCCTCTAGGCCCCCACCAAGCAGATGCTCCTAGTGACGTCATCAGTGGTGGCCGCGATCTGCCATTTATTCCTCGAAGCAGAAGAAGAACCCTGCTTTCTTTGATCTTTACCACATTAAACCACGACCTCATTACCACTGATTTAAAAAAATTCAAATAATGTGACACATCCTTTTGGTTCCATCTCACTCGCCATTCACTCAATTCATTCGATATCGCAACGCAGCGTCCATACGGTATGTACGACGTTCTCGCGGACAGTGCTATGGTGTCCCCGCGGCCGTACCCGTCCCTAGAGTTATCATAATGATACAAAAAATACTGGCATCCACTTCATAAGTCATAACCTCTAGCAGACTCATTCACACACATTCTCTCTCATCCGCACAGTTACACTCATACTCCCATTCAGCAACATAATCATTCTTAGCACTGGTTAACCTTATATATCATGTAGCACCATGGATGAAGCTATAAGTTCCGTCATCTCAACACATCAGTCGTACTAAACATTATTAGCCCCAAGCATTCCCCGTTAGCTTGCAACGTAGCTTAGCATGTATTAGCCCTGCTTTGTATAGCAGTAGCTTCCCGGGTATAAAACGGCTTTATTCCGTATACTGCAGCAATATAGTAATCTGCAACGTTTAGCGTTATGATGACGTACGTTTGATCATAGATATGATACCATGCATGTGCCATCCTATTTCATCGAAACAACATATATACGTTGTTACATACCAAAGTCCTTATATAATGCCTCATCGCTTCTAAGTGCAGTTCTTTAGTTCGAACATAAGCGCAGATCTTTATAAAGGTTAAATTAAATGCGAAACAAGACCTCATGTACGTCTCATGTTACAAACTTGTCCTCGTGAGCAGAGCGCATCACAACTACATCTAAAGGTGCATTGTTTGCAAACATTAGAACGGACACGTGACTCATACGCACACAGGAACGGGAGAGAGGGAGGGAGGGAGAGAGGGAGGGAGAGAGGGTGGCAGGGAGGGAGGGAGAGAGGGACGGAGGGAGGGAGGGAGGGAAAGAGAGGAGAGGGAGGGAGGGAGAGAGAGGAGAGGGAAGGAGGGAGGGAGGGAGGGAGGGAGGGAGAGAGGGAGGGAGGGAAAAGAGTACTATATCTGCATGGGGGGGCACACACTATGGTATAGAGGGAGATGATATCTCATCTCTACAGTGGGGCGGGGGGGGGGGGCACACACCATAGAAGCTATGAAGGGAGAGACTATGAAAGAAAGGAAGTATTCCAGGGAAGGAGCTGTACCATAGGGAGCTCACACCATATAATAAATGGAAGGATGGAATGGAATGTGGTACCCACTATGATAGTGCAGGATGGATGGAAGGGGGGAGGGGAAGGGGGCACACACTATGATAATGCAGGATGGCACCCATTATAATAGTGCAGGATGGCACCCATCATAATAGTGCAGGAGGGGGCACACCCTATAGGGAAGGCTACAGTGGGGAGGGGGGGCCCCGATGAAACTTCTAGTATCCTCTCATACACTGTACCATTTTAGCCATAAAAGGGGAAAAAAGGAGGGAGGGAGTGGAAATGGGAGGGAGGGATGGAGGAAGAAAAGGAGGTGAGGGAGGGAGAGAGAGAGAGGAGAGGAGAGGAGAGGAGAAGGAGGGAGGGAGAGAGAGAGTGGGAGGGAGGGGGGGCGAGGGAGGGAGAGAGAGGGAGGGAGGGATGGAGGAAAGGAGGGGGGGCAACCTAGGGAGAGAGGGCCAAGCAACAGCAGAGGTATATCCATTTCAAAGACAACACCGCCCCCTGCTGTCTCTATTCGCACATCAACCCCATTGCCCCACAGTGCGTCATCACGCAGCCACTCCTCCCATGACGTCAGCCGACGTGCTCACACAACATGAACCCCAATTCCCAGAATTCCCTGTACCGAATCGTAGTCCGCTATTAAGGACGGCTTCCCGCGAGATGTCGCCACAGGCTTACGTCACGTTTATAGCATCACGCGATATTCCCCGAGACTCCCAGCATGCAACATTGTTAGCACAGGTAGCTTTAGCATGTTAGCATAATTAGCTTAGCATTTTTAGCATAGTTAGCTGTCCACTGCTAACACCATTAGTTTAATACTGTTAGCCCCATTAGCTTAGCTCAATGTTGCTATCGCTCGATTAGCCTAGCACGGCTAGTTAGTTTAGCCTAGCCCCTTACAATAGCGTTTCCTATACGGCCCACTATCCTGTTGATTTGAGCGGCACAACACATCGCGACGTTTTGCACAACCCAGTCATACTTTATAACATAATTTTAACTTTATTAAGCATTCGTTTATAAATCCTACAGTATCATTTTCTCGTTTGCCCGCCCGTCCGGCCCCGGCCGGCTCCGTATTTTAAATCTAACGCTCCCGATCCAGCCCCGTATTTCAAATCTAACGCACCCCCTCTAGGCCCCCACCAAGCAGATGCTCCTAGTGACGTCATCAGTGGTGGCCGCGATCTGCCATTTATTCCTCGAAGCAGAAGAAGAACCCTGCTTTCTTTGATCTTTACCACATTAAACCACGACCTCATGGCGCTGCTGTGATGGCTGCCTTTCTGATCGCTCCGACGAGACTGTGCTTTATTTTGTTAATTTTTATAGTATTAGGAGTTTTATTTGCACCAACTGTTGGTGCATTATATGTGTATGACCGTCAGTCAATCATTGACATTGGATTAAGAAAAACTTACCGTTTGGACTGCTCTCTGGATCGGATCGCTGAACAGCAGAAATGGCCCGACGAGATCCTTTGTTATGCCGGCCACGGACAAGACAAAAAGCCGCCGCGAAGACGAGGAAAGAGAGCCGGGGTCCGGAACAGACTGAGGTCCAAACGACACAGAACCACATTGCCCAGCATATTGTTGGCCAATGTGCAATCGATAGGAAACAAATTGGACGACATCAGAGCAAGGATCCAATTCCAGAGGGACATTCGGGATTGTAACGTCCTCTGTTTCACAGAAACTTGGCTGAGTCCAGATGTCCCGAATCATGCAATAGAACCGGCAGACCACTTCTTCGTTCTACGAAAAGACCGGACGGCATTAGAGTCACTAAAGAAGAAAGGAGGCGGCATTGCCTTCATGATAAACAAGGAGTGGTGCGATTTAGGCAACACAAAGGAAATGTCTAACCACTGCTCCCCAGACCTGGAGTTTATCACGATAAAATGTCGACCCTTCTTCCTCCCAAGAGAGTTAACGTCCATCATCCTCATCGGAGTGTACATTCCACCACACGCGAACACTGAGGTCGCACTTTCAAAACTTCACGACGAGGTAAACAAACTCCAGGCAGCTAACGTTGACGCGGCCATTTTGGTCTTGGGGGATTTCAACAGCGCGCGTCTTAAAAAGGTGCTGCCGAATTTCTATCAGCATGTGACCTGTCCCACCAGAGGCGAGAACATATTAGACCATGTATACTCGCAATTTAAGAATGGGTACAAGTCACAGGCTCTTAGTCCATTCGGTAAAAGCGATCACGCCGCAATTTTTCTTTTGCCTAAGTACAAACAGTGTCTCAAGCGAACGCCGGTGGTCTCGCGAGAGGTTAAGCGTTGGACCGTGACGTCAGTAGAGTCACTCCAAGCAGTGCTGGGAAGCACAGAATGGAGTGTACTCCGTGATAACACAGCCAATATTAACGAATACACCGAAACGGTGATTGACTATGTCTGTACTCAGGTAGAAGTAATAATCCCCACCACCAAAATTAATATCTACCCAAACCAAAAGCCCTGGGTAGACAAATCCGTCCGTGAGGCTCTGAAAGTGCGCACATCAGCATACAACACCGGGCTGGTGACAGGCAACATGGAAGAACACAAGATGGCAAGATACAACGTCAGGAGAGCAGAAATAGAGGCAAAACGGCGTTACAGGGATAAAGTTGAACTTCAGTTTGAACAGGCTGACTCTAGAGGCATGTGGCAGGGCCTCAGAACAATGACAGACTACAAAGGAACCCCCCTCAAACTGAACAGTGACATCTCCTTAGCAAATGATCTCAACTCCTTCTATGCGAGGTTTGAGGCTGTGAATAACAACACCAGCCTACAAACCACGGCAATGGGGGGGGGGGGGTCTGCTGATGGAGACTCAGTGTTCAGGGTAACAGAGCATGAGGTGAGACGGATCTTTAAAAAAGTGGATATCAGGAAGGCAGCAGGACCGGACGGCATCCCCGGCCGCGTCCTAAAAGTCTGTGCCGACCAACTGGCCCCGGTATTCACTGACATCTTCAACCTGTCCTTGGAACAGGCCGTCATCCCCACCTGTCTGAAGAAGTCCACCATCATCCCTGTACCCAAAAAATCTACGCCCGCTTGCCTCAACGACTACCGCCCTGTAGCCCTCACCTCCATAGCCATGAAGTGCTTTGAGAAGCTAGTGAAGGGCTACATCTGTTCCTCCCTCCCCATCAACCTGGACCCTCTGCAATTTGCATATCGCCCCAACAGGTCCACGGAGGACGCCATAGCCCATGTGCTGCACACAGCAGCATCACATCTGGACAAGAGGAAGGGGAACTATGTGAGAATGCTGTTCATCGACTACAGCTCAGCATTCAATACCATAGTCCCCTCCAAACTCATAGCCAAGCTCAGGGACCTGGGCTTGAACTATGACCTGTGCCAGTGGGTCCTGGACTTCCTGACGGGCAGACCCCAGGTGGTAAGAGCCGGCAACTGCACCTCCTCATCCATCACGCTCAACATAGGGGCCCCCCAGGGCTGTGTTCTGAGCCCCCTCCTCTACTCCCTGTACACACATGACTGCGTAGCACAGCGGAACAACAACACCATCATCAAATTTGCTGATGACACAGTAGTGGTGGGCCTGATCTCTGCCAACGACGAAAGGGCCTACCTGGAAGAGGTAGAGAACCTGTCACAGTGGTGTCAGGAGAACTGCCTCTCCCTGAACGTCAGCAAAACAAAAGAGATGATTGTGGACTTCAGGAGGTCGGGGGTCAAGGACTACAGCCCCCTCAGCATCGACGGGGCACCAGTTGAGAGAGTGAACAGTTTCAAGTACCTCGGAGCCCACATATCCGAGGACTTGACATGGACCACACACATTGACAGTGTTGTGAAGAAGGCACGACAACGCCTCTACTTCCTCAGGCGCCTAAGGAAGTTCCAAGTCAGTCAGAAGATCCTTAGGAACTTCTACTCATGTACAATAGAGAGCATCCTGACCGGCAACATCACCTCCTGGTTTGGGAATAGCACTGCACAAGACCGTAGCAGACTACAAAGAGTGACACGTTCAGCCGAACGCACAATTAGAGGGGGGCTTCCCACCCTCCAGAACATTTACAACAAGCGGTGCAAGGGGAAGGCTAAGAGAATTATTAAGGACTCGAGCCACCCGAACAACTGCCTCTTTGAACTGCTGCCGTCAGGCAAGCGATACCGGAGTCTTATGGCGAGCACAGAAAGACTCAGAAGGAGCTTCTATCCCCAGGCCATCAGGCTGCTAAACGAACAATAATCGCTAAACGAACAATAATCACTATGCAACAACCATCAAATGCACACAGCACACACACCCACACGCACACACACACTCACTCAAACAAACAACACACTGCAGCACCCACTCTCCACACTTTAGATCACACAAACACACTTACACTTTATATTTATTGATAAAGGATTTGCACTACAACTCGTACACCTACTGTGAATTGTACCTAAACTGCACCTCGTCCATTTATGCCTTGCACTATATAGTATTGTATATTAGTACACTGCACAGTATTGTATATTGTATGGTAACTACGTCTACGAACATTGTACATATGTCTAAACTGAACACTGTGACCTCTTTTTTTTCTTCTAATTTTTACTATGTTTTTATTTCATACTTATCTTGTCATGCACAGTCTCTGGAGCGCAACAGTAAGAAGCATTTTGTACAAAAGTATTCTGTACTTCTGTATGACAACTATTAAAGAAACTTGAACTCATTACCACTGATTTAAAAAAATTCAAATAATGTGACACATCCTTTTGGTTCCATCTCACTCGCCATTCACTCAATTCATTCGATATCGCAACGCAGCGTCCATACGGTATGTACGACG
Source organism: Notolepis coatsorum (assembly GCF_963971535.1). Classification (NCBI taxonomy): domain Eukaryota; kingdom Metazoa; phylum Chordata; class Actinopteri; order Aulopiformes; family Paralepididae; genus Notolepis; species Notolepis coatsorum. The sequence goes on along the minus strand of NC_140165.1, from coordinate 125,647,593 downwards.
TTCTCGCGGACAGTGCTATGGTGTCCCCGCGGCCGTACCCGTCCCTAGAGTTATCATAATGATACAAAAAATACTGGCATCCACTTCATAAGTCATAACCTCTAGCAGACTCATTCACACACATTCTCTCTCATCCGCACAGTTACACTCATACTCCCATTCAGCAACATAATCATTCTTAGCACTGGTTAACCTTATATATCATGTAGCACCATGGATGAAGCTATAAGTTCCGTCATCTCAACACATCAGTCGTACTAAACATTATTAGCCCCAAGCATTCCCCGTTAGCTTGCAACGTAGCTTAGCATGTATTAGCCCTGCTTTGTATAGCAGTAGCTTCCCGGGTATAAAACGGCTTTATTCCGTATACTGCAGCAATATAGTAATCTGCAACGTTTAGCGTTATGATGACGTACGTTTGATCATAGATATGATACCATGCATGTGCCATCCTATTTCATCGAAACAACATATATACGTTGTTACATACCAAAGTCCTTATATAATGCCTCATCGCTTCTAAGTGCAGTTCTTTAGTTCGAACATAAGCGCAGATCTTTATAAACCCCCAGTGCACAAGTGCTAAATTTTCCGAGGTTTAAGAGGACTACTTTACGCGCTCCAGATCTCTTGTTCCGTAAGAATTAAACGGATTCGTACGACGCCGATTTGTCTTTAGCACGTCGATTTGTCTCCCCTTCATTTCATTAGTGCCGATACGGCTGTGCGCTCAATCGTCTAACTCGATCGCGCCAATCCCCTTCATTTCATTAGTGCCGATACGGCTGTGCGCTCAATCGTTTAACCCGATCGCGCCAATCCCCTTAATTTCATTAGTGCCGATACGGCTGTGCGCTCAATCGTTTAACCCGATCGCGCCAATCCCCTTAATTTCATTAGTGCCGATACGGCTGTGCGCTCAATCGTTTAACTCGATCGCGCCAATCCCCTTAATTTCATTAGTGCCGATACGGCTGTGCGCTCAATCGTTTAACCCGATCGCGCCAATCCCCTTAATTTCATTAGTGCCGATACGGCTGTGCGCTCAATCGTTTAACTCGATCGCGCCAATGCAACCATTCCCTACCCCTGTTCGAAATCTGCCCAAACAAACCCCGACAATACAGACACATCTCCAACTCACCGTTTGACCTCTGCTGGTTGTTGTTGCTCGAGGATGGTGTAGTCAGGCGTCGTTGCTCTGCTCTGAGAGTTTTTGAAGTTCTGTTGTGTCCTTGTCCTGGGTTTCGTTCGGATGTACAGACCGGCAGTCACGGCGCCAGATTAATGTATCTTCTCAATGATTCTATGTTATAGCTATATGCTCGTTCTCTAATGTATAGTGGAATAGCTTACTCTGCTCGTTGTATTTCCCGTTAAAGTAACAGTTCATTCAAATGTGGTCCGTTGGAAATCACGTGGAGGCGGAGACAGCGCTGCGGGTGAAAACGGTTCTGACCGTTGCTTTATTGGAAGATCCAACAGCTTAATCAATCAGGTTTACAGCAATCAATTATTTCTATTTCTTAATCAGCTCGTCTCGAAGGTTTCTTTCTCGGCTCTGTTCTCGAACTCTGGTGGGGTGGATTCTCCATCTCTGCTTCTCCGTTCTCTCTGCGTGTCTCTCTGCGTCTCGGTGTCTCTGTGTCTCTGTCTCTCTTCCATCATTCAACCTGTAGGTTTTATAGAGAAGAGAGAATCCCCCCACCCTTGCCCCATCCAGTGCCGTCACCCCAGAGAGCCTGCTTTTCTATTGGCTAGAAGGTCTCCCCTCTAAGTGAGTCATTTGGGTCTTGCGAAACAGCGTTACAAGGTGACCTTACAGAGGGGACAGGAACTAGTCTTCTCTTAGAATGATCTACCCAAGTGTCCCTGAATGCGACCCTCATACAGATGGAAATATAGTACCCACTCAACCTAACAGTGGGTATCACAGAATGGCCTGTTTGGTCTGCTTAGCTAAAGTAAACAGAACTCGGGTGCTGGCCTTCAGGCCGTCACTTCTTGACTTAAAAATTAGTTATTGGGCGCACCATCCCTGTTCGTTGTGGAGGAAGATGTGTCATCTGTGGTCTCAGTACATCTGTATGAAACGATCACCCTTCCTTTGAACTGTGGGACTGTGTAGTCATAAAATCTCTTCTAAACCTTACACAAACACGTTTTTCTGCTGGTCTCAGCTTATTTGAAGGCTATCCACATTTGTCCTTCCCTGACCTGTATTCAGTGTTTCCCCTCCGTACATCTCAAGGTAGCTTTTGGCCATCTGTCACCATTTAGACTGAGGCCAGTTAACAGCCTTCTTGTTGACTCAAATGTATGGTTAACCTAACAGGTGATTTGGCATGGCTGTGAGTCTCTATTTTTCTAAGAGAAAAGAACCTAGTTCTTTGCTATTTCATATATGTGCATAATTTCTATTGTTTAATTTACAGGTTTTATTTAGATAAATATACGACATCCTCTCTTCTACTTTTTATATTTTTCTAATCTTTTCAGCCTTGATTGACTGTGTCACTCTAGCCAACACAACCCTGTTACTCATATTATCACAATAAGACACATTTATTTCAAATTTGTCTTTCTTTATTCATATAACTATGTTTAACCTTGACATTGACAGTAACTTACATTCCTCAGCTAGCATATTTTCCTGAGGTAAAAGCTAACATTAGCATTGATTTGCAACCCTGTTACTTGCAACCCTGTTACTATAATTAGAGTAACAGGGTTGCACTACAGTAACAGGGTTGCATCTCCTTCAGTTCAGCAGTATGTCTTTACAGAAGTAGAACATGAACATGTGTAATTACACACATTTCTTTGTAATTATTAGATGTCTTGTTCCATCTGTAACTAACTGTACTTACATGTACTAGTAACAACTATGTTATTAGTGCCTAATAGTAGTGAATGCAGACTTAATGTAAGGTGTTACCCAAATACAATTGGAAAAAAGTCCATGCAAGTGAAATGATTATGTGACAATGTATTTATGTTTATATCTTTCTTTTAGGCAACGTGATGCTGGGAGAAGAACATTGAGGGCTACCAAAGCAAAGTTAAACAGGGAGTTCCAGAAAGTACAGGATACGTTGAGGAAAGCTGAACAGAGGGCAGCAAAATACAGAAAGCGACTCCAACGTTTGAAAAAGAACAATCCATCTCCAAGATCCAAAGTCAACAAGTTGATTCGACACATCTCGGTCACAACCCTAAGGAGAACCCTGTTGTTCCACACAGCTGTAGCTGAGGAAGTACGTGACAAGTATGCACATTCAAAGAGAGAGAGAGTGACAAACAGGTCATTGCAGGAATAGTCACCAACAAAGTCCTGAAGAAGTACAGGCTGCAGAGATTGGCACAGGAGGCTTATGGTTTTTCAAGGAGAAGGTGGACAAAACTGGCAAATGAAAATGTCTGCAAGTACCAGAGGAAGAAACACAAGGGTTTAGCTGCTACACTGGGGTCAACGGTGAGATTGTTCTTTTCACGTGACGATGTCAGCAGGATCACAACTGGAAAAAAGCAAACGCTGACAAAAGAAAAAAAGAAAATGCAGAAAAGGTTACTGATGGATTCAATGAAGAACCACCTCCATTTGAAGTTCCTGGCTGAGCACACCAACCTCCATCTATCATACTCACTGTTCTGCACGCTTCGCCCCTACTGGATTGTGCATCCAACATTGGCAGATTGTGAAACCTGCATGTGCAAACAAAATGAAAATCTAGGCTTTATTGCCAAAAGGCTTCACCAGATACACATCATTGACACATCCAATTTGGAGAGCCTGACACAAGCCATCATGTGTGACACCACAAGCAGAACTGCAGCAACAATACCTATACACTCACAACAAGCCACTACAGAGCCACCGATCGTGTCTCCTACCTTCAGTGGGCCACTGTGGACAAATAGCACAAAAATGATCCCGGAGCAGCCTCAAAGGTCACTTTGAAAAAAATATTTGAATGCTCCCAAGAAGAGCTGGTGGAAACTTTTCAGATTTTGCTCCAGAAGTTCAGGCGCCATCTCTACAACATCAGGCAGCAATATGCTTTCTCACGGGCCCTGAAGCTGGATCTCCCTGCAAATGAATGTGCAGTCCATATCGACGTCTCAGAGAACTACAGCTGCAAGTACAGCACTGAAGTACAGGCTGTCCATTTTGGTGCATCACACCAACAGGCCACTTTGCACACTGGGGTTTACTATGTGGGGGAGGCATCTGCCCCTACCTCCTTCTGCACTGTATCAGCATCCAGACTGAAGGGACCACCTGCCATATGGCAACACCTGCAGCCCATCCTGAGGGAAATCAGAGAGAAACTGCATGTTAACTGTAGTGTGATTGTACATGTATACTGATGTATTGTGTGTATATGGATCTGTGTGATACTGCATGTTAACTGTAGTGTGATTGTACATGTATACTGATGTATTGTGTGTATATGGATCTGTGTGATACTGCATGTTAACTAGTGTGATTGTACATGTATACTGATGTATTGTGTGTATATGGATCTGTGTGATACTGCATGTTAACTGTAGTGTGATTGTACATGTATACTGATGTATTGTGTGTATATGGATCTGTGTTATACTGCATGTTAACTGTAGTGTGATTGTACATGTATATACTGATGTATTGTGTGTATATGGATCTGTGTGATACTTCATGTTAACTGTAGTGTGATTGTACACGTATACTGATGTATTGTGTGTATATGGATCTGTGTGATACTGCATGTTAACTAGTGTGATTGTACATGTATACTGATGTATTGTGTGTATATGGATCTGTGTGATACTGCATGTTAACTGTAGTGTGATTGTACATGTATACTGATGTATTGTGTGTATATGGATCTGTGTGATACTGCATGTTAACTGTAGTGTGATTGTACATGTATACTGATGTATTGTGTGTATATGGATCTGTGTTATACTGCATGTTAACTGTAGTGTGATTGTACATGTATATACTGATGTATTGTGTGTATATGGATCTGTGTGATACTTCATGTTAACTGTAGTGTGATTGTACATGTATACTGATGTATTGTGTGTATATGGATCTGTGTGATACTGCATGTTAACTAGTGTGATTGTACATGTATACTGATGTATTGTGTGTATATGGATCTGTGTGATACTGCATGTTAACTAGTGTGATTGTACATGTATACTGATGTATTGTGTGTATATGGATCTGTGTTAGTTTTTTGGTCAGTACACTACATATATATAAATAAATAAAATAAGTAAATAACACCACAGTAAAAACAGGAGGTATCATTCTAAAACATATATTTTAAAAATAAGAACAATGCTTTCTACTCCTGGGGGGGATGGGGGGGGGGGGGTGTTAGTAGAAGAGGTCCAGTTCTTCCAGATGAAAGGGGGCCGGAGGGTTCTGTTTGTAAAGAAGCCTAATAGCAGAGGGGATGAAACTCTGTTTGTTTTGACTACAGGGACAGCATATCGTCTACCAGAGGGCAGGATGAAGGAAGGTGCTGAGGTTATGTTGAGTCTGTTTGTTTTGAATACAGGAGCAGCATATCTTCTACCAGAGGGCAGGATGAAGGCAGGTGCTGAGGTTATGTTGAGTCTGTTTGTTTTGAATACAGGGCAGCATATCTTCTACCAGAGGGCAGGATGAAGTTGTAACAGAGTTCATTGTGATTCCACTTGATAACTGAGACCCAATAGAATGGTGTTTAATTGTTCTATATATTCTTTAAATTTTGTATCCACCTTTTCTCCTTATTTTTCTATTTTTCTCCCATCCCAATTTCGTGTTTCCAATTCTCCCCTCCCCTGTCTTGAACGTTGCTCGACTATGCCCCCCACTGGTCGGTTGTGGGGAGGATAGAAGCCTTGCATCACGTGTCCCCTCCGGTACACGAGGAGGCAGCCTGTCACATCTTTTCACCTGCCAGCGCGGACTCTCAGTGGCGAGGCTCACACTACCCCCGCTACTTCCTGTCTCTGCTGTGCACAACGTCCAAATCCCCACCCGGCTGGCCCAAGCCGGAGGCAATGCTGAATGAATGAATGAATGAAAACTTAATTTAACAGATTGCAGAATGGGTACAATACAGTACGGCTCAATACACACAATTGTTAAGGTGATGCAGACCAGAGAAAGACGTTTGTCTTGTTTACATCAGGGTCCCCCATTTTCAATTCATAGTGACATTTATGACATACACAACATATATGACATCATGACATTTATGGCATAGGGACATACATGACATACAGGCAGGGACGTGCACAGGACTTTAGAGGGGCAGGTGCTCAAAGGCTGAAAAGGGCACTGGGCCTGTGCTATTTTTGGGGGGCCTTTTTGGGTGGGAGGGGCCTTTTTATGCTTTTGGGGGGGGTTTGGTGATCAAATATTGAATATTGAACTATAATAATCAGTGCAGGAGCTCACTTATCCTTGAAAGACACTTTTACCACTGACTTAAAAGGCCCATACATCTCCATAAATGTTCAGGGCGGAGGGAATAAGTGCTTACCCTACAGACCCCAAGTCTGTTAGGACAGCAGACTCGGTTGGCACTGCTCAAAACTTACCTCTTTAAAATAGCTTTTAAATGAATTATTATCTTTATTTCATTGTCTTATTTTTCTTTATTTCTATACATTTTACTTAAATATTTTATTATAATGTCTATCATTGTTTTATGTAGTTTCTTTTTCCATTTTATTTGTTCTTTTTTTAATGTCAACATATTATTTAAATTATTCAAATGGTACTCAAACATGTTCCGTTGTGATCCAGTGTTGGGCAAGTTACTTTTAAAAAGTAACTAGTTACAGTTACTAGTTACTTCTTCCAAAAAGTAACTAAATTACTTACTCAGTTACAAATTATAAAAGTAACTAGTTACTTCAGAAAGTAACTAGTGTTACTTTCAAGTACAATTTTTACATAAACAACATACACAAATCTAAACTATTTTAATGTTGCTGTGGGACAAAGTGAGACTAGCCTCCAATCAAATGTCATGTATGTAGATATTATAATTACTATGTTTATATAGTGGATCATACAAACACAATAGATGTTTTGGAACTTTTGATATGTATTGCCCCTCAACAGGCCACAACTGGGCAACATTAAATTATGCTTGTTAAGCACTATACCAAAAATAAATAACAAATATATACTGATTGATTGAACATTTTAATGAACAGATTGCAGAATGGGTACAGTACAGTACAGCTCAATACACACAATTGTTAATGGGATGCAGACCAGAGAGACTTTCGTCTTGTTTACATCAGGGTCCCCCATTTTCAATTCATGACATTTATGACATACACAACATACAGATATAAGAATCTAATCTAATCATCTAAACTAATCTAATGGTGACATTTAAGACATGCATGACATACATATATATATCTGAGCACCTGAAGACTGTGCTATTAAACCAGGAAGTGCAGCACTGTTGATAAGGCTGTAGCCTCCACTACTGTAGTGCCCTGCGCTGCAACACAACTAACACAAGAGTGAACAAAAAGACTGTCTGTCGTTGACTGCTTGTGTTGTTCGTTGGATTAGTTTTGGATTATTTGGGCTCGCCAAACAAACTATCAAAACGTACACGGAACCGCGGTCTGTCGTTGACTGAGTCGCTTGTGTTGTCGCTGTGTGTCAGCCTCTGGATTATTTCGAACACCCGCCTACCTCTACCTCTGATTGGCTTACCATGACATTTTACTCAACCTCAGCCAATCGCGCACTGCCCACTAACCAAGGAAAAAAGTATTGCTTCTCAGCGCAGAGATCTGTCTGATCTGAAAAAAAACAGCTTCAATCATAGTAACGCACCGCATTTTTTGGCAGTAACGGTAACAGCGTTATTAAGATTGGAAGAGTAATCCGTTTACTCGTTACTGAAAAATATTCCCATCACTGGATGTCACAGTATGATGTCATAATAGAACATTCTAGAACATTTGTGATGTCATAATAGAACATTCTAGAACATTTGTGATGTCACAGTATGATGTCATAATCAAACATTCTAGAACATTCGTGATGGCACCGTATGATGTCATAATAGAACATTCTAGAACATTTGTGATGTCACAGTATGATGTCATAATCAAACATTCTAGAACATTTGTGTAGAGTATATATTCAACAATTCTCAGATCTCAGAATACAAGTGAAGATCTCACTTGTTGTTCCTGGCTATTTGTCTGTAAGCTTGAATATATTCTGTAGATACAATTTAAAATCCCCACATGGAAAAGGAAACAATGTCCTGTACAATCCTTAATGAGCTGCGTCTGGAGGGAAGGCTCTGTGATGTGGTTATTAAAGTCAACAGCACTGAGTTGAATGCCCACAAGGCCCTCCTGTGTGACTGCAGCGACTATTTCAGGTAAGCTTGGTTCAGGTTAGCTTGTTCAGCTTAGCTTGTTTCAGGTTAGCTTGGTTCAGGTTAGCTCGGTTCAGCTTAGCTTGGTTTAGGTTAGCTTGGTTCAGGTTAGCTTGGTTCAGGTTAGCTTGGTTAAGCTTAGCTTGGTTCAGTTTAGCTTGGTTCAGGTTAGCTTGCTTCAGCTTAGCTTGGTTTAGGTTAGCTTGGTTCAGGTTAGCTTGGTTAGTAAACAGATACCATACTGTACTTTTGACTGTACACAGATAATATACAGTACTTCTACTGTAAACATATACTATACTGTACTTCTACTGTAAACAGATAATATACTGTATATATACTGTAAAAAATATACTGTACTTCTACTGTAAAAAATATACTATACTGTACATATACTGTAAAAATATAATATACTGTACTTCTACTGTAAACAGATAATATACTGTACTTCTACTGTAAACAGATAATATACTGTACTTCTACTGTAAACTGATACTATACTGTACTTCTACTGTAAACATATACTATACTGCACTTCTACTGTAAACAGATACTATACTGTACTTCTAATGTAAACATATACAATACTGTACTTATACTGTAAACATATATTATACTGTACTTCTACTGTAAACAGATACTATACTGTACTTATACTGTAAACATATACTATACTGCACTTCTACTGTAAAATATACTATACTGCACTTCTACTGTAAACAGATAATATACTGTACTTATACTGTAAAAATATACTATACTGCACTTCTACTGTAAACATATAATATACTGTACTTCTACTGTAAACATATACAATACTGTACTTATATTGTAAACATATATTATACTGTACTTCGACTGTAAACATATAATATACTGTACTTATACTGTAAACATATACTATACTGTACTTATACTGTAACATATAATATACTGCACTTCTACTGTAAACATATATGATACTGTACTTCTACTGTAAACATATACTATACTGTATTTCTACTGTAAACATATAATATACTGTACTTCTACTGTAAACATATACTATACTGTACTTCTACCGTAAACAGATACTATACTGTACTTCTACCCTAAAAAGATACTATACTTCTACTGTGCTAAGACCCTATACTTCTACAGTGAAAATATATTACTACACAGGACAGAATGTTGCTTACTGTTTACTCATCAGATATCTCTATACTCTGCGTCCCACAGAGCCCTCTTCACTCGCTGGAGCGACTCAGAGAAAGCAGTCTACACTATCCCTGGGGTGTCCCCGGGTATGATGCAGCTCATCATAGAGTACTCCTACACACGCTTTGTGCTGGTGACAGCAGAGAACGTGGAAGAGCTTCTGGTGGCTGCAGACCAGTTTCGCGTCACTGGCATAGTAGGAGCATGCTCTGACTTCCTAGAGGGCCAGCTGTCTCTGGAAAACTGTGTCGGCATCTGGAGGTTCACGGACATCTACTGCTGCCCTGACCTGAGGCGCAAGGCCCATCTCTGCATCGTGTGCCACTTTGAGGAGATGTTGCACGTCTCACAGGAGTTTGTGGAGCTGTCCCTGCAGCAACTGGTGGACATCATCGAGAGGGATGAACTGAACGTGAAGAGCGAGGAGACGGTGTTCGAGGCCGTCCTCCGTTGGATCGACCACTCCCGTGAGGAGCGTAAAGCAGACATCCCTTTGCTGCTGCCCAAGGTAACTAATTGTATTATGGATACGCAAACATGGTTGCTATTGCCTGAGCCACATTTATTTTATTTATTTTTTTATTATTTTACTTTTCCTTGTTTGTCTGTCTCTTGCCAAGGTCATTATGATTCATGTTACTGTTATTATTGTTGTCGTCACTGTTGTCATTGTTATTATTATTATTATTATTATTATTATTATTATTATTATTATTATTATTATTATTATTATTATTATTATTATTATTATTATTATTATTATTATTATTGTTGTACTGTTATGTTCTGTTTTATGTATGAAAATTAAATAAAAACATTTATAAAAAATTAAAAAAAACTAATTGTATTACTGTGCATTACATTAAAACAACACTAGGTTCCCTAGTACAGTGGTTGTCAAACATTTGGGTCCAAACTGTTCCCTAGCAACAGAAATCGTCTACAACCGATGTCTAAGTTGTACCCGCTGTCTGCTTGTCTCTTCCCAGGTTCGCATGGGCTTGATGAGGCCTGACTACTTCAGGAGAAACGTCGAGAACAACCCTGTGGTGAGGGACAGCCACGACTGCAGGGCCCTCATCCTCAGCGTCCTGAACCCCTCTGGCTCCGACAGGCTCCCAAACCCCCTGACCCGCCCACGCCGGCCCCAGGAGGTCCTATTGGCCATCGGAGGCTGGGGTGGCGGCAGCACCACCATGGAGGCTTACGATATCCGAGCCGGTGGATGGATGGACGTGAGCGTTGAGGGGGAGAGTCCCCGGTGGTGCCACGGCACCGTTTATCTCCACGGTCTGGTCTACTGCGTCGGTGGCTGGGACGTACAGCCTCTCAACAGTGTGTGCAGGTTCAACCCTGTCACTCGCAGCTGGCTGCAGGCGGCTCCCATGCACTCACGCCGCCGTAAGCTCAGCGTGGTCGTGTTGGACGGCTGTATCTACGCCATGGGAGGGAACGACGGACACGTGGAGCTGAACACCGCCGAGCGCTACGAGCCTGAAACCAACCAGTGGACAGTGATCTCACCCATGCTGGAGCACAGGAGCGATGCCGGGGCAGCAGCCCTCCAGGGCAAGGTGGGTGGAACTGAGGGACACAGGGTGCTAGATGAACACAAGGAACGTTAGATCAGAAATCAGAAATGTCTTTAAATTATAATATTATTTCTTATTACAGGTTTACATCTGTGGTGGCTTCACAGCTGAGTGCTACAGCCCAGACACCGACCAGTGGACTCTGATCGCCCCCATGAGCAGCAGGCGTTACGGAGTGGGAGTCGCAGCATACAGAGGACATGTCTATGCAGTAGGTGCACACGGAGACAAATGCTTTATACTAGATATTTGTATAGATATATCATTTGACTTTCAATGCTTCTGTGATGCCCTCATTTCCCTAAATGGATTAATACAGTGTCTGCCTGCCTTAACCACACACTAAAACATTCCTCTCATGTGTCCTGTCCTCAGGTGGGAGGGTGTGATGATGTAAACTACCTGCGTAGCGCGGAGGCCTACAGCCCCTTGACTGACTCCTGGAGCGCCCTGCCCGACATGCTCACCCCCCGCAGATGCTTTGGCATCGCGGTGCTGGACGACCTGCTCTTCGTGGTCGGAGGCTACACTGATGACTTCAGCACCATCTCCAAAGTGGAGCGCTACGACCAGAGCAGCGACAAGTGGACTGTAGCCGAGGACATGAAGACCCAGCGCTTTGACCTAAGCTGCTGCATAATTCATGGCCTGCCATTTTACATGAGCCAGTACGCTGCTCCCCGTGGAGGAGGAGGAGGAGGAGGAGGAGGAGGAGGATGAAGAGACGGATGAGGAGGAAGAGCAGGAGGAGGAGCAGGAGGAGGAGGGAGGAGGAGCAGGAGGAGCAGGAGGATGAGGAGGAGCAGGAGGAGGAGGAGCAGGAGGAGGAGGATTAGGAGGAGGAGGAAGAGACGGATGAGGAGGAGGAGCAGGAGGATGAGGAGCAGGAGGATGAGGAGGAGCAGGAGGAGCAGGAGCAGGATGAGGAGGAGGAGCAGGAGCAGGATGAGGAGGAGGAGGAGGAGGAGGAGGAGGAGGAGGAGGAGGAGGAGGAGCAGGAGGAGGAGCAGGAGGAGGAGAAGGAGCAGGAGGAGGAGGAGGAGGAGGAGGAGGAGGAGGAGGAGGAGGAGGAAGAGGATGAGGAGAATGAGGAAGAGGAGGAGGAGGAGGAGGAGGATTAGGAATATGAGGATTAGGAGGATGAGGAGGAGGATGAGGAGGAGGACGAGGAGGAGGAGGAGGAGGAGGAAGAGGAGGATTAGGAGCAGGAAGAGGAGGATTAGGAGCAGGAGGAGGAGGATGAGGAAGAGGAGGATTAGGAGGAGGAGGGAGAGGGAGAGGAGGAAGAGTAGGAGGAGGAAGATGAGGATGAGAAGGAGGAGGAAGAGGAGGAGGAGGCAGCAGGGGATCCATCTAAGAACCTTAAACATTTATTAGACCAAAATAAATCCTAAGAAATTAATAAATTACTATCAGCCATAATAGATAATAATATAATAGAAATAGCATATGCAAATAAATTCCTAGGAGTGATTTTAGACAATAAACTCGGCTGGAAACCCCATATAGAATATGTGAGGGCTAAGATGGCAAAGAGCATCTCAATTATTAGTAAGGTGAGACATGTACTCAATCCCAACTCATTGCACACTCTGTACTGTGCAGTGATCTTGCCTTACCTGCATTACTGCACAGAGGTACGGGGTAACACATACAAAACAACCATAAATACATTGACTATCCTACAAAAAAGAGCAATACGAGTAATAAACAATGCAGGATATCGGGACCACACACACACACACACTGTTTCTACAGTCACACATTTTGAGGTTCATTGATATGGTAAACTTTAAAACTCTGCAAGTTATGTACAAAGCAAGAAATAATCAATTACCGGTAAATGTAAGAAGCACATTTCTGGATAAAGAGGGGGGATACAACCTCAGAGGACCATTGAACTTCAAAAAACCTGTGATGAAAACCAACCTGAAAATAATGTGTATCTCCTCTTACGGAGCCACCCTGTGGAATGGGCTACAGGATGAGCAAAAATACTGTGAAAACATAAATCAATTCAAATCTAGACTAAAAAAATCTATTACAGAAGGGAAGAAGAGCTTTAATGACATATTTAAAACAATTAATAATAATAATAAATACGTATGATACTGTATTGTGCGCTATATCATATCACATTATATAATCATATTATAATTCATTTGTATATTATATTGAACTATATTTGCAGTATGTACTATTATATTATGGTACTATATTGTATTGTATATATCATGTACTTTATATCTCACATCAAATTATATATGTGCTGTATACACTATTATGTACTATATACTATTATATATACTATTATATACTGCAGGTATACTATACTGTAATGTGTACTGTAATGTGTACTATATGTGTGCACTGAAATGTGTACTATATGTATCTACTATGTATGTATGTAAAAAAAAACTTTTTTTTTAAGCGTAAGTCTTCAGGGGTAGGGCCCGACAAGCCTAGTGCTTCTCCCTAGCCCTTTTCGGACAATTGGACAATGCTGCAATAGCAGCTGGTAAAAGTGTGGTGATTTATGGAATGACCGTTGTTATGTGTCGAAAGCCCGAAATAAAAAATTACTGAACTGAACTATCAGCCAAAGGTGGTGCATTAGTTTGTGTAATGTAATGTAATATCTGTTTGTAGTTTGTGTAATGTAATGTAATATCTGTTTTTAGTTTGTGTAATGTAATGTAATATCTGTTTGTAGTTTGTGTAATGTAATGTAATATCTGTTTTTAGTTTGCACATAATATGGGAACTTTTATCCATATTGTTACAAAGGGTCAGATTAAACCGAATATATATATTTATTGCCTGAGATCCCATGTATAATATTTGTATATCGTTTGATATCCCCTGTATATTCCTTGTACAATATGCACGGAATATCCCTTTAGTCTAGCAGGACAGACCATAATATTCGTTCCCCTATTGGAAGCGATCCCCTGGCGCCAGGTACCGAGTAAAGCCTTACCCCCTCGAGCTGACTTGAAAGCTACCGCCAGGACTTGCCCAAACATGCCCGCTTTCGCCCAAGGCTACGAGACAGTGAGCAGGCTGGCACCATCGTTTACCCCCCGCACATAGAAATATAGCGCGGCGAATACAGAACCCCCCTTGCAGTTCCTCTTCAGTTCGCCTTCAGTTCAGTCTGGTTCAGTTATCCAAGCAACGTCTCACCCACTACGCAACGTGGGCAGAGCAGGGCTCGCATCGCCCCAAGATAGTCTCGTGTTATCCTAATACGTCTGTTTGTCGTATCGTTCTCTATTCATTAGTAAACCTTCATTACGAGTCAAAGACCACGTGGAGTGAGTAATTGTGCGTCGACATAGAGCACTTATTGCCCGTGCTAATAGTATAGTAACGTCAAGGTCAACCGTGCATTACCGCACCGGAGGATTTACACCGGAGCAGCAGCACCACGGAGGATCTACACCCTGCCAGCGGTGCCACTCTCCGGGCAAGGATTATTATTCTTCATTCTTCACCAGTACTGCTGGAAGCAGAGAACCGACTACACCCACTGCTGTGGGATCCACGTGCCCGTGGGGACAACACTCAAGCCAGTCTCTGTCGAACCAGAGGCTCCACGGCTTCTACCTTCACCTGCAAGGCGCGCACCCTGGGATCAGGTTGCCTCTCCCCGCTGACCACACAGGGGTGACATCACCTCCTTGAACCCTGGACTTGCATAGAGCTTGGCCCCCCTCTGCTGGCTTACAACCGGTAGTACACCCTTTCCCAGAAGAACCATAGAGATAATCCTTAATATTCACCATTTGATTTGCCTGCACATTCTATTTGCCTTATAAGCGCAATCTAAGCAAAGTATATTATGTAACAATATTCCCTTTGATGTAATAAATATTCTAACCGAGTATTTTGTGTGGAAAACCGTGTTATTGTGGGAGTGTTCTAATCTAATAATACTTATGTACAGTATTGGCCAGGAGTACATAGACGGTAGTGATTAATGATATCAGTACTTGATTAATACAGTCAGGGAATTGTACCCCTCAGTTACACATATGGTTGAGCCTGTTAGGAATTGCACCCCCAACCCAAGCAGATTGCAGATCACTCTCTCTATATGGAGGTAAAAAAGAAAATATGGTAAAAATAATTGGCATAAAAAGGGCACTTTTTTATGAGGCACAAAAGGGCAGGTGCTTGTGCACCCATTGGGCTCTATGTGTGCACGTGCCTGCTAGCTGTGCCCTTGAGCAAGGCACCTCAGCTTTAACCGCTCCAGTGTTAGCTGCTCAGGGGCCAGTAGTAGAGTGCCTGACCATATGTCTTTATAATAATAATAATAATAATAATACATTTTATTTATAAGGCGCCTTTCAAGACACTCAAGGTCGCCGTACAACAATTAAAAGGCTGAAGGCTCTTGACCCCATGGTGGACAGACGGGCTGGGGGGACGGTCAGGTTGATGGAGGAGGCAGACCTGAGGGACTGGGTGGGAATGTTGATGTGGAGGAGGTCGGACAGGTATGGAGGGGCGAGGTTGTGGATGGCCTTGAATGTATGGAGGAGGATCTTGTAGTCTATGCTGTGTTTAATGGGAAGCCAGTGTAGTTGGCGTAGGACGCAGGGACGTGCACAGGACTTTAGAGGGGCAGGTGCTCAAAGGCTGAAAAGGGCACTGGGCCTGTGCTATTTTTGGGGGGCCTTTTTGGGTGGGAGGGGCCTTTTTATGCTTTTGGGGGGGGTTTGGTGATCAAATATTGAATATTGAACTATGTGATACTAAGCACAACTAAGCACAACAACAGCCTGCTCCTGAACATTGGGACATTGAACATTTTTGGGTGGGAGGGGCCTTTTTATGCTTTTGGGGGGGGTTTGGTGATCAAATATTGAATATTGAACTATGTGATACTAAGCACAACTAAGCACAACAACAGCCTGCTCCTGAACATTGGTAAAACCAAGGAGCTGATCGTGGATTATAGGAGAGGACAGCAGGAGACACACACACCACTGAGGATAAACGGGGCCACCGGGGACAGGGTGAGCAGCTTTAAGTACCTGGGGGTCCACATCTCAGAGGACCTGACATGGACAACACACATAGACTCAGTCGTAAAGAAGGCGAAGCAGCGCCTCTACCACCTGAGACAGTTAAGGAAGTTCAGAGTATCTGGGAAGATACTCCAGTCCTTCTACTCTGGAGCTGTAGAGAGCATCTTGACTGGAAACATCACTGCCTGGTATGGAAACAGCACGGCACAGGACAAGAAGGCCCTACAGAGAGTGGTGCGCTCAGCCGAGCGTACCAGGGGTATTGCACTACCACCCCTGCAGGCAGGGACGTGCACAGGACTTTAGAGGGGCAGGTGCTCAAAGGCTGAAAAGGGCACTACACTTGTGTGTATATATAAACCGAGCGCACGTAGCGCGCGTGGGCGATTTTCAAGGGCCCTTTCCAGGCGGGGAGCCCCCTTTTTATGCTTTTTGGGGGTTTTTGGTGATCAAATATTGAATATTGAACTATAATAATCAGTGCAGGAGCTCACTTATCCTTGAAAGACACTTTTATCACTGACTTAAAAGGCCCACACATCTCCATAAATGTTCAGGGGGGAGGGAATAAGTGCTTACCCTACAGACCCCAAGAAGTGCTGTATATTCTGTATTGTTTAATATAAATGCATTTTTTATTCCAATCCCGATTTGTATTTGAGATTCTCAAATCCCATCGGACTTGACTTCTTCGTGTCCCTCAATGAGTGTAATACCAGCATTCAACAGCGGTTTCTATCATCATCATCATCACCGCCCACGCTATGCATAAAATATATAGGTCCGCGGAGAGGCACGCTGAGGAGGCCGTGCAAACTGCAATGGAATATGGGGCATCTCTCTCTTTACCTAATATTTTGATTATATCCTGACATTTTTCAGTTGGAAGGGCAGTCTATATGCGTAACGGTACATTTTTTTTTTTTTTTCAAAAATGGCACTTTTTTGATGAGGCTCAAAAAGGCAGGTGCTCAGGCACCCCTTGGCCTCTATGTGTGCACGTGCCTAGGCTTGCTTAAATTGTGATGAAACAAAGGAGAATATTAATTCTGATTTTTCTTTGCATCTTTGACAGTGAATAACACCATGCTAATAATGACCAAACATTAAAAACTGCCACTGATCTTGTTCAATACCTTCTTGAGTGTAAAATAAATAAAGGGAAGATTATTAAACAGAAGGTTCTGTAGATACTGTACTGAATTCTCCCATCCGGACCAATGTAATTTGAAATATTATCATAGAATATACAATAGCAGGCTCATAAATTACCTTATTATAGCCAATTCGCACATTTATATATATACATATATTATCTTTCAAATGCCCGAGTTCAATTTGGATTTAGTATCACCAGCGTGCATGAGAACAGATAATGAAATCTACTGTAATGTACAGTAGCTTTTTTATTTGATCAAGGTGGCACCATTTTGAAACTTTTAAAATCTAATTGTTGCTGAATGCTAACAATAGGGAAGATAAACTAACTATGTTTCAATATTTGTCATAAACGTTACCTTTTGTGGTAGAATGATCCCGAATAATAGCAGTTATTGGAATCATTCTCGAAGTCAACTTCCTTTCTGTTTAACTTTCTGTCTAAGTGCATGTCTATGGCTTGTGGGGGAGGGGAGGGGGGAGGGGAGGGGGGATTATCAGCACTACGTTGTAACCATGTAATTTCATTGTTGGGCATTTCAACATTGAAAAACAAGCATCTATACTAAATCGATTCAACAACAGTTTTTCAAATGTTGAAATGGTGTCTGTAATTTAGATATTGAATAAACATAGCTTTTTCAACCTCAACCAAAAATAACCAATCTGACCAAAATCCAACATTTAATTAATGTCTTTTGCTATCTGGGTACTTACTAAAAATGGATTAAAAGTACTTAAAACCAACACAAAATACCAAACACTAACAAACATTCAGCACAGACAATGGGGATGCTGACATCTTTAAAAAAAAAAAAAGTAAAAAAAAAAAAAAAAAATGTAAACAATTTTTATTTTATTTTTTTGGGTCCGGGGCTAGGAGAAAAACATCCGGGGCTAAAGCCCCGGAAGCCCAGGGCCAATGACGCCACTGTGATACAGGTATAAAGACACTATGGTAGTAAGCAGTGATGCCACAGATTACTTGTAAAAGTAATCTGATTACTGATTACTGATTACTCCTTTAAAAAGTAATCTTAGTTACTTTACTGATTACTTGATTATCAGAGTAACTTAGTTACTTTGAAAGTAACTAGGTTACGAAGTCGTCGTCCCTGCTGCTACCACAACATAAGAATGACAAAAAAAAATTAGTAAAATGTACTCAGTTTGAGTAAAATGTACTAACAGGGCAGGTAGGCCTATCTATAGATCTATAGATTTCACAAAAGATAAATGGTCAATAACACCACATGTAGGCTGATATGTAGCCTACCTTTGAGGCCTGCCCCATTCAGATATGGTTCTAATGTTCCTAGTGAAATAGGGGAGAGGGGTGAGTAAACCAGCGATTATATCTCAATGGGATGAGGTACAATTTAGGTACAATTTACAGTAAGGTGTACGAGTTGTAGTGCAAATCCTTTACCAATAAATATAATGTGTAAAGTGTGTTTAGGTGATCTAAAGTGTGGAGAGTGGGTGCTGCAGTGTGTTGTTTGTTTAAGTGCGTGTGGGTGTGTGTGCTGTGTGCATTTGATGGTTGTTGCATAGTGTTTATTGTTCGTTGAGCAGCCTGATGGCCTGGGGGTAGAAGCTTCTTCTGAGTCTTTCTGTGCTCGCTCTAAGACTCCGGTATCGCTTGCCTGACCGCAGCAGTTCAAAGAGGCAGTTGTTCGGGTGGCTGGAGTCCTTGATGATTCTCTTAGCCTTACCCCTGCACCGCTTGTTGTAAATGTTCTGGAGGGTGGGAAGCCCCCCTCCAATTGTGCGTTCGGCTGAACGTGTCACTCTTTGTAGTCTGCTACGGTCTTGTGCAGTGCTATTCTCAAACCAGGAGGTGATGTTGCCAGTCAGGATGCTCTCTATTGTACATGAGTAGAAGTTCTTAAGGATCTTCTGACTGACTTGGAACTTCCTTTGGCGCCTGAGGAAGTAGAGGCGTTGTCGTGCCTTCTTCACAACACTGTCAATGTGTGTGGTCCATGTCAAGTCCTCGGATATGTGGGCTCCGAGGTACTTGAAACTGTTCACTCTCTCAACCGGTGCCCCGTCGATGCTGAGGGGGCTGTAGTCCTTGACCCCCGACCTCCTGAAGTCCACAATCATCTCTTTTGTTTTGCTGACGTTCAGGGAGAGGCAGTTCTCTTGACACCACTGTGACAGATTCTCTACCTCTTCCAGGTAGGCCCTCTCGTTGTTGGCAGAGATCAGGCCCACCACTACTGTGTCATCAGCAAATTTGATGATTGTGTTGTTGTTCCGCTGTGCCACGCAGTCATGTGTGTACAGGGAGTAGAGGAGGGGGCTCAGAACACATCCCTGGGGGGCCCATATGTTGAGCGTGATGGATGAGGAGGTGCAGTTGCCTGCTCTTACCACCTGGGGTCTGCCCGTCAGGAAGTCCAAGACCCACTGGCAGAGGTCATAGTTCAAGCCCAGGTCCCTGAGCTTGGCTATGAGTTTGGAGGGGACTATGGTATTGAATGCTGAGCTGTAGTCGATGAACAGCATTCTCACATAGTTGGACCTGCAAGATTTGTACTTTGTACTTTGTAGGTCTGCATTTTAAATGTAAGAATTAAAAAGTATGTTTTTTTTTCTCTGAAATGTAAGTGAGTAAAAGTATAATAGTATACTAATATATAATAATACTAATATTAATAATAAACCTAATAATACTTGAGTAAAGTACAAATCCCCCAAAACAGTACTTAAGTATTGTAACAAAGTACAATTACTCAAGTACTTTTACACCCCTGCCTGTTGTACAGAACCTTCCTGCTGACTTGTCGTACAGAACCTTCCTGATGACCTGTTGTACAGAACCTTCCTGCTGACTTCTTGTACAGAACCTTCCTGCTGACCTGTTGTACAGAACCTTCCTGCTGACTTGTCGTACAGAACCTTCCTGCTGACTTGTTGTACAGAACCTTCCTGCTGACTTGTTGTACAGAACCTTCCTGCTGACTTGTCGTACAGAACCTTCCTGCTGACTTGTTGTACAGAACCTTCCTGCTGACCTGTTGTACAGAACCTTCCTGCTGACCTGTCGTACAGAACCTTCCTGCTGACCTGTCGTACAGAACCTTCCTGCTGACTTGTTGTACAGAACCTTCCTGCTGACTTGTTGTACAGAACCTTCCGGCTGACTTGTCGTACAGAACCTTCCTGCTGACTTGTCGTACAGAACCTTCCTGCTGACTTGTTGTACAGAACCTTCCTGCTGACTTGTTGTACAGAACCTTCCTGCTGACCTGTTGTACAGAACCTTCCTGCTGACCTGTCGTACAGAACCTTCCTGCTGACTTGTCGTACAGAACCTTCCTGCTGACTTGTTGTACAGAACCTTCCTGCTGACTTGTCGTACAGAACCTTCCTGCTGACTTGTCGTACAGAACCTTCCTGCTGACTTGTTGTACAGAACCTTCCTGCTGACTTGTTGTACAGAACCTTCCTGCTGACCTGTTGTACAGAACCTTCCTGCTGACTTGTCGTACAGAACCTTCCTGCTGACTTGTTGTACAGAACCTTCCTGCTGACCTGTTGTACAGAACCTTCCTGCTGACTTGTCGTACAGAACCTTCCTGCTGACTTGTCGTACAGAACCTTCCTGCTGACTTGTTGTACAGAACCTTCCTGCTGACTTGTCGTACAGAACCTTCCTGCTGACCTGTCGTACAGAACCTTCCTGCTGACCTGTCGTACAGAACCTTTCTGCTGACTTGTCGTACAGAACCTTCCTGCTGACCTGTCGTACAGAACCTTCCTGCTGACCTGTTGTACAGAACCTTCCTGCTGACTTGTTGTACAGAACCTTTCTGCTGACCTGTCGTACAGAACCTTCATGCTGACCTGTCGTACAGAACCTTTCTGCTGACTTGTCGTACAGAACCTTCCTGCTGACCTGTCGTACAGAACCTTCCTGCTGACCTGTTGTACAGAACCTTCCTGCTGACTTGTTGTACAGAACCTTCCTGCTGACCTGTTGTACAGAACCTTCCTGCTGACCTGTCATACAGAACCTTCCTGCTGACTTGTCGTACAGAACCTTTCTGCTGACTTGTCGTACAGAACCTTTCTGCTGACTTGTTGTACAGAACCTTCCTGCTGACTTGTCGTACAGAACCTTTCTGCTGACTTGTCGTACAGAACCTTTCTGCTGACTTGTCGTACAGAACCTTCCTGCTGACTTGTCGTACAGAACCTTCCTGCTGACTTGTCATACAGAACCTTTCTGCTGACTTGTCGTACAGAACCTTCCTGCTGACTTGTCGTACAGAACCTTCCTGCTGACTTGTTGTACAGAACCTTCCTGCTGACTTGTTGTACAGAACCTTTCTGCTGACTTGTCGTACAGAACCTTCCTGCTGACTTGTCGTACAGAACCTTCCTGCTGACTTGTCGTACAGAACCTTCCTGCTGACCTGTTGTACAGAACCTTCCTGCTGACCTGTTGTACAGAACCTTCCTGCTGACCTGTTGTACAGAACCTTCCTGCTGACCTGTTGTACAGAACCTTCCTGCTGACTTGTCGTACAGAACCTTCCTGCTGACTTGTCGTACAGAACCTTCCTGCTGACCTGTCGTACAGAACCTTCCTGCTGACCTGTCGTACAGAACCTTCCTGCTGACCTGTCGTACAGAACCTTCCTGCTGACTTGTCGTACAGGACCTTCCTGCTGACCTGTCGTACAGAACCTTCCTGCTGACTTGTCGTACAGAACCTTCCTGCTGACCTGTCGTACAGAACCTTCCTGCTGACCTGTCGTACAGAACCTTTCTGCTGACCTGTCGTACAGAACCTTCCTGCTGACCTGTCGTACAGAACCTTCCTGCTGACCTGTCGTACAGAACCTTCCTGCTGACCTGTCGTACAGAACCTTCCTGCTGACCTGTTGTACAGAACATTCCTGCTGACCTGTTGTACAGAACCTTCCTGCTGACCTGTTGTACAGAACCTTCCTGCTGACCTGTCGTACAGAACCTTCCTGCTGACCTGTCGTACAGAACCTTTCTGCTGACTTGTCGTACAGAACCTTCCTGCTGACCTGTTGTACAGAACCTTCCTGATTACCTGTTGTACAGAACCTTCCTGATGACCTGTTGTACAGAACCTTCCTGATGACCTGTCGTACAGAACCTTCCTGCTGACCTGTCGTACAGAACCTTTCTGCTGACCTGTCGTACAAAACCTTCCTGCTGACCTGTCGTACAGAACCTCTGCCTGCTGAGCTGGAGGACAAAATATCATGAAGTCAACGAAGGTTAGAGAACTAAAAGCTGCTCTGGCGATACGATTGATGGGAGAACCTTTTCCAATCATGTGGCAAGCATCTTAACCCTTTCACTACCACACTACAGAAGGTTAACCCTTTCACTACAAGGGTGGTTAACCGTCTGTAATGTGGTAGTGAAAGGGTTAACCCTTTGTCGTGTGGCAGTGAAAGCGTAAACCTTCTGTACCTTTTACAGCAAAAGAAAAAGAGTGAAATTCACTTCGTTTTGGTTCCTCGACCGTAGCAGCATCCAATATAATATAAATAAAATAAAATAAAAATAGCATAAGATAAAATAACAGCAAGATGACTATATACAATTCTAACATCTTATTATATTATTAACATTATTATGTCATTAGACAAATAGATAGACACAGAAAATCCTTGGTATCTCTGATTATGATTGAAAAAGACTCACAAACAGCAGTACAATATCCATGTTCCACAGTGCCGCTGGAGGGCTGAGGTTTGAGGTTTCCTCAAGTACAACAACAAAAAGGAATGGCTGGAGGCGGCCATGGTTTCTCCTACAATGGGGAGGGTGTGGCTGAAACTAAGCAAGAAAATTGCCTGCCCTCTTGTACTACTATTAAATGAGTAAATTGAAAAGACGACTAACCTTTGTACTGTCTTTTACTATTATGCACTTTCAAGTTTCAAGTTCAAGTTTTGTTTTATTTGTCACATATATAAGGTACATTACAGTGAAATGCGTGGTTCTGTATGAGCCTCCTGAGATTGTGCTTCATGCAACTATACAAAATATACAATATACAAAACAAGTACACGCAAAACTGCAAAACTGCAACAAAAAAAAGGCACTTTTCTACTTTAAGTATTCTACCTTGCCTATAATACTACCTATTATGTCTATACTACTATGGTAAATCGTGCATTTTTATATAGCGCTTTGCGCTTTTATCCAAATCGCTTTACAATTTGTTTCTCACATTTGACCCGTTCACTCACACATTCACGGCAGAGGCGACCATGCAAGGTGCCAACCTGCTCATAGGGAGCAGTTAGGGGTTAAGTGTCTTGCTCAAGGACACTTCGACATTCTTCCCGGGAGGAGCGGGAATCAAACCGGGAACCTCCAGATTACCAGACGACTGCTCCACCTCCTGAGCCACTGTCACCCCCATATGCACTCAAGACTGTAGCACTCAAGTCCAACACAGTTTGAACAATGTTACTCACCCTTAGAGTTGCACCCTTCCTGCTGACCTGTTCAGAACTGTACAGAACTTGTAAGTCGCGTTTTGATCAAAGTGTTCAGCTAAATGACTAAATGTAAATGACTAAATGTAAATGACTAAATGTAAATGTAAACAGTGAGGAGAGGCTACTTTGGCTGCAAAGAGGTGTATCCTCATAATCTTTGTAGACCTATCATAGCCCACTGGGTTATTTGACCTATTGGCCTTGTGACTCAAGCTGTAGCCTAACAACTATTTGCTAAACTGTTTTGACCTCATTATATGATGCTGGAAAAAATATATAGGCTACTAATAATGACATGAGACAAATTCCAAGTTATGAAAGTGGATCAGGGCTGATGTTATCCATATAGCCTATTTGATTATATAAGATAAGATATTCCTTTATTGATCCTGATCCCCTTGGGGAAGTTTGAGTGTCATAACAGCATGGGGGAGGGGGAGGGGGGGGTACAGGTATGGGCAGGGTAATAGTGGGAAGTCATAAATATAGGCAATCAAATTAAATCTGAATATAAAAATATGAGGAAAAAGAAACCGTTAATTAAATGATTGGATGAATCTAACCATTCAGTGACAAAACCATATGAAAGCCATTGCATTTGAATTAGGGATGTCCGATTTTATCGGCCGACCGATATTATCGGCCGATATCGGCAGTAAAATGTGATATCGGAAGATATCGGTATCGGAGAAAAAAAAAAAAGAAAAAAAAAATTACATTTATTTAACCTTTATTTACCCAGGCAAGCAAGTAAGAACCAATTCTTATTTTATTTATTGTCAAAAGTATGCATGTTGGTTTAATTCAACAACAAGAGATATGTAATGTTAATTTTTACTTTTTTAATTATCATATTTTGCACAGATAATGCTTACATTTAGAAAGCCTTTTGAATGCATCCAGTGAAATTATTAATTACCTGAAATTATTCAGTTTTTTTGGGGGGAAACCCTGCATATATCGGTATCGGTTGATATCGGTATCGGTATCGAAATTAAGAGTTGGACAATATCGGAATATCGGTATCGGTAAAAAAGCCAATATCGAGCATCCCTAATTTGAATGAATGGAGTTGGACTTAGGTAATAGCAGAGCCCTTTAAGTAAGAGTTGCGACACGCTTTGATCTCGCCGACAGGATATCACGTGGTTCACGTAGCTACCTGTAGTTCCAATTTGACCTTCCTGTCTACTTGATATCAGCGGGACAGAACGGCAGAACTAATTACTACTACTGTTACAGCAATTTTTGGTACTTATTAATACAATGTGCATTGATCACTGTTGCGATATATCATTTACATATCTGCTACTTTAATATTTACATTATATCACTAGGCGATGACGGCAATTTCGAACGTTAAATGCTAAATGTTACACAATCAAGCATCATTGTATTAATCAGCCCACATTATATGTGGGCTATTTATATTCAATATATATAATAGCATTTCAGGTGAGTGGCAGAGAGACTTGTGCTTCTACACATCCTAATGCTATCTATAGTATAAGTATAGTATAAGACATTCATACATGCACATGTGAAAATGCAGTGAATATCATATCAAGCTGTTTACTCTGCATTTCTTAGCATTTACATTTCATACTGTAACCATTGATACTACTCAATTAAGCCAAGAAAGAAGTTTGGTCAACAGTACAAAATATACAAAGCAACCAATTGCATTCCACACATTTTTTATTATTATAGGCCTATAATATGTCCAATGTCCATGTAGAGGTCCAGTCTTCCACTCCTGTTGTTTGTAGTGCTAGGGCCTTTCTGTCACGACTGCTGCTCACCACAGACTGGACACATGCACATCATTATAGTGGTAATTTATCCTAGAAAACAAAACAGGGAGATAGAGAGTTATGGAGTTGCTCATGCACTCTACAACAACACACATCTTGTATCTTCTCATCTCTAACATTTCCATTCCACAGCATGCAAGCATCCTGCTTCAAGAGGTGTATGATTGTGTATGTGACAATAAAACTATTTGATTTCAATATTTTAGAGGGTTTAGAGTTCACCCACCAGTTTCTGCTGTGGGAAACTTGATATTTTAGTATACATATTTTGCTTGCTTAATCATAACATCTAACTTTTATAGATCAACGTCTTACCATGGTCGGCTGTTCAGCATTCGGGTGCACCAATCGGTCAGAGAAAGGGATCCGTATGTATGGGTTCCCAAAGGACACAGACCGGAGAAGAAAATGGTTGGCCAAAGTCAGCAGAAGCAACCTGACCATCACACGAAATTACAATAGTAGAAAACTGTGTGCGGTAAGTTACATTTCTACTCCACATTTGGACATTTCACTTGTGGATTAAGGTTCAATTTATTTTACTGTAATATGTACATGACTACAATGAAATTGTGATTAGCAATTATGGGGTAAAGTCTGGAATTATTCTGCAGGCACATTTTGAGGGAGAACAGTTCACAGCAAACAGAAAAGGCCATCTGAAATTGAAGGCTGATGCTGTTCCGACACTATTTGTGCATCGCCCGAGACCCAAGAGGAGGAAGGGTCCCACTGTGAGAACCCCAGAACCTCCAGCACATATTCATACAGTGGCCAGTGACCACACATATTGTGCTCAAATTAACTTTGGTATGAATAAACGTGAAGTTATAATTTATATAATATTTCTAATTTCAATGACTAGCCTACACAGTACACCCTCACTGACAATGCCATGTCATCATTTCAGATATTGAGGCAGGGAGGGAAAATGAGGGAAGAGAGGGCAATGAAGGTGAAGACTGTGAGGAGATTGATGAGAGGGCCATACCAGGAGCCAATGAGCCAGAAACCAGTGTGCAGCGTCCAAGTGAACCAGGAGCCAGTGAGAAAGACCTGAGGGTTGAGTTAGAAAGAAAAATAAATCAGTTAGAGGCAGCCCTAAAAAGACAAAAAAGAATGAATGTGGTCCTACGGGGAAAAAAAATTGTCATGGAAAAGAAATTTGCTGGAATTTTTTCAAAAGATCAGATTAAAGCGATTGGTATGAAGAGCAAGAGGGGCATGAGATGGGGAAATGACATAATTAAAAAGGCCATAAAAATCCGTTTTGCCACAGGCTCAACAGGCTACAGGCTGCTTCAGGAGATGGAGATTCCTCTCCCCGACATCAGAACCCTGCAAAGGAGACTGCAGCATATAAAGATGGAACCAGGAATATTAGGGGAGGTGTTTGACATACTGAAGCTGAAAGTAGATGGCCTGACAGAGATGGAGAGGGAGTGTGTGCTGACTCTGGACGAGATGTCAATCACACCCAGCGTGGAGCTGCATCTGGGGACAGGGAAACTTTATGGGGACGTGACGTTACCCGGCCACACAGGAGAGGCAACACATGCGTGTGTTTTTATGTTGTCAGGGACCACGACACGCTGGAAACAAGTAGTGGCTTACCACTACAGTGGCAATTCCACTAATGGAGCAATTTATAAACCCATCATTCTGGACATTATTGACAGAGCAGCTTCCATAGGGCTACATGTAATTAATGTCACCACAGACATGGGCAGCCCTAATCTGGCAATGTGGAAGGCCTTTGGAGTGAACCAAAACAAAACGTTTGTCCCACATCCAGCAAGACCAGACAGGAGGCTATATTTCATGCCAGATGTCCCACATCTGGTGAAGAACCTGAAGAGTGCCCTGGTCCGTGGACAGATGTTTACAATTCCACCACATATGGTGGAGAAGGAGAACCTCTCATCCAATGAGGTTTCAATTAGTCCATTGAACGATTTGGTGAATTTTCAAGAGGGGTTGGTATTGAAAATTGCTCCAAACCTCTCACGTAAAACCCTTCAGCCCAGTCATTTCGACAAGATGAAGGTGGGCCCTGCGTTGAATGTCTTCAGCAAGGCAACAAGTGCCGGCCTGAAATACATGGTGGAGCGGGAACAACGACCCCCCTCTTACCAGACAACAGCATGGTTCCTGGAGCAGGTGGACCATTGGTTTGACCTCATGTCCTCTCGCCACCCAGTAATGGCACTGAGCAGGCACAAGATGGAGGAATACCAAAAGGCCATCAGTTTCCTCCAGGACACGGTCCAACTGTTCCGTGGGCTGAAGATTGGACAACCGGCTAGATGGAAGCCTGTGCAAACAGGGATTGTGATGGCAACATCAACAATACTATCAATCCAAGAAGACATGCTGGCCCAGGGACACTTGTTTGTGATGACCAGCAGGTTTACCCAAGACTGTCTTGAAAATCTATTCAGCTGCATAAGACAGAGGAATCCAGTCCCAACTCCAGTGGAGTCTCAGCAGGCACTGAAATCAATATCAGTTGGGCAGTTTCTTGCAACAGTCAAATCAGGAAGCTATCAGGAGGATGACAACAGCCTTTTGGCAGACTTCCTGGACGCAAAGGAGACATTTCCCAGTCCTGTTCTCAGAATAGAAGATCTGATGGAGTGCAGCCCTGCACCTGACCCCACAAAAACCGAGACCTGTGCTCTCTACCATCTTACGGGCTACATTGTGAAGAAAGTGATCAGTTATTCCAACATTTGTGCTGAATGCCAAAATGCAATTAAGTACAATGATGAGAGTCCTGAAGGAGAGCACAGTATTTTACTGAAGCTGAAGGAATTCAAACCAGGTGCACTTTGTCGGCCGTCACAAGAGGCCTTTGTTCTAGTCCGGCAAATCGAGGAGCTGTTCCGAAACAAGACCAGTGCCGCCCTCATGAAGCTCCCAAATGCCATGGATTTGCTGGAGAGAGAGGCTAAGCTGTTAGACAGCAGACTACCCTCATGCCATGATGTACAAAAGAAAATAACCAACAGATACATCAGGCTGAGGTTGAGAATCGCAGCAAAGCACATCCGGGCTGAAAGAAAAACAGTGCTGTCTGACGATGGGCATCTTGGGAGTAAAAGCCAGACAAAAAGGGCAAAGAAGGACCAGCAAAGCCAAGCAACATCTAGGCCTACAACAAGCAGGCCCCCAACAAACACCTTGATCGTTGCCATGGACGTGTTTGGTCTGACCGTTGCTCCTACAAATGTCCCACCACCTAGCGTGGCTGTCCATCGCCCCACCAGCCTCTCCATCGCTTCTACACAAATGGTAAGTCAATATATAAATTGAATATGAATTAAATCATTTGTGAACATTATTTCAGACAATAACGTTGCACCTTATTTAATATTACAGGCTCTCCATCGTCCCACCAGCCTCCTCATCGCTCCACCAGCCTCTCCATCCCTCCACCAGTCTCTCCATCCCTCCACTAGCCTCTCCATCGCTTCTACACAAATGGTAAGTCAATATATAAATTTAATATGAATTAAATCATTTGTGAACATTATTTCAGACAATAACGTTGCACCTTATTTAATATTACAGGCTCTCCATCGTCTCCCCAGAGTCTCCATCGCTTCTACACAAATGGTAAGTCAATATATAAATGTAATATGAATTAAATCATTTGTGAAAATTATTTCAGACAATAACGTTGCACCTTATTTAATATTACAGGCTCTCCATCGTCCCACCAGCCTCCTCATCGCTCCACCAGCCTCTCCATCCCTCCACCAGTCTCTCCATCCCTCCACCAGCCTCTCCATCCCTCCACCAGCCTCTCCATCCCTCCACCAGCCTCTCCATCCCAACAGACAGACCCTCCCCACTGATCCAGGGACTGTAGCCAGACCCTGTTCAATCCCACGCCTATAGATTGTGGGCCACGCATATATTTATTTATATATACTGTATTTCAGAATAAGGGAAAATATGTTTAATATGCCCTTGTGCCATGAGATAAAATGTCGCTCAACACAAAATTGTATTAGATTAGATTAAAATGCATTGTCATTATACAGCACAAGTACAGTACAACGGAAATAAGTTTGGCATCCAACCGGAGTGCAAATATAGCAGTAAAGTGCAATAGCAATATTCAATGTACAGGTGATTAGATTGGATACAAAATATATAAAGAGTACTACTGAGTAATGTATACGGTATTTACAGCATTATTGATATCATACAGAGTTGTATGGGTTATATGCAGGTGTAGTAGTAATATGGTAGGCATATTCACCTTATCAGTCTTCTAGTTGAACCTGGAATGATGTGACAAATAAACCTCTTGATTCTTGGTTTGCAGATTGCAGAATGGGTACAGTACAATACATACAATTGTTAAGGGGATGCAGACCAGAGAAAGACTTTCGTCTTGTTTACATCAGGGTCCCCCATTTTCAATTCATCAGGAAATATATGACACACACGACATACAGATAGTCAGTACTGCTACATCTATACATTTATGACATACCAGATTTGCAAATACAGTACTGTTTGTGATACAAAAAGTGTCCAGAAAAAGTGTATATACATTTAACGTTACATATACATGGTAACGTTATCTAACTGCATTTATAATCTAACAAGCTATTAACTTATGATAAACATAAACTAAAGATTGCTACATAAAATACCACTATTGACTACATCCATGAGTGGTCTGCTAATGCGTTAAAATGTAAAAAAAAAATGCAGTAAGTAAGTAAAGTAAAGTAAACTTACGAGCGAGTGCCGCCTCGGCAACAATGAAATGAATGGCGATGAGCTGAGAGCTTGAACTACGGACCCGCCCTGAGGCGCTTTACTTCCGCATTCCACGATAACAACGAAAGTGGGTCGGAGTGGCGCAACTCTTAATTAAAGGGCTCTGCTATTACCCAGAGCCGTATAATTAAGAGTTCCGCCACTCCGACCCACCTTGGTTGTTATCGTGGAATGCGGAAGTAAAGCGCCTCAGGGGGGGTCCGTAGTTCAAGCTCTCAGCTCATCGCCATTCATTTCATTGTTGCCGAGCGGCACTCGCTGGTAAGTTTACTTTACTTTACTTACTTACTGCATTTTTTTTTACATTTTAACGCATTAGCAGACCACTCATGGATGTAGTCAATAGTGGTATTTTATGTAGCAATCTTTAGTTTATGTTTATCATAAGTTAATAGCTTGTTAGATTCTAAATGCAGTTAGATAACGTTACCATGTATATGTAACGTTAAATGTATATACACTCTTTTTCTGGACACTTTTTGTATCACAAACAGTACTGTATTTGCAAATCTGGTATGTCATAAATGTATAGATGTAGCAGTAGGCCTACTGTATATCTGTATGTCGTGTGTGTCATATATTTCCTGATGAATTGAAAATGGGGGACCCTGATGTAAACAAGACGAAAGTCTTTCTCTGGTCTGCATCCCCGTAACAATTGTATGTATTGAGCTGTACTGTACTGTACCCATTCTGCAATCTGCAAACCAAGAATCAAGAGGTTTATTTGTCACATCATTCCAGGTTCAACTAGAAGACTGATAAGGTGAATATGCCTACCATATTACTACTACACCTGCATATAACCCATACAACTCTGTATGATATCAATAATGCTGTAAATACCGTATACATATATTTATATTTACCGTATATATATTTATACACATTTGTCGGTATATACCTGCATATAATCCTTTTTTCATACCTGTAGTTACTATATCTATATCTGTATCTGTACATATCCCTTACGTACTCTTACTAGTTACACTGCTGGCCAGTATGACTTACTACCATAGTGTCTTTAAACCTGTATCACTGTAGATAATAATACTATAACACCGTACATACTGTACATCTGGTTATAATTATTACTCAGTAGTACTCTTTATATATTTTGTATCCAGTCTAATCACCTGTACATTGAATATTGCTATTGCACTTTACTGCTATATTTGCACTCCGGTTGGATGCCAAACTTATTTCCGTTGTACTGTACTTGTGCTGTATAATGACAATGCATTTTAATCTAATCTAATACAATTTTGTGTTGAGCGACATTTTATCTCATGGCACAAGGGCACATTAAACATATTTTCCCTTATTCTGAAATACAGTATATATAAATAAATATATATATATATACTGAAAATATATATGTTTTATATATATGTTTTTTTTTTGATAGATTAGAAGATAACCATTTGCATTCGAGGCACAAATGTCTCTGACTTCTTTCCATGTGCAAGCCTGCCAAGATAACTCAAATCTCTGCAGGCTTTCTGGATTAAAGGGGTTAATTACATACGGATCCCTTTCTCTGACCGATTGGTGCACCCGAATGCTGCACAGCCGACCATGGTAAGACGTTGATCTATAAAAGTTAGATGTTATGATTAAGCAAGCAAAATATGTATACTAAAATATCAAGTTTCCCACAGCAGAAACTGGTGGGTGAACTCTAAACCCTCTAAAATATTGAAATCAAATAGAGTTTTATTGTCACATACACAATCATACACCTCTTGAAGCAGGATGCTTGCATGCTGTGGAATGGAAATGTTAGAGATGAGAAGAGACACAAGGTGTGTGTTGTTGTAGAGTGCATGAGCAACTCCATAACTCTATCTCCCTGTTTTGTTTTCTAGGATAAATTACCACTATAATGACGTGCATGTGTCCAGTCTGAGGTGAGCAGCAGTCGTGACAGAAAGGCCCTAGCACTACCAACAACAGGAGTGGAAGACTGGACCTTTACCCTCTACCTGGACATATTATAGGCCTATAATAATAAAAAAATGTGTGGAATGCAATTGCTTGCCTTGTATTTTTTCTACTGTTGACCAAACTTCTTTCTTGGCTTAATTGAGTAGTATATCAATGGTTACAGTATGAAATGTAAATGCTAAGAAATGCAGAGTAAACAGCTTGAGATATGCTATTCACTGCATTTTCACATGTGCATGTATGAATGTCTTATAGATAGCATTAGGATGTGTAGAAGCACAAGTCTCTCTGCCACTCCCCTGAAATGCTATTATATATATTGAATATAAATAGCCCACATATAATGTGGGCTGATTAATACAATGATGCTTGATTGTGTAACAACTGGTGATATGGCTAATGTAAAATAAGTCAGCTAGCACAGCTAGCATTTAACGTTCGAAATTGCCGTCATCGCCTAGTGATATAATGTAAATATTAAAGTAGCAGATATGTAAATGATATATCGCAACAGTGATCAATGCACATTGTATTAATACGTACCAAAAATTGCTGTAACAGTAGTAGCAGAGCCGTATAATTAGTTCTGCCGTTCTGTCCCGCTGAAATTAAATAAGAACAACAGGAAGGCCAAATTGGAACTACAGGTAGATACGTGAACCACGTGATATCCTGTCGGCGAGATCAAAGCGTGTCGTAACTCTTATTAAAGGACTCTGGGTAATAGGTGCATCTCGCCCCGCCCCTATGGCCCCGCCCACCTGCTGTTCCCGCGGGGCCACGCCCCCTGATGGGTGCTCATTAAAGCAGCTGTGATTGTCTGTTTCGCCCCAAACTCCAAACACGCACATCTTCCCGGACAGCAGCTGACTGTGAGTTATTAATATTATTATTGTACACTTTTATTCTGCCTTTACGTTTCAAGGACTTTGTTGCGTAACGTGTTTCTCACAAGTTTCTGCACAATTTCCCCACTTTTCCCATCTTTACACAAACGACCAAACCAGATGATTCCTGAGCGAGAACTCAACTGTCCCCGTTTGATGATCTGAGAGTTGAAACGTTCTCCGTTCCTGAGTCCAGACTGACGTTAGATCTTTAGCAGCAGCCAGCCAGCGTTTGGAGATGAGAAATAATAAACTGTCAACTTTTATAACAT
Organism: Notolepis coatsorum; assembly: GCF_963971535.1. NCBI lineage: Eukaryota > Metazoa > Chordata > Actinopteri > Aulopiformes > Paralepididae > Notolepis > Notolepis coatsorum. Next base: position 125,613,967 of record NC_140165.1, on the reverse strand, counting down.
GGTCACAAAACACGGGGCGATCATCATCTTGGTTGAATGACTGAACTGAATCGATATGCATTCCTACACTGGAGCTTTACATACTGCTCTGAGTTCTCCGGTCTAGAGAATCCATACACTTTGCTTGTGGTTAGATTTGTCAAGTCAATGATTGATTGATTGAAAACTTTAACAGATTGCAGAATGGGTACAGTACGGCTCAATACACACAACTGTTAAGGGGATGCAGACCAGAGAGACTTTCGTCTTGTTTACATCAGGGTCCCCCATTCTCAATTAATAATGATCACACGGATGCATATGAAAAGTAAGCGGCTATGTTGATGACAAATGTTGTTGAAATGATGGGGAAATTACAAACTGAATGCTGAATAGGAGGAGCACGGCATATCGGGTCAGATAGTAGTGAGACGCTGCCCTCTAGTGGCCGGATATAAACCCTTCAGTTGACTAAACGAGGTCGTCAATATGTTGTGCAGGACTGTTTAAAATTAAGTAAAGGTCAATCAATTTGCTCTTGGTTTCCTGCTGGGAAGGAGTGCAGGCTGAGCAGGTTAGTTAGGTTAGTTGTAACGTTAGTTTAGGTTCGTGTTAACGTTAGATAATGTACAAAATAAACGTTTTCCGCTGCTATAAACGTTGCACTTTTATTTTGAAAACCCCAGAAAGGATGAATGAATGAATGAATGAATGAGAACTTTATTTAACAGATTGCAGAATGGGTACAATACAGTACGGCTCAATACACACAATTGTTAAGGGGATGCAGACCTGAGAAAGACGTTAGTCTTGTTTCCATCAGGGTCCCCCATTTTCAATTCATATAGACATTTATGGCATAGGGACATAGGTATTTAGTACTGATACATTTGTGACATAAACTATATTCAAATATACAGTACTGTTACCCCTAGATCCTGACAGAGTATATACATATGATGGGGAGGGGACTGTACATTAGGAGGGGGTGGGTGGGTGGGAGAGAAATATACATACGGCGGGGAGGGGATATATACATGCGGTGGGGAGGAGACTGTCTATTAGGAGGTGGTGGGGGTTTTGGGCATTTACGGTGGCCAGTTTCGAATAAAAAAATCAATAATTTTTTATTTCTCCACGCGGTAAATACACGGGTCACAACATGTTTACATGAACGTTTTGGAGTTGTATTTAGAGTGTATTTGGTGACTGTATACACTCTAAAGGAACATCAGGCTATTGTCCCCCCCCCCACTTCCAGTGATTAAGCTAAGCTACGCTAACGGAGCGACAGTTCCCAAAGCTAAATGCTCGCACGGAGACAAAAAAGCCAAGGTATGAATCTTCTTGTCTAACTCCAGGGAAGATGTTAAATAAGCTAATTTCCCAAAATGTTGGAGTTTTCCTTTAAGAAATAAGTTAAAGTTGATGAGTACTATATACAATAATATACAGTTATGTTTTTTTTAAAGTTACCTTTTTGTGGTGTGTGTGTTCATGTGTGCTTGAGTTGTGTGTGGAGAGATCAGTGTTCTGATGGCCTGGGGGAAGAAGCTGAGTCGGAGTCTGTTCTTGCTGCATGTATGCGGAGGCGCTTGCCTGACCGCAGCAGCTTGAACAGGCTATTGTTGGGGTGGTGAGCCTCCTCTACCAGAAGCTGGGACACAAGTAGGCCTATATCTCTCATCTCCAGTAGGCTAGCCTATAGCTCCCATCTCCAGTAGGCTAGCCTATAGCTCCCATCTCCAGTAGGCTAGCCTATAGCTCCCATCTCCAGTAGGCTAGCCTATAGCTCCCATCTCCAGTAGTCCAGCCTATAGCTCCCACCTCCAGTAGGCTAGCCTATAGCTCCCATCTCCAGTAGGCTAGCCTATAGCTCCCATCTCCAGTAGGCCAGCCTATAGCTCCCATCTCCAGTAGGCTAGCCTATAGCTCCCATCTCCAGTAGGCTAGCCTATAGCTCCCATCTCCAGTAGGCTAGCCTATAGCTCCCACCTCCAGTAGGCTAGCCTATAGCTCATCTCCAGTAGGCCAGCCTATAGCTCCCATCTCCAGTAGGCCAGCCTATAGCTCCCACCTCCAGTAGGCTAGCCTAGCCTATAGCTCCCATCTCCAGTAGGCTAGCCTATAGCTCCCATCTCCAGTAGGCTAGCCTATAGCTCCCATCTCCAGTAGGCTAGCCTATAGCTCCCATATCCAGTAGGCTAGCCTATAGCTCCCACCTCCAGTAGGCCAGCCTATAGCTCCCACCTCCAGTAGGCTAGCCTATAGCTCCCACCTCCAGTAGGCTAGCCTAGCCCTCCCACCTCCAGTAGGCTAGCCTAGCCCTCCCATCTCCAGTAGCCTAGCTTAGATCTCCCACCTCCAGTAGGCCAGCCTATAGCTCCCATCTCCAGTAGGCTAGCCTATAGCTCCCACCTCCAGTAGGCTAGCCTATAGCTCCCATCTCCAGTAGGCTAGCCTATAGCTCCCATCTCCAGTAGGCTAGCTTATAGCTCCCACCTCCAGTAGGCTAGCCTATAGCTCCCATCTCCAGTAGGCTAGCCTATAGCTCCCATCTCCAGTAGGCTAGCCTATAGCTCCCATCTCCAGTAGTCCAGCCTATAGCTCTCACCTCCAGTAGACCAGCCTATAGCTCCCATCTCCAGTAGGCTAGCCTATAGCTCCCATCTCCAGTAGTCCAGCCTATAGCTCTCACCTCCAGTAGGCCAGCCTATAGCTCCCATCTCCAGTAGACTAGCCTATAGCTCCCATCTCCAGTAGGCTAGCCTATAGCTCCCATCTCCAGTAGGCTAGCCTATAGCTCCCATCTCCAGTAGGCTAGCCTATAGCTCCCACCTCCAGTAGGCTAGCCTATAGCTCCCACCTCCAGTAGGCTAGCCTATAGCTCCCACCTCCAGTAGGCCAGCCTATAGCTCCCATCTCCAGTAGGCTAGCCTATAGCTCCCACCTCCAGTAGGCTAGCCTATAGCTCCCACCTCCAGTAGGCTAGCCTATAGCTCCCATCTCCAGTAGTCCAGCCTATAGCTCTCATCTCCAGTAGGCTAGCCTATAGCTCCCATCTCCAGTAGGCTAGCCTATAGCTCCCATCTCCAGTAGGCTAGCCTATAGCTCCCACCTCCAGTAGGCTAGCCTATAGCTCCCACCTCCAGTAGGCTAGCCTATAGCTCCCATCTCCAGTAGGCCAGCCTATAGCTCTCATCTCCAGTAGGCTAGCCTATAGCTCCCATCTCCAGTAGGCTAGCCTATAGCTTCCATCTCCAGTAGTCCAGCCTATAGCTCTCATCTCCAGTAGTCCAGCCTATAGCTCTCATCTCCAGTAGGCTAGCCTATAGCTCCCACCTCCAGTAGGCTAGCCTATAGCTCCCACCTCCAGTAGGCTAGCCTATAGCTCCCATCTCCAGTAGGCTAGCCTATAGCTCCCACCTCCAGTAGGCTAGCCTATAGCTCCCATCTCCAGTAGGCCAGCCTATAGCTCCCATCTCCAGTAGGCTAGCCTATAGCTCCCATCTCCAGTAGGCTAGCCTATAGCTCCCATCTCCAGTAGGCTAGCCTATAGCTCCCATCTCCAGTAGGCTAGCCTATAGCTCCCATCTCCAGTAGGCTAGCCTATAGCTCCCATCTCCAGTAGGCTAGCCTATAGCTCCCATCTCCAGTAGGCTAGCCTATAGCTCCCATCTCCAGTAGGCCAGCCTATAGCTCCCATCTCCAGTAGGCTAGCCTATAGCTCTCATCTCCAGTAGGCTAGCCTATAGCTCCCATCTCCAGTAGGCTAGCCTATAGCTCTCATCTCCAGTAGGATAGCCTATAGCTCCCATCTCCAGTAGGCCAGCCTATAGCTCCCACCTCCAGTAGGATAGCCTATAGCTCCCACCTCCAGTAGGCTAGCCTATAGCTCCCATCTCCAGTAGGCTAGCCTATAGCTCCCATCTCCAGTAGGCTAGCCTATAGCTCCCACCTCCAGTAGGCTAGCCTATAGCTCATCTCCAGTAGGCCAGCCTATAGCTCATCTCCAGTAGGCTAGCCTAGCCCTCCCATCTCCAGTAGGCCAGCCTAGCGCTCCCATCTCCAGTAGGCTAGCCTATAGCTCTCATCTCCAGTAGGCTAGCCTATAGCTCTCATCTCCAGTAGGCTAGCCTATAGCTCCCATCTCCAGTAGGCTAGCCTATAGCTTCCATCTCCAGTAGTCCAGCCTATAGCTCTCATCTCCAGTAGGCCAGCCTATAGCTCCCATCTCCAGTAGGCTAGCCTATAGCTCCCACCTCCAGTAGTCTAGCCTATAGCTCCCACCTCCAGTAGGCTAGCCTATAGCTCCCATCTCCAGTAGACTAGCCTAGCCCTCCCACCTCCAGTAGGCTAGCCTATAGCTCCCATCTCCAGTAGTCCAGCCTATAGCTCCCATCTCCAGTAGTCCAGCCTATAGCTCCCACCTCCAGTAGGCTAGCCTATAGCTCCCATCTCCAGTAGGCTAGCCTATAGCTCCCATCTCCAGTAGGCTAGCCTATAGCTCTCATCTCCAGTAGGCTAGCCTATAGCTCCCACCTCCAGTAGACTAGCCTATAGCTCCCACCTCCAGTAGGCTAGCCTATAGCTCCCATCTCCAGTAGACTAGCCTATAGCTCCCATCTCCAGTAGGCTAGCCTATAGCTCCCATCTCCAGTAGGCTAGCCTATAGCTCCCATCTCCAGTAGGCTAGCCTATAGCTCCCATCTCCAGTAGGCTAGCCTATAGCTCCCACCTCCAGTAGACTAGCCTATAGCTCCCACCTCCAGTAGGCTAGCCTATAGCTCCCATCTCCAGTAGGCTAGCCTATAGCTCGCATCTCCAGTAGGCCAGCCTATAGCTCCCATCTCCAGTAGGCCAGCCTATAGCTCCCATCTCCAGTAGGCTAGCCTATAGCTCCCATCTCCAGTAGGCTAGCCTATAGCTCCCATCTCCAGTAGGCTAGCCTATAGCTCCCATCTCCAGTAGGCTAGCCTATAGCTCCCATCTCCAGTAGGCTAGCCTATAGCTCCCATCTCCAGTAGGCTAGCCTATAGCTCCCACCTCCAGTAGGCTAGCCTATAGCTCCCACCTCCAGTAGGCTAGCCTATAGCTCCCACCTCCAGTAGGCTAGCCTATAGCTCCCACCTCCAGTAGGCTAGCCTAGATCTCCCACATCCAGTAGGCTAGCCTATAGCTCCCACCTCCAGTAGGCTAGCCTATAGCTCCCACCTCCAGTAGGCTAGCCTATAGCTCCCACCTCCAGTAGGCTAGCCTATAGCTCCCATCTCCAGTAGGCTAGCCTATAGCTCCCATCTCCAGTAGGCTAGCCTATAGCTCCCATCTCCAGTAGGCTAGCCTATAGCTCCCATCTCCAGTAGGCTAGCCTATAGCTCCCATCTCCAGTAGGCTAGCCTATAGCTCCCACCTCCAGTAGGCTAGCCTATAGCTCCCACCTCCAGTAGGCTAGCCTATAGCTCCCACCTCCAGTAGGCTAGCCTATAGCTCCCACCTCCAGTAGGCTAGCCTATAGCTCCCACCTCCAGTAGGCTAGCCTATAGCTCTCATCTCCAGTAGGCTAGCCTATAGCTCCCACCTCCAGTAGGCTAGCTTAGCCCTCCCATCTCCAGTAGGCTAGCTTAGCCCTCCCATCTCCAGTAGGCTAGCTTAGCCCTCCCATCTCCAGTAGGCTAGCCTATAGCTCCCACCTCCAGTAGGCTAGCCTATAGCTCCCACCTCCAGTAGGCTAGCTTAGCCCTCCCATCTCCAGTAGACTAGCCTATAGCTCTCATCTCCAGTAGGCTAGCTTAGATCTCCCATCTCCAGTAGGCTAGGAATCTGGAGCTGGAGACACACTCAACGTCTGTCCTGTTGATACAGATGGGGGGGGGGGTGTGCAATGCATGCCTACTTTGGTCTTTTCTAAGTCCACAATGAGCTCCTTGGTGTTGAAGGCGGCACACCGTGATAACTTGCTTTATTGATTTCCCCAAGGGGATAAATAAAGGAATATCTTATCTTACACCACACTCCATGTAGACAGACTAGGGGTGGACGGTATAAACGGTATACGGTATAAACGGTATTAATTTGCTCTACGGTATGGATTTTGACTATACCGTGTAACCGGTAGAGCAGCTCTAAAATAGCAATGACGTCATGTAACCACAGCGCGACTATTTCAATCTCATTTGCCCCTAAAAATAGATAGAATTAGTCATAGATAATAGATATGTGCAAACTGGAAAAAGTTATTTAGGAGGCTTCGCGCAGTGGGCCTGTCAACACGCAATTGTCATTTCATAATAAACACATATCACCACGGCGCACAGCAAGTTTCAATTTCAGTTCCTGGCATTTTTAACCAGTGGAGAAAGGTAAGAGATGTCCCTATCGTTTTTCTTATATGAATTATTCTACGTCAATAAAACATACCTGGTGATCAACTACAGTTTGCTGTAAACATTATGATATGCGTGTAGTGTTATGATAACGACGGCTGCAGCGGGAGCCGGGAGGACGGCTGCAGGCAGCAGTGGATTTGCGAATAGCATGCAGCTGCAGAGCCGCAGAGCCAGCGGCGCTTTCAGGTCAGGTCCGCTCAACAGCACCCCCCCACCCAACGGCTGAAAGCTGTGACCAGACCTGAAAGCGCCGCTGGCTCTGCGGCTCTATATGCCTCTAGCAAAATCCAGCATCCAGCCCGGCTGTTTGCAATGGGAGCAGCACGGACTCGGGACTTATTTTATTTGGAATATAATGACTTTATACGCAAAAGTAGCCTAGTTTTAAGTTAAAATATTATAAATCTACATGCCTTGAGGATGTCATTCTTTATATAGCCTGCCTATCAGGCAAAAAAAATTATTCTAACGGAAACACTGATACCGTGATATATACCGTTACCGTCTATGCTTCAAATTATACAGTGATATAAATTTTAGACCATACCGTCCACCCCTAAGACAGACTATCATTTTTGATGAGACCCACCATTATGTCGTCTGCGAACTTGGTATTGGAGCCATGTAGAGGAGAGGGCTCAACGCATTCCCCCGTGGGATGTGGTTGGTGAGGGTGGAGGTGAGATTGCCATGCTGGGGTCTGTGTTGATTAGGAGGTCAAGTATCCAGTTGCAGACGGAGGGGTTGATGTCGAGGTCCTTGGTTTCCACGAGGTCACCATGCTTGGCGGAGTTGATGGTATTGATTGCTGAGCTAAAGTCGATGAGCAGCATTCTCACCTGGTTGTTGCGGTCATGCAGGTGGGAGAGGGATCTAACCGCAGTGGTGGAAGAAGTACACCAACGGCTCCTTTTCACAGGGTTCCCACAGGTCCAATAAGAAGTATTACATTTTGAGACCCATGTTATTTCTCATTTCAGAATCTGAATCAGAATAGTCTTTATTGCCAGTGTACTTTTCACATACAAGGAATTTGCTTAGTTTGGACTTTACTGGTGCGACATTCGCATTGGACAGACAGATCACAGATGATACAATAAAGTGGTGGCGTAAAATGAAATATGAGCTAAGTTAAGCACAATAGAATACTATATTTATGAAATAAATATAGTTGAATACAATGATGGGATATAAACTAAATAAAATATAGCTCAATAGATAGATAATACAATTATTATAAGTATAAAATGGGAGTAGGCCAGGGCTGTGCAACTGGGCAGATGTGGTCAATTATACAATTATATACACTAACTTAGAATGAAGTAACAATACAGTGGGCAAGTATATAGTCCAGTAGGGTGTGTTAGTGTAACACAGTGGGGGGGTGTCAGTGAGGGTCCCGAGTCTTGTTGATGAGGCTCACTGCAGAGGGGAAGAAACTGTTCTTGTGGCGTGAGGTTTTGGCCCTGATGGACCACAGCCTCCTGCCAGAGGGGAGTGACTCCAACAGGTTGTGACCGGGGTGGTAGGGGTCGGAGGGGAGTGTCTCCAACAGCTTGTGACCGGGGTGGTAGGGGTCGGCCACAATCTTACCTGCCCGCTTCCGAGTTCTGGAGGCGTACAGGTCCTGGAGTGAGGTTCCGATGACCTTTCTGTATCGTGTTTAATAACTAATGCAGAATCAGTCCCCACCCCGCACAATACATTTATAATATATATATATATATACAGTATTGCATTATACTCAAACTTGTCTTAAATTGAACTAGTTGAAACCGGCAGGAACCCTGTGTTGGATCACTATTATTCACTGTTTGCAACCCTTAGTCAAGTCAAGAGTTTTATTTGTCACGGCATACAAGCATACAGTGAAATGCGGGTGGTCATGCCTGCAGCGATTGTGCAATAATACAAGTAATAAGACATAGAATAAGACATAACGGGTATAATGTACATAAAGTTTACAAAAAGCATGGTAAAGACATGCTAAGGTCCTCCGGTGTATTAGTGCAATACAGTGTTGGCTACGGATGAGGCACTGTTTGCAACCCTTATGAAACACTAGCGACCATAATGCCCGCTGCATAACTAGGGATGAAGTTTTACTGCCCCGATCCAAGCCATTTAATATTGCCGATACAGAGTATTTACTATTTTCCTACATAATATAGCAGCACAGTGCAGACTATGTATATTAAAGTTAGTAAAACCATTTCAATGTAGGTAAGATGAGACGTTAGTGATGTCATCAAGACTAATCCTGCTGCTCCATAGAGGGTGAATAATGGAACAATTCGATGGGCACTTTGACGGAACAGAACCCACATGGTGACTTACTGGGATAAAAGTACATTTTCTGATTCCGATCTGTCGAGTTTTATTTATATAGCACATTTCCAGACAGCGGCAGCTGGCACCAAAGTGCTTCACAGGCAAGTTGATAAAAACAAAATAATGTGATGCAAGATATAAGATTAAAAACATAATAAAGCAATGAAAGTAATAAAAACAAAATAATATGATGCAAGATATAAGATTAAAAACATAGTAAAGCAATGAAAGTAATAAAAACAGGTAGGGCACAGTAAAACAAAGAGGATAGAAGGGCCAGGGGTCTAGTAGTGATTAAGTGGGGGGGAAGGCCAAGGAGAACAGGTAGGTTTTTAAAAGTGATTTAAAAGCCTGCACGGTCTGGGCGGTCCGTACGCTGAGGGGGAGGCTGTTCCACAATCTAGGCGCTGTGGTGGAGAAAGTTCTGTCTCCCCTAGTCTTGAGCCTAGTTCTAGGCACCACCAGTAGCAGCTGGTCAGCTGATCTGAGGGATCGGTGGGGGGTGTGGCGGTGCAGGAGTTCGGACAGATAGGGAGGAGCCGTGCCATTTAGTGATTTAAAAACATTTAGGTCTAATTTAAAATCGATCCTAAAGCAGCCAGTGGAGCGAGGCCAAGACTGGGCTGATATGTTCATGTTTTTTTGTTTTGGTGAGGAGGCACGCGGCTGCGTTCTGCACCAGTTGTAGGCGGCGGAGCAAGGATTTGTTGATGCCCGTGTAAAGGCCCGCCCGTGTAATAGGCTGTAAGCCCTAGAAGTCAGTAAAACTCAATTGTAGGCACGATGGCCTAGAGAGGTAAAGCTAGAAATAAAACAATAAAATCATCTTCTCCTTCTATGTAATAGAGACAGACTTTAGGTTATAGCTCAAACTAAATCCACAAATTCGGTCATTAGTTCATCGAGAGTGTCACTTGATGACGTCTCAAATTCAAGTGTTTAGTCTCTGATTTCCGGCGTAAGTAGTAGCCAGTTGTCACGGATCGTTGCAAATGGCACAACGTAGTCGGCGAGGGTCACGGCGTGATTAAGAGCAACATTATCCTGTGGTATACTATTCATTAACATGTCCCTTTGTCCCCCCCCCCCGTCCACGCCCGCTGTAATGTTACAACGCGATCAAGATCACCATGGAGTCTCGCTACGCCCACCTGCGCCAGCGGGACAGCAGCATGAGCATGCTGAGGGCCAAGATGTCCCGTAGGAGGTCCCAGACCCAGAAAGAGAACCGGCACCGGGCCGTGAACAGCCGCCGGCAGCTGGGCGAGCTTGTGGAGCTGGAGTGCTCCTCTCACAACGTCTCCTCCGTGATGGCGGTCAACGTGTCCGCCGTGCAGGAACCCCCCCCCCCCGGTCAATGTCACGAAGGACGCCATGACCCTTGTCCCCCTGTCCCCCGTCCTCACCCGCACTATGACCAGAGCCAAGGAGGTGAGGAAGCGCTTTGTTCCAAAGTCGGGGATGCTGCTGACCTATCGCAAACCCTGCCCTCTTTTCTTGATCCGCCAATCACAGCTGTTGCTTTCCGAAAGCAACGGTAACCGACGACAACAGCTGTGATTGGAGGAGGCCGGCGTTTGAGAGGGGTCCGTTTCACCGCTGATACAGATTCTCTCTGAGACCCGAACTTGGGAAGTATTGGCTGATACAGTAATCTCATCCATTACTCATTGGACGATAAACATTGCAATATAATCAATCGGAGAGATCTAACACGGTTCAATGTGTGCAAAAATCAAGCCACTTTCATTTCATGTTTCACATAATCTATTGGTATCCGATTTTTTGTATTGGGGGAAGTCTCGTATACAATACCCTGTTTGATTCTTGTATCTGCCCTATATGATAACGAGTAACTAACCCCTAATTCAAAGAGCCCTGTGACCAAAGGGATTTGCTTATTGCGTTTGTCCTGAAATCCTTCCATGGAGCCTTCCCTCTTGGCTTCACTTTGACTGAATCGGTCCATGGATTTGTATCCAATGTTGTCTTTTTCTTCCTCATGGGACAACTATGAAAACAGCTCAGAGCACCAGAGTAACCCGCTCTATGAAACCGCAACAGCAGAAGGTATTTTCATTCTAAATCCTCCCAACATCTTGTGTCCACTTCTCATCGTGATTTCGTTGCATACAATCTTGAATCGTACTTATTTTCCCTCACATCTCCTCACAGCCTCCAGTGGAGCAGCAGCGAAGCGTGGCCGTGAGGAAAGGTAAATTGATGTTCATGATGTTTTCTCTTCCTCCTCCTTCACGCCTGTCCAGGGCCGGGCTTCACAAAGACATCACGCGCTGTGGGGATTCGCCGATACCGATTACGAGTCCAGTGTCTGTCGAGTACCAATCTGATCCATAGCTTATATAACCGTATAGAGTTGGACCATAAGTTTGCACCACTGGACAAAAAGATATAATAGAAATGTCTCCCATTAGAGCAATCTAACGTGCTCGACTATGTAAAAAATGCTTTGATTTCTGACATCGTTGTCTTTTGTTTCTGATTTTAGTATCGGGGAATTGCTCCAATACCATATTTTAGCCTGGTATCGGTCTATGGGTATCGGTGCATCCCTAGTACTTAGCACTTTAAGGAACATTGTCCAGTTACTTAAAAAGTGTGAAAGCTCCTGATCTTGATGCCGATTGACTTTTTTTGTTAACTAAAAAACCTTCCCTCTTTTTGTTGCGACATCATATCGTCCTGCAGTTGAGCCAGCTGTAGGTACCAGGACCGCCCGAGCCGCTGTGGTCCAGCCCCCTCCAGCACGGGCCACTACCAGAGGAAGAGTTGCTATAGGTAACTAGTGAGTGCCACATCTCAGGATTCCCTCCTGTCCTAGAACTCTGGGCATGTTGTGGAGCTCTTGGGAGGTGCAGTATACGTGACTTCTAGGGGGCCGAGCTTCGGGGCCGAGATTCGATTTTAATTCGAAGCTTCGAGATTAAAAAAAAAATAATAATCTCTCTTTCTCCGATTTTTCTCTTTTCTCCCCGTCCCAATTTAGTCATTGTGCCAATCCCCCCCCCCCCCCCCCCTACCTGGTTGTTGTGCGCATGTTCTCCTACTGGTCGGTACAAGGGAACCCTGAAGTATCCGCATGCTTCCTCCAACACGTGCGGCGACAGCCAGTGACTCTTTTTTCACCTGGCAGCGAGGGCTTTCATTGGTGAAGCGTAACGCGTCGGAGGTCACGCTGCCTTCCTCAAGTCCTGCCTCCGCTGAGCAGGCGCCCAGACCTGACCTGTAGGCGTCGCTGTTCACAACGCCAGTTTCCCACCCATGGCTTCCCTCCCCCTAACCCAGCCAAACGAGTTAGTATAGCGATCAGCCCAAGCCAAGGCAATGCTGACTCTGGGAGTCGAGACCGCAGCCTCTTGCATTGGTGACGAGCGCAATCTCCGCTACGCCACCTGACTGCTTAGTTTATTTTCATTTTGTAATAAATCTTTTTATGTTGTGGGACTTGTACAGCACTTTGTTCAACTTTGTCAGTGCTGTAAAGTTTAAACCTTTTTAAATCTTAGACAAACTAAACACTTTGCTTTCATGAAATATTGTAAGCCGTCATTTGAGGCTTTATAAAAGCAGCACAATGAACACAAATCTGTCAGTGCCGAGTCCGACCTCATCTTGAATAACAAACGGCATTGCTTGTTGTAGTTAACAGAGTTGATTTGCACACACAAAAAATAAAAATTTATTTAAATTTTTTTATAATTGAATTTTATTTTCATATTCGAATGCCATGCCCATCGAATGAAGCTTCGAAGTATTTAAGACAGCCCTACATTAAACATAAATGACAGTCACGGTCACCATTTCAAAGTGAGTTTATTTATTTTGTGACAATAGCCAAACAAATGCACTTGCCTAGAACTCTGGGAATGCACTGGATATATATACATACTATACATGACTTCCATCAGATGGCTATCAGTCGCTGTCCTGGACCCGAGTCCTACAACACTGGCTCCAATGTAGTCAGGGAAAGGCCTACAACTTGGAAAACCTGCTGTGTTACGTTTTGTACTAATAACAAACCGCAAGTTTTATATAATACCAGCTGATGCATCACGGAGGAAAAAGTGGCTGGCGGCTAACGTTTGGCTAACTCCCTCTGGTGTCGTGGTAGCTACATGCTAAGCTAACGTTAATTAGATCATATCGAACCGATAGGAGCTTATCTTATCTAATCTTACGTGGTGGTACCACATGTGCCACTACCCGATCAAACAGCCACGTAAGATTAGATAAGATAAGCTCCTATCTGTTCGATATGATATAATTAACGTTAGCTCAGCATGTAGCTATTTGTCTAGGTTAACGTTAGCTGCCAGACACTTTTTCCTCTGTGATGGTATAAAACTTGCGATTTGGATTTCTGTTTTTGTCAGTACAACGTGTAACACGGCAGCTCTTTGGCATTGTGAAGGACTGAAGAAAATTCCGCTTGATTGTTTTTAATTTGCCGCTTTAACGATCCGTTTCTCCACTAAATGAAGCGTACACAATGTACCAGGCGGGGCAGTTTCCCCCCACGCTGCAGTTACCTAGCAACAACAGACAGGAAGTTGACTTCGAGAATGTGTTGTCTTTTATTCCAACAGAAGCAAGAGTCACCAGGAGCAGCTTTAATAACAAAGCAGCGCCCCCATCTGGCAGAGTGAAGACCAACAAAGGTATTGTCTCTTAGCAACCCAACGGCTTGGACATGTACCTGTCACAAACCTTTAGTTTTGACATGGTGTCCCATCAATTGACATATCTCAAGTCTCACCCCTCTTTTATTGTTCCTCCAGTCCCTCAAAGCAACAGTTGTGATTGGAGGATCAAGAAAAGAGGGCGGTACTTGAGACGGGTCAATTTCACTCTCCCTGAATGAACACTTTTTTATTTGACTAACTGTTTTTATTTATTATTCAGGGGCTAAAGTTCAACCTGCCGTGCCAAAGGTGAGAACTTTCAGTTTCTCTGTTTTATACCCAGTGCAGTGGTCCTATAGCTGGTAACTCAAGGTAAACTCACGTCTGGCGTTTGTCCCCCTCGCTCTAGGAGCCGGAGCAGATGGCCCGTCCCATCAGCCCAACACCCCGTGCGGAGGAGGAGGAGGAGGAGGAGGATCCTGCCCCAGCAGAGACGCTCCCTTCGGAGGATCCCGTGGCTCCCGCCTCCTCCTTCGCTCCCCAGGGCTTCGTCTTCCAGGCTCCCACCGTTCTCTCCGGTCTTCCTTCCTTCAAGTTTGACCCTCTCACTCCCCGCTCCACGGAGTCCTTCCTCTCACCGAGGTGTGTAGTCTTTCCTTACGTCCATTTTGACCTTTGATTATTTAACTAGAGTTGTTTCCTGTTCAAACCCTGGCCTCCTTCTCTTCCCTGCAGCTATAAGCTATACGGGCTACTAGAGCTAGAAGAGCTATGAGCTGTATGAGCTATACGAGCTGTATGAGCTATACAAGCTGTATGAGCTATAAGAGCTGTATGAGCTATAAGAGCTGTATGAGCTATGAGCTATAAGAGCTGTATGAGCTATAAGAGCTGTATGAGCTATAAGAGCTGTATGAGCTATAAGAGCTGTATGAGCTATAAGAGCTGTATGAGCTATAAGAGCTGTATGAGCTATACGAGCTGTATGAGCTAGAAGAGCTATGAGCTACAGATGTGGGACTGGAAAACGAGGCGTCTCCCGCCGGTAGCAAGCTAGATGCCGGTGGTTGACGCAAGATGACGTCTTTTGACGCTGCTCTGCCTGGTTCAACCAGTAGGGGGAGTCGAGTTACACGGTGGAGAGAGGGAGCTATTCTACAATTGTGTGTGCATGCAACACTAGTCTTGGACATATTATTTTGCAATGTAATGCTTTTCTGTAGATTATTTGACTGTCATTGGTACAGTAATGGTGTGGTATTTTCGATTAACGTGCGTTTTTTATGGATAATCATCTAGATACTCAGATACAGTGCAGTATTATTCTTTATGAGACAACCCAACGTGCTGGCACCGAAGACCCGCCCCTACTCTGCCTCTGATTCGCAGAATGTGGCTCTAGTTAGGCTCTGGTTGGGGGAAATGTAACTGGCCCGTCGATTATTGTGATCAGGCTGTCCTGTGGATTTCAGCTGTCGCTGTACTGAATTTACTGGTAAGTTAACTTAGGTTTAACGTTAGTTTGTTTACTGCAGTTAGGTCAGAATGACAATCAACTAAGGTAACGTTACAGTAGCAACTGCTCAAATAAAGCTGTATCCACATTGCTGTCAAGTTAACGTTATGGTCTCTCGAAAATTGAATGCGACCTCAAGGCTTTTCAACACTGGCCGCGTAATATTAGCTAACGTTCATTTAGCAGGATGTAATGTGTAACGTTTAATCAACGTGAAATGGCCCTGAATACATCATATAATGTGTTTCCCAGCTGCTTATATTGTAAGTGTATGCCCAAAAATATATATCACTATGAATTGAAAATGGGGGACCCTGATGTAAACAAGACGAAAGTCTTTCTCTGGTCTGCATCCCCTTAACAATTGTGTGTATTGAGCTGTACTGTATTGTACCCATTCTGCAATCTGTTAATGACATTTACATATCTGTAGATACTATATCTATATCTGTACATCCCTTACCTACTCTTACTAGTTACGCTGCTGGCCAGTATGACCACTACCATAGTGTCTTTATACCTGTATCACTGTACATATTAATACTATATCTATATCTGTACATATCTCTTACCTACTCTTACTAGTTACGCTGCTGGCCAGTATGACTTACTACCATAGTGTCTTTATACCTGTATCACTGTACATATTAATACTATAACTATATCTGTACATATCTCTTACCTACTCTTACTAGTTACGCTGCTGGCCAGTATGACCACTACCATAGTGTCTTTATACCTGTATCACTGTATATATTAATACTATATCTATATCTGTACATATCTCTTACCTACTCTTACTAGTTACGCTGCTGGCCAGTATGCCTTACTACCATAGTGTCTTTATACCTGTATCACTGTACATATTAATACTATAACTATATCTGTACATATCTCTTACCTACTCTTACTAGTTACGCTGCTGGCCAGTATGACCACTACCATAGTGTCTTTATACCTGTATCACTGTACATATTAATACTATAACTATATCTGTACATATCTCTTACCTACTCTTACTAGTTACGCTGCTGGCCAGTATGACCACTACCATAGTGTCTTTATACCTGTATCACTGTACATATTAATACTATAACTATATCTGTACATATCTCTTACTAGTTACACTGAATACAGTAAGCTAAAGACCCAGGAGATGATCGTGGACTACAGGAGGAAGAAGACCGACATACAGCCCCTGTACATCGACGGGGGATGCGTGGAGAGAGTCTCTGTTGTTGTTTTAAATTTTAGCTGAGTTTAGTGCACATATTGATGACAGTCTCCCTTGCCCCCCCCCCCCACGCACACACAACATTAAGGGATAGTGCAATTATCTTTTATACCCCCCTGTTTATGTTAATGTTATTTATGCCTTACTCCTGTTTTTATATTTAATACTGTGTTTAGGACTGTTTTTATATTTTTACTAGCACCTAGGGCTGTATTTTAAATTTCGTTGTAACAACTGTAACAATGACAATAAAGATCTATTCTATTCTATTAGCGGCCTGCTCATGGCTCTCCAGATGGGATGGTGTCTGATGACTGAAATAAAATGTCCCTATAGGCCGTAAAGTGAAGGCTGTATCATTTCACCCTGTTCCCACCTCGGCGGACTACACAATTTTCACTCTGGGTGCAAGATGTATTGGTGTTAGGGATGCTCGATATTGGCTTTTTTACCCATACCGATATACCGATATTGTCCAACTCTTAATTTTTGATACCGATATCAACCGATACCGATATATGCAGGGTTCCCCCCCCCCAAAATTTTTATAATTTCAGGTAATTAACATTACATCTCTTGTTGTGGAATTAACACAACATTATGCATACTTTTGACAATAAATAAAATCAGAATTTGTTCTTACTTGCTTGCCTGGGTAAATAAAGGTTGTAGAAATGTAAAAAAAAAAAAAAATTGTGTGACCAGTGTGACCTCTCCTATTCTGTCCTGCCTGCTGTCTCATCCAGGACCGACACGGAATCAGGTGCTGGAGCAGTAGAGTGTGGTTTTATTCTGTATACAATTTGGAACACACAACCACAGCTTGTAAGGTACAAAACAGCATTGGGTCATCTCCATCAGCAAGGGATTCATGTGTGCTTACAGACTTGGATCAAACATGGATCGTATAGTGGAATTCGTTTTACAAAGTCTGATAGAAATACAAATAATAACAATATTTGAGTTGCCTTAACTGAGATGTTATTTTATTTGTCACATATAAGGTACATGTACATTACAGTGAATGAATGAAAACGTATACTATACATGACTATCAAAGGTGTTAGAAAAGGTTGTAGCCAACCAGCTCACCACCCACATGTCACAGAATAACATCTGTGACAAATTCCAATCTGGCTTCCGCAAACTCCACTCCACTGAATCTGCCCTTCTCAGAGTATCCAATGATCTCCTGATGTCTGCTGACTCTGGTGAATGCTCTGTTCTGGTCCTGTTAGACCTGAGCGCAGCGTTTGACACGGTCAACCACAACATCCTTTTGGACAGGCTCAGGGAGTGGGTCGGCATCTCTGGGAGCTAGGCCTGTCACGATAACACATTTTGCTGGGCGATTAATTGTCCCAGAAATTATTGCGATAAGTGATATTATTGCGGTTTTGAGAGAAATAATTTTTTTGAGAAATGTATTTCCCAAAAGTTTTCAATCAACTTTTTTTTTTTTTACTAATATAATGATAATAGCATAATAATGCAAGGAAACCGTTTCAAAGTGCAATAAACCTTTATTTAACATTGGAAGACATTTTAAATATCCTAAATTACTACCTAACCAATCAGATATGAGGTAGCGTCAGAAGCAGAGTAACCTCGTTCCCAGTTTTATCTCCGTGAGAGCAATGATAAAACGAGCAGAGCAATGTGTGTGGACAAGAGGCGGGTTGCTACGTTTACTGTAGGAAGGGGCTTTTAGACCCATGTTTTTATTTTTTGCTTCGAAAAGAGGGACGTGGGACATTAGGTAAAATGGCTGTGCAGTATACAACCAAAAGCGGGACACCTGGTCACCCTAATTGTGGCTCGCATTTGTTTACTGTAGCTCGCGGATTATGTGATGGGCAAGCTACTTGAAAATGTAGTAAGCTGCACTACCAGTTACTCTCGATTAAAATATAGCTCAACAATAATCAAATAAACACAAATATATACTATCTCTATTGGAATGGAGACTTTTCAGCACAGGATAAACTAGGGATGGGCAAAAAAAAACAGATCGATTGATCACATGATGTACTTGAGTACTCGTGGAGGAAAACGCTGTACAAAATAAACGTCTTTTCCGGTGTTTTAGACTTTGCTCTTTTATTTTTAAACCCACCGACCGGAAGTATTGTTGTTATTATCCTAGCAGAACCTATGAGCGGACAACTTGTGTCGTCCGGTTCTGTGTTTTTGAGCTAATGATAAAACAAATGTTGAGATTGTTGGTGAACAACTAACTTTAGGTTAGTTTTAACGTTAGCTACTAACGTTAACTACTATAGCATCAACGCTAGATCTTTAATCTTTATTTAGCAGTCCAGTTTCTCCGGGCAGTAGCGTATAGCGTTTGTTCACGCTACATCACTACTTGGGTCTAAAAATAGCTACACTACAAAGAACGCTACTTGGTTCAAAAGGAGCGACGCTACAATCACGCTACTGAGAAATGTAGTTAAGCTATGTAGCGTTGCTACTGCCCAACATACGCATGGTGCTCACAGGAGCTCCCGTGCTGTACTCTGTAGTAACGTCAGCGGCCCGCCTCCCCACACGGAGAGGTACTGGTTCCCGCCTCATTAAAACAAACACGCAAATAGCAATTAATTGCGCCCGTCAAAATCATTGCATTCATTTTCATTATTGCGCGATAAATTGATTTATTGCTTATTGCAACAGGCCTATGGGAGCGCTCTAAACTGGTTCGCCTCTTATCTGAGGGAGAGAACGTTCTCGGTGGCTGTGGGTCCTTTTAAATCTGACCCCACCCCTCTCTCATGTGGGGTACCACAGGGATCGGTGCTAGGACCACTCCTCTTTGCCATTTATATGCTTCCCCTAGGCCTCCTCATCAACAAATTCACCGGCATTAAATATCACTGCTACGCAGACGACATACAACTACTCTGCTCTTTTAAACCCGACAACTTGGAGAAACTCAGCCTTCTCCAGGAGTGCCTGCTCGGCATTGAGAGCTGGATGGGGAGTAACTTCCTCCAGTTAAATGCAAATAAAACGGAGGTGCTGATCATAGCAGCTGAAAAGACTGCAGCTAGAGTGGCCACTCACTTGGGGTCCCTTAAAGACAACATACGTCCCCACCTGAGAAACCTGGGTGTTGTCTTTGACCAGGCCATGAACCTAGACAAACATGTCAAAACACTCACACGCACCTGCTTCTTTCACCTCAGAAACATTGCAAAACTGCGCACCATCATATCTCACTCTGAACTAGAACTATCCGTGCATGCTTTTATTTCCTCTAGGCTTGACTACTGCAACTCACTTTTCACCTGTCTCACCAAATCATCCACAGATAAACTACAAATGGTCCAAAATGCTGCAGCCAGGCTACTCACAAGGTCAAAAAAATCATGTCACGTCACTCCCATTTTGGTATCCCTGCACTGGCTCCCGGTACACTATAGAATTCACTTCAAAGTCCTCACTTTCACTTTCAGAGCACTTCACGGTCAGGCCCCTATCTACATCACGGAACTCATCCATCCCTACACCAACACCCGCTCACTCAGATCTGCCGATCAGCACCTCCTAGTGATCCCCAGGACCAGGCTAAAAACAAGGGGTGATCGAGCCTTCGAGGTGACAGCACCAAGGCTCTGGAACGCTCTCCCCCTGGACCTGCGAACTGCCCCCTCTGAGAACTCTTTTAAAAAACAACTAAAAACACATTTGTTCAGGCAGGCTTTTAATCACACATAGGCGCCTTTTTCTGTTCTATAGTGTTGTTTTAATTAGTGACTCATGATTTTATCCAAATTCTTTTATTCTACTTTTTCTATCTGGTTTCACTGTTTTTAACTGCTGTTTGTCTGTTGTCATTTATTTCTGATTTTGTTTTTATTGTATTTTTATATTAAGCTGTAGTGTAAAGCACCCTGTGCATTCGTGCTGTGAAGGGTGCTCTATAAATAAAGGTCATTCATTCATTCATATACATACATGTCTATCTGTATGTCATGTATGTCATGTTATGATGAATTGAAAATGGGGGACCCTGATGTAAACAAGACTAAAGTCTTTCTCTGGTTTACATCCCCATAACAATTGTGTGTATTGAGCTGTACTGTATTGTACCCATTCTGCAATCTGAAGAAAAGTACAAAATCACTGTTTGCACATAATTATTTCTTATGTTTGTACCACAGCTGTGTTCTAAGCTTTGCATATAATTTCCCCTCCACTCTGTGTCACTGATCTCTCCACACAATGCCAACCCCCCACCCCCCTACTGTATACACGGAGGTGTTATATTTTGGGGGTTGGGAAGTGAGTCAAGTCTGCCTGAATACTAGTGTCATGTCCAAGGGGTGTACTTGTACATCAAGCTGCCTCACGCTACGGAAAGGCTCATGCCCCATGTGCCATTACGGCTCGAACCATTGGTTCTCAAAGGCAAAACTACTGTAACAGTGAACATTCAGGCAGACTTGACTCACTTCCCAACAATATAACAAGTCAATATAATTAACTGGATCATCAAACATGGATCATATAGTGGAATTAGTTTTAAAAAGTCTGATATAGACAATAATAAAAATAGTAAGATAAAATAGACAGAGTAAAATAGTGCAGTGCAATAAAATAGTAGAATAGAATAGATAAAACTTATTTTTTTACAGTGAAATAAAATAGTGATGAATGAATGAATGACAATTTTATTAACAGATTGCAGAATGGGTACAATACAGTAGGCTATGGCTCAATACACACAATTGTTAAGGGGATGCAGACCAGAGAAAGACGTTTGTCTTGTTTACATCAGGGTCCCACTGTCTGGAAATATGGTAAAATTATTCCCTTACCTAAAGATGGCAGACTATAGCACTCACACACCAAATCAATTATCTTGGGTTCGAGTCATAAATTGTCATCGATACCAAAAATTTGTTTGAACGTGTCTGACGAACCCATAGAACAGGTAAATAAAGTAAAATTACTGGGCATAATAATTGATAGCCAGCTGTCATGGGCAGAACACATTGATAGCATAGTGAAGAAAATGGGGAGTGGTATCTCCATGGTGAGGAAATGTCTTTCTTATGTCTTTAACTTTAACAGATTGCAGAATGGGTACAATACAGACCAGAGAAAGACTTTCGTCTTGTTTACATCAGGGTCCCCCATTTTAAATTCATCAAGACATTTATGACATACACAACATACACTTGTATGTTGTGTATGTCTACTGTCTATACACAACATACACTTGTACACACTACTGTTACATCCAGACATTTATGACATACAGGATATACAGACAACTCTGTCTATATATAGACAGTTTCTAAAAGAGAATATATACATTTGAGGGGGAGGAAACTGTACATTGAACTGTACATAACTATCAATAGACTAGCTAGCTATTTGTCTGTATCTCTTTCACTGTAAACATTTTTTTATCTATTCTATTCTACTATTTTATTGCACTGCACTATTTTACTCTGTCTATTCAACTACTGTACTGTTTTTTTTGGGCGAATAAACTCACCATAGAGTTTCCTTGAGTTGTTCCTATACTCTGTTATTTTTTCATTGAAAAAGCCCTTCTTTGCCCCTTTAATCAAACTATTTACATAGTTTTTGTGTTTCTTTAAATCTAGGAAAGCCTGGTCTGTCCTGGACTTCTTAAATTGTTTAAAAAGATTGTTCCTTATTTTAATAGCTTTTAAAATGTCATCATTAATCCAGGGCTGTGTCCTCTGCTTTATCCTGACCATCTTCCTGGGTGCTAATCTGTCAACCACTTTAAGAAATGTTGTTTTAAAACCGTCCCATGCTTTTTCAACCTCTTTGCAGTGCATTACATGAGACCAGTCCACACCCCTTAAACCATCCAGGAGCATTTCCTTGCTGTAATTTTTTAAAGATCTGATTTTTGATGTTGTTGTGACCCTCAAAATGACCCCTCTGTACCTTTCTGGTACAGAAAATTGCAAGGTGATCACTTAGTGCATAATCAACAACGCCGCTGTTTGTTATCCTTTGTTTATCAGAGACCAGTATTAAGTCGATTATGGTCTGAGAAAGGGAGGTAACTCTGGTACTGTAGGTTCACAGTGATGAGCTGGTGCAGGTCAAACAATTTACTATAGTTCAGAAGGGACTTTAATCCAGAGCTCTGTTTAAGTAAATCCATGTTGAAATCTCCCATGACAACAACTTCAGATTTCTCTTTCGACTGTTGTTTTAAATTTTAGCTGAGTTTAGTGCACATATTGATGACAGAGACTCTCTCCACGCATCCCCCGTCGATGTACAGGGGCTGTATGTCGGTCTTCTTCCTCCTGTAGTCCACGATCATCTCCTGGGTCTTTAGCTTCATCGCGGTACGCGGTCTCGTCGCCTTTTGAGATGCAGCCCACCATGGTGGTGTCATCAGTCATCATGCCTGCAAAAAAGATTTTTTTTTAAATGTATGAAGCACAATCTCATGAAGCTCATACAGAACCAAGTGTTTCACTGTAATGTACATGTACCTTATATGTGACAAATAAAACAAAACTTTAATTTGTTATATTGTTTAAAATATATTTATAAATCAGTACTACTGAGTAATAATGCTAATCAGATGTATGTACTGTACAGAGTTATAGTATTAATATGTACAGTGATACATACAGGTATAAAGACACTATGGTAGTGGCCATACTGGCCAGCAGTGTAACTAGTAAGAGATATGTACAGATATAGATATAGTATTAATATGTACAGTGATACAGGTATAAAGACACTATGGTAGTAAGTCATACTGGCCAGCAGTGTAACTAGTAAGAGTAGGTAAGAGATATGTACAGATATAGTTATAGTATTAATATGTACAGTGATACAGGTATAAAGACACTATGGTAGTAAGTCATACTGGCCAGCAGTGTAACTAGTAAGAGTAGGTAAGAGATATGTACAGATATAGATATAGTATCTACAGATATGTAAATGTCATTAACAGATTGCAGAATGGGTACAATACAGTACGGCTCAATACACACAATTGTTAAGGGGATGCAGACCAGAGAAAGACTTTCGCCTTGTTTACATCAGGGTCCCCCATTTTCAATTCATAGTGATATTTGATGATGATGATGTTTGATGTATTCAGGGCCATTTCCCGTTGATTAAACGTTACACATTACATCCTGCTAAATGAACGTTAGCTAATGTTACAGTACGGCCAGCCTTGCGGTCGCATTCATAACGATAACGTTAACTTGACAGCAAATGTGGATATGCATTTGAGCACTTGCAAGTGTTAGTTGATTAGTTGATTGTCGTTCTGACATAACTGCAGTAAACAAACTAACGTTAAACCTAAGTTAACTTACCAGTTAATTCAGTACATGATGCACAGGACGTGATAAAAATAGTCGACGGGTCCATCCAGTTACATTTTCCCCCAACTAGAGAGGCAGAGTAGGGGCGGGTCGGTGCCAGCAAGTTCGGTTGTCTCAACGTAAAGAATAATACTGTACATCTTAGCACGTTAAAGCGAAAATAGAAAAATACCACACCATTACTGAACCAATGACAGTCAAATAATCAACAGAAAAGCATTACATTGCAAAATAATATGTCCATTTCTGTAGTGTGTGCACACACACACACACACAGCGGTGCGCTGGATGGATATAATTCCAACTTGCCTTTGCGCCTCCTGGCGGCACAAAACAGAAGCCGCACCCACCCTAATAAAACCATTTGACGAGGGACGTTAACGGGCGGTAGAGGCCGTTGGAATGGCGGTAGGAGGGACCTCAATTTGCAATGCTGTAACTGTAAGCAGTTTGTTTTATTTTATTCGTATATATACAACAGAAATGACGTTCGATATAACGTGACTAGCCTTTAGCCCTATAAATAGCTTTCCAGAAAAAACCGAGACGAAAACTGCGATAAAGCTTATATTCACGGCGCTATAAAATGACAACCAACCGATGGATTTTTATTTTCTTTAAGCCATTATGAAGGCACGGTTTATGCACTCAAGTGACAATGAGAATGGACAGATAGCAATACTATAAAGTATAGATATAACGCTACAAAGACACATCGGTTTGTTGACAAACCCTGGTCGTCTAGAACCATATTACACTGCAAACCGTGGTCGTCAAAGTGTTAAGGGTTGTTCCTTTTAGATATTCCTTTACACATGCTTTTATTAATGATGTGAGTTTTCTTTTACTAACTACCTTGTGTCACCTGTCTTGGCCTATACCAGCTGGCACTCGTTAGTAATTATTAATCACGGGAACTATTTAGACCTGCCCGTTTCTCACAGTCATTGTCGTGCCATTGCCTTGTGTATTGTTTTTCATAGTTGTGTTCGGTCACGTACTCACCTTTTGTCACTTGTATTTCCCAGTGAGTCCGTTCCTCTCTTAGTCCACATTATTGCCAGCCCTGCTGAGTATTGTTTGTTTTCGGGTTTTGCAGTTCGCTTTTGTTTTGTAACAGTTTCAACGTGTATCCTTGTTTGCAACTGCTCAGTAAAGGCCCGTTCACTTTATCCCGTCGTCTCAGCTTCTTCTCTCTCTGCTTGTGTTACCTGCATTTGGGGTCTACTCTTCTATACCACACCGAAACCTTCACAGTATGTATATTTCTCTCCCACCCACCCCCTCCTAATGTACAGTCTCCTCCCCACCGTATGTATATATTCTCTCCCCACCGTATGTATATTTCTCTCCCACCCACCCACCCCCTCCTAATGTACAGTCTCCTCCCCACCGTATGTATATATTCTCTCCCCACCGTATGTATATATACCCATAGATATATATATCTATGTATATACCGCCATCTTTCTCCCGGGTTGGTGTGATCACATGACTGACAAAGCCATGCAGTGATAGGCCAGAAGTCAGTTCGATTGCATCCAGGCTCGATTGCTTATCCTGTCTGGGTAGCCCGGATGATGGTTTTTTACATCGAATTTTATACACCGCAATTATGCATTGATTTTTGTACATTGAATTTTATACACCGCAATTATGCATCGATTTTTTTACATTGAATTTTATTATGCATTCGAATTTTTTACATTTTACATTTTAAACACTGAATTTTTATTTCACATAGGTAATTTCGGAGCAAACATGATTTTCAAAGTCATTATTTTCAATGCTATAAATTCCGTGTCTGAAAAAATTCAGATACATGTTTTCAAGGTAATTATTTTCAATGCTATAAATTCGGTGTCTGATAAAATTCAAATACTTCTGTCACTCATTTGCTTCCATACAAGTACTCCACCCGTTGACAGGGAAGAGGAGCACTCGTCTACCAGTCTACAGCAAAACCCAGGCTGGTGAGGAATTCCACCACCTGCCTGGTATGAGACCTGGCGATCTCCTCTGACCGGCCGAGGACCAGAACGTCGTCCAGGGTAGAATAAAATTCGTATCCCCTGACGACGCAGAGGCCCCAGCGCGGTCTCCACACACTTGGTGAATATGCGAGGAGCCAGAGAGTAGCCGAACGGCAGCCTCTGGTACTCGTACGCTAAGCCCTGAAACAGGAAGCGTAGGTATGTCCCAGGAGGGAAGATTGGGATGCGAATACGCATCCTACAGGTCTATGGAGGTGAACCAGTCCCCCACCTGACAGCGCTTAACAGGTGGGTGACGGTCAACATTCTGAACCTCCCATGGGACAGGTCCAGTATGGGTCTGACACCCCCCCCCCCCCCCACCTGTAGAGGGCAGCAATACTCTTGCTCTGGCCTGAATTAAATAAATTGGCATTTAAAACATATCTTTGTGTCTGTGTCAGGTTTGTGTTTGTATATAGACCACATTGCTTAGCAGAGTTCAGTGATGTGAATGCAAATGAATGGAAACTGTCAAGTTGATCAACAGATTTTGACTGTAAGAATCTGTAAGGGCATTAATGGGAGCAATTTTATTATTATTATAATTTCTTTTTAAGTAACTAAAAAGTTACTTTTCACAGTAACACAATACTTTTTGGTGTAAGTAATCACTAAAGTAACCGAGTTACAAAATATATATATATATATATACTAAAGAGAGTCAAGTGTGGCCGAAACCCAGGACAGACGGAATACAATAATGATACTTTTTCTTTTTTTAAGATACATTTGTATTTGTATACATGTATTGCTTTATTGGGATAGGCTTGTGGGAGGCAAGAAACAGCGTTCGTGACAGGGGAGGGTTGAATTGGATGATACGAAATTGGGATGGGAGAAAATATAGAAAATGGGAGAAAAAGTGGATCCAAAAAAAAACTAACATGGAAATCTCACATAGCACATGTTAAAAAAAAAGATGTCCAAGAGTATTTTTGTTATGAATAAAGTAAAGGATTGTTACGCTCTGGTTCGCTGACAGCTGTCTGAGAACCACCCACCATTCTGACACCTGTCACTTGGCTCCTGTCACTTGTCTCCCCTGTCACTTAGTGTCTGGGTCTCCTGATTGGCTGTCACGGGTGTGTGTGGTATGTCGGAATGTGGTCTCTATTTAACCCTTCTCTCTCTGTTTGCTCTTCGTCAGGTCTTCACAATAATGTTCGGAGATAACATGGCGGTTCCTGTTTCTGGACCCCATTAAGCTTCATATTATTCCCTCTATCTATCTTGCCACTCTGCGACTGTATCGTAGTATTACTCTTTGTGTTCTTTACTATTAAATTGAACCTATTGAAGAGTATACTTTCTCCGTCTCATTGATTGCATACCACAACTGGAACTCACCTACCTCCATCCTGACAAAGGATGTGTTAGAGTATGAGGCAATGAGAACACTCTACTGTTCACTCATCTCACCGTATCTCAGTTATTGTGTTGAAGTATGGGGGAATACTTATGGGACCAATATAAAACCATTATATATACTACAGAGGGCTGTACGAATCACACATAAAGTGAATTATCGAGAACACACAACCATATTATTTATAAAAATAATTAAACTTGAAGATATGGTTAAGTTTCAAACAGTGTTAATTATGTTTAGGGCAAGAAATAAGATACTGCCAGAAAAGTTACAAAATCTTTTTCATTTAGAAAGTGAGTGAAAACTTTAGAAATTAAATTTTAAACCTCGGTTTGCACGTACCACTTAAACAGATGTGTCCTTCAGTTATTGGTGTAAAGTTGTGGAATTCTCTCCATAGCGAGCTTAAGGGATGTAATAGTGTTTGTCAATTCAAAAATAATTATAAAAAAAATTATATTTAGTCAGTATGAAATTCAAATGTGAATCTGAATAGTGAGATCTTTTCTTTTCTTCTTTATTATTATTTAAAAAAATTGTTTAATCTGTGGATTGTTTGTTTCATGGTATGAATTATTATTTTGTGTAAATTAGGTTGTACGCCGACCAGGCATCAAGTAATACTTGTTTTAGGAATAGGGGGCAGGTAACTATAAGAATTATTCTTCTTCCTGCTCCTTTTGCCCATGGTAGAACGTTATTTATGATTTTGTATGAAAACTGTATGATTGTATTGCTTCCATGTGGCAAATAAAACTCGACAGGATCAGGATGTGATTGGCTACATTATTTAACCTGAGCCTCCCCATAATCCCCAGATTGTCACCAGGGGGCTGCAGCAACACACACACACACACACACACAATATAGTCACCTATATAATGCTGCGAACATATATTATATATCATTTTTCCAAATTCCCAGCATAACATTTGGGTAGGCTTACTGTAGCCTACCCTAGCCTTCTTTACCCGCCACCTATGAGGCCACTCTAGTGCTCATATGCAATTCTTCTGGATTTTCCCCTCCTTCGAAATAGGCAAACATTTATTGTAGCCACTCACAAAAAGATGAGGCGGCCTGTGTTAAATTTCTCTTTTTAATATCATCTATACATTATATTACAGTATTAACAATGTTTCTCTTGTGGTTTTTCTACCCATTGGGCAGGATATGTGCATAATAAAGTTATATACAGCACCGTACAAATAAACAAGTCAGACCACTGGAGAAAGCACCATTGGAAGTGAGGCACAACGAGGGTGGGTTTGAGTGCAAGTGTTCCCATGGCTGCTGCACCACCAGGCACCCAATCACATCATTTAACATGCAAACCTTCTGGACTTGAAAACAAATGGGAACGTTCTCTGTCCTAAAACTACCAGAGCAAAAAAGACTCACACTATGTGTGATAAACGTAAAAAAAAAAAAAAATAGCACAAACATCTACGTTCTATATCTATCTGCGATAAATAAACTCTGGAACGAATACCAAGTGGAAAAGCTGATGTACTAATCATTGACAGCAGCAGCAAGAAGCAGCAGCGCATAGCAGCGGCAAATACTGAATAACAGAGCAACTCAAACCTCGTGACGGGGAGCAGACCCAATGAGAATGGAGTTTTGAGCCATGGCCCGGGCCTCTGTCCAATAAGAATTGAGCAATGGCCCTTTTCTTTGAGGGGTGGGGGGGGCATCGGAGATTCACCAAGGAATCTGAGCGTGAAGCAGGTTAACCCTCTACGGCGACCGTCGGTTGTGTGATAGTAAAGGGTTAACCTTCTGTCGTGTGGCAGTGAAAGGGTTAAGAGATGGAATTCACTGCATGAAACGTGAAAACATGGTTTGTAGAAGTGCTTATCAAGTGACTTGTTGTCATGGATACCAAAAAATAAAAAATACATCCCCTCACACTATGTATAACATCAAATAATTTAGAATAAATACTCCGCTCTGATAAAGACTGTGTCTCTTTTACGTGGATCTATCTAAAACTGGGAGCCCACAAACAAGTTTTTTTTTTCTTGACAAGTTTAGCTCCAAAACAATCACCAGGTCTCAAAAGCATAAAATAAACACACCAAAAAAACAAACACTTTGCTCTGTGCCCAATGTTGGAGTGAAACGTTACCAAGCTTCAAGTTAATAATCTGTCATAATACAAACAAGCCTTTTCTTCATGTCGCTCTCTCCACCTCCCCAGATCTTATATAAGATATATATATAGATTTATATTATATATCTTGCATATATATTATATGCAAGATATATAATATAAATGTTGTTAGGGGTGATATATAATATAAATGTTGTTAGGGGTGATATATAAT